>NW_023270389.1:49539280-49942262 GCF_011800145.1 Mirounga leonina
CCCCAGCGTCTCTTCCCATTCTATCCCTTCCCATGGGTTTCTGTCCAGCCGGGTGCCATCCCCGCAGTCAGCACTGCTGTTACTGCTTCGGGTGCTTAGTCATGGCCGTGTCTTCAGTCTTTTACTCAATCAAAGGCTCCTTGAGAATAGGGGCCACTAGCACAGTTTGCTGAATGTGGCCGTTAGAGTGTGCTCCAAAATCTTCGTTGTGTACAAGAATCAATGGCATCCTGCTGTCGGTGTATTCCAGGCAGTTCCAGAATTTTGGGAGGTGATGAGAGATGTGAAGGTTGTGTAGGGGAAGAGTGGACATGCCGAAAGTAAGGAGAGCCTTCCCTTCCTGGAGATCGTGGTCCCACGGTGTGATGGTGGCCGTGGTGCCCATCCCACCCACGGTATCTCGACATGGCTGTCAAGGCTTCTGTTGGCCTTTGTTTTATGAGTGCCCTGTGGCAAAGGTTCTGACTGAGCCTCTTCCATAGCCCTCAGGAAGCCGTGTAGTGGAGTAACCATCACCTCCCATCGGTACTTCTTGGGAGTCTCAGGGAAGGCTTACATTGTAGAGCAGTTTCTGACATTCTTCTTGAGATACTCTGCTAACATTCAGACCCACATGATTACATTGGTGTTTCAAGCTCTGATCCCAGCCCCATTGGTGATGAAATGCACAAAACATTTCCTGTGCCCTTTGGTTCTTCATTGGTTGACCTAGGGCAGATATGGCATGAGTAAATGAGGTCCCGGTTTTGTGTTTTAGCCTTCCCGTGTCAGATCCTGCCAGGACAGGGAAAAAAGCCAAGGAAGAAGCTGTCATTCTGTAATTACCTTGAATTCTTAAAATGACAGGTGCCCTCATGGGCAGGCATGGTGCCCTCCTTCCTTTGCCCTTTACCCTCTACAATGAGTCTGGTCTGGGCTGAATCAGGATATTGCTGTCTATGGGAATGGGCATGAATAACTCATAAAGAGATTCAGAGGGCTGGCCTGGAAACCAAAGTCAGAGATTCTGTGCTCTCAGCTCACCTCCCCATGGGAGCATTTTGTCAGTACCCCCACCACACCTGTTCTTTCTTTAGTGCCATCACCCCTAGGACCCTGGAGCAGAAGGCCTTCCTCTTCAGAAGTTGGCTTGGACTGCCGATAGGCATGGGTTGCTCTTTGGGCCGATGAAGATGTTCTGGAATTAGAGTGGCGATGGTTGCACAACTTCGTGAATATATATACTTTGAAAGGGCGAATTTTATGGTATGTGAATACGATCTCAATTTAAAAAGAAGTCATGGGCGCCTGGGTGGCTCAGTTGGTTGGGCGACTGCCTTCGGCTCAGGTCGTGATCCTGGAGTCCTGGGATCGAGTCCCACATCGGGCTCCCTGCTCAGCAGGGAGTCTGCTTCTCCCTCTGACCCTCCTCCCTCTCATGCTCTCTCTCGCAAATAAATAAAATCTTAAAAAAAAAAAAAAAAAAAGAAGTCATGAGGGCGCCTGGGTGGCTCAGATGGTTAAGCGTCTGCCTTCGGCTCAGGTCATGATCTCAGCATCCTGGCATCGAGTTCCGCATCGGGCTCCCTGCTCCTTGGGAGCCTGCTTCTTGCTCTGCCTCTCTCTCTCTCTCTCATGAATAAATAAATAAAGTCTTTAAAAAAAAAAAAAAGGAAGTCATGGAATACTAAGACTTTGCACAACAAATTTAAATATGACAGCACAGAAACTCCTAGAACACCACATGGACTCTGTCTTCAAGTGCTTTCTCTTCCCTGCGCTTGTGCAAAGGTCATGTCGTCTGGATTGTGTTGGGGGTGGAGGGGATCTGATAAGTTTTATCCCCTGTTCTGATTCAGGCTGGCATGACCTTGGTCTGGGTGTTTACTTGTCCTTACTTCCACAGTTAAAATGGAGATAATGAGCCTGGCCTTTTTGATGAGGGTCTCCTGGGAAATAAAAAAAAATGTTTTAAGTGCTTTAGAGTTGTAAGGTGAAGAGTTACAGAAGGGTTGAAGTGGCACCCAACATGTGTGGAATTAATCCCAGGCTGCTAAGAGCAGGTGTGGGTAGGAGGCTGCACAAGTGTGGCTCTGGGTGATTTAATGATGGCGTTAGGTGCTCTATTTAGGAACTGTGAATGCTTGTGATTCTTGTCCGTGGTGAGGAGACTGTTTGGTTTCTACTGCAGTGGCAGGGAAGGGACTTGGGGGAGGGATGTTTTTCCCAGGAGGAATCTTCCTGGTGCTCCGAGGTGAAGGCTTGACCAGTGGTTGGGAGGGGGCTTGTGATGAGGGGGCTTGCAGTGACGTGTCACAGGACTGCTGCTGGGAAGCACTCCCGAGAGTCTCTCTTCACCTGGAAGTCTGGAAGTTCTCCTTTAGAGGAACGGCGAACTCAGGAGGCCCGTGTCACTCACTGCCTCACTCAACAAATGGGGCTGTGCTATGGAAAACCAAGACCCGGATGCAGGGGAGCCTCCAGTTGTCACACTCTCTGCCCACTGCAGCTTCCTGGCTGCTTGTGCTGGTCACTTCCCAGAGCATGGGCAGCCTACCATCCTGGTGCAATGACGGAGTGTTCCAGGCGATTGGGCGAGGGGCTGAGGATGGAGGGGAGCTCTGCTCATCTTGTCTGTGCTGTCCCCTCATCGTCCCTCACACACCCATTTATTCTTCTCCCTGGTCTGGAGGTTGTTAGGAAGAGGTAGGGAATACTATCCGTGTCTTCTAGAGACAGGCTAACGACCCTGTGGCTCATATGAATGCTTCTCAATGAACTACCCTGAGAAGACCGGACAGTATTCTTCTTCCTTCTCTCTCTAATTCTCCTATCAGTGTCTGAATGTCCTCTTCCCACTTCTCTACCTGTTACAAGGAAGTCCACTCTCCCTTTAAGACCCAACGCAAGTATCTTCTTCTGAAAGGTTACTTTTCTCCCCTTTTTCCACTCTCAACCCAGGCAAGCCTACTCTCTCCCTCTACATTTCCACATGGTATCATTACGCACACGGTGTAACACCTGCCACATTCACATTCACTCAGCGTGGGTTGCCTTGGAGAGCTTGTTGAGGGACTCATTTAGATTAGTATTACAGTGCCTAGAACAGTGCCTGGTGCATAATACATACCCAGTGGATATCTGGTAAGTAATGAATAAATATATAAGTAAATAAATAGAGCCCAACATCATTTGTGTCCTCCTACAAATAATGAAAGATATTTATAAACTCCATAAATATTTAAAATTACTTCCCTCTTTATGGTGTGGTACTTGATGAGAATACTATTCCAAATATGTCTTATTAAATCTTTTTTATGCCTATGGAATTATTTTTTTTTTTTTTAGTCAAAGGTGATAAATTTTGGGAGAAGAAGCCATGCCTTTTAAAAAAATGAAATTTTATAAAGTCATGCATTGCCAAAGTGTGCTCAGCAGAATATTAGTTCCCCAGGGTGGTAATGGTTGTTAAGGAAAAAAGGATTTGGGGGCCAAATGAAGTTTAGGAAAGGCTAGATTAATCAGGTCTCTCTATTGTGGGATGTCTCAAAGCTTCCATATGATATTGCTCAGGAATATTAGCAAGAGAGACACGTAATAATTGCATACTCCTGTAAGAGTAGCTTAGCACCTACAGTGTGAGGTGCATAGTAAGCTTTTGGTATTTTGTTATTCATCGTTGGTGATCGTCCACTGTCCCGATCTAGAGCCTGAGAGCTGGCCAGCGCTTCTGTCTGTAACAAGGGCCCACTTCTTCACCACCTTCTCCACATGCACCACCTCTGCTCTGCAAAGATGAGAGAAAAAGGGAATTAAAACATCACCTGCCACAGCAAGTATCATACATCTCCAGTGGGCTATGCAGCAAATGATCGTGGTTTTAGAAATATCCCATCAGCCCCAGGTGCTCTGCAGTAACCTCTCAGGGCTGTTCCAGACGTGCCAGTTCTCAGTATAGTAATTACCAAACCCCTCCTTGGTAGATTCACTGGTGTCTAGGAGTAATTTCTAAGGAACTCACATTTTCAAATTTACAAGAGGCAAACAACCTTGTGTTTACCTCGGGGGGTTATCAGGGTATTCAAACTGTGCTGGGTAAAGGATGCTATTGATCATAGAAATATGGGGAAGAACTTAAATTTTCACCTTGGTGTTTTTCTCAGTGGGTGAGAGCCTGGCTCACTAGATTATGGAGCAGAGACCTCTGGGGGATCATTCTCTTTTTCTCAGGGCCTCTTCCCTTCCTTGAGATTCGAAACAGCAGTAAACCTGTCCTAACTCTAGCTGGACTCCTTTGTTGCCTTTAACTGATGCTGGCTAATTGGTACCACTGTCTAGGAAGAAGATGAATAAGATTCGGATTGGTCCAGTCAGAATTCTGACCCGTGCCTTTGGTGTTTGTCCTCTAGAGATCTCAGGGAACACAGAGGACATCCCTCTGGTGCGCTGGAGACAGCAATGGCTGGAGAACGGCACTTTGCTTTTTCACATTCATCACCAAGATGGTGCCCCCAGTCTCCCTGGACAAGACCCAACGGAAGAACCCCAGCATGAGTCAGCAGAAGAGGAACTGAGGATCCTGCACATCTCAGTCATGGTAAGCTGCATGGCTTCAGCCTCTCAGGCCATAGCTGATGTTATTCTGACGTGAAGCGCCTTGGTGCCATAGACAAAGCTCTACAAAACCCACTGCACAGTGATCGTTGATCACGTGAATAAGTAAACGTCCCATTTGTGGGAAATGTCTCCACCTGTGGTGAAGTAAAAGTTGCAGTTATTTCTGTACCGCCATTACCCAACTGTTCTCTTTGGGAACATGCCTAGACATGGTGTGACTTTTACAGACAAGAGACAGTATCAGATGGGGGCAGTGGCTTGTCTTAGAAAGGGGTTATTCAACTAGTATATCAGAATGTCTTATAATAGTTGCTCCATACATGTCTGCGGAATGACTGAATTGCCAAGCTGCTTGCTGCTACCAAGCCCCTCTTCTCTCTTTTCCAAGCAGGGAGAAAGTCAGCATTTGGCTTCCTCACCTCTTACAATGAAGGGCATATTAATACATACTTGCCCTTCTCCATAGCCTAGCTCAGAATGTCACCATCAGCATCCCTTCTCCTCAGAAATTTGAGGCCTAAAGAAAATGAGAAGATTCTTTATAAAATTCTAGGAACCTGTGTTTTAGAATCTCACTCGAAAGTAAGTGCTACAATGGCAGGCAGGGGTTTTGTTTGGTGGTGTTTTGTTTACTGATGTATTCTTAGCACTTAGAACAATGCATTCACATAGTTAATGTTTAATAAATATTTGTGGAAGAAATGAATGAATTTCCCCAGTGGAGATAGAAAGTGCTTGTTTCACTTGTGGTAGATATTTTATGTATTAGTATTATATTGGTAAAACCAAATACATCATTTGCTTCTAGGGTAGCCTGAGAGCAGGCTGAGGCTGGACTGATTCTTCATGGGCCATATGTATGGGAAGGCATGGGTTGCTTCACATTTATGAAATTCTACAGAAAACCAGTCTAGGTCTTGGTCTAAACTCTATTACTCTGGCACCAATACTACATGCTAGTTAGTTTTGTATATCAGATTGGGAGAAACTGAGCACATTTTAGATATATAAAATTTCCATCACCCAAATATTTGGCATTCAAACTCTCCCCATAAAATCTCCACTAAGACGGTATGTGCTATGGGGAGCGCTGTGAATTGTGTAAGACTGTTGAATCACAGACCTGTACCTCTGAAACAAATAATACATTATATGTTAAAAAAAAAAAAAGAAGATAGCAGGAGGGGAAGTATGAAGGGGGGGAAATCGGAGGGGGAGACGAACCATGAAAGACTATGGACACTGAGAAACAAACTGAGGGTTCTAGAGGGGAGGGGGGTGGGGGGATGGATTAGCCTGGTGGTGGGTATTAAAGAGAGCATGTTCTGCATGGAGCACTGGGTGATATATGCAAACAATGAATCATGGAACACTACATCAAAAACTAATGATGTAATGTATGGTGATTAACATAACATAATAATAATAAAAAAATCTCCGATAAAATCTCAGAACATAAGTCTTCTACTTCTTCCTCAACTGGTGTCCCCATGAACAACTGGCTTGATAGATTACCTGCATAGACACAAGCTACTTTATTTAAACTGTATGGTCAAGAAAAGAGTCCTTGGGGCGCCTAGGTGGCTCAGTTGGTTAAGTGACTGCCTTGGGCTCAGGTCATGATCCTGGAGTCCCAGGATTGAGTCCCGCATCAGGCTCCCTGCTCGGCAGGGAGTCTGCTTCTCCCTCTGACCCTCCTCCCTCTCATGCTCTCTGTCTCTCATTCTCTCTCTCTCAAATAAATAAATAAAATCTTTAAAAAAAAAAAAGAGTCCTTGAAGAGCAAATGGTAAACCTGTGTTTAGATGTGCTAGAAGGCAGGCAGGTGAGTGAGATTGTTATGCCTCACATTTACAAATTAATTGAGGTTTATGATATGGCAGTTACCCTACTTGTACATCCTTAATTAAAGACTAGCATTTACTTGCTCAGGGAAGCTGGTCTTCTTTAATGTAGCTTGTAGTTTCCAAAGAGTGGTGAGAGCAGGCAGATCAGCTGAATCAACTCTGGCATTGACTGGAGTGACAGATGTAGAGTCCCCGTTGTCTTCACATTTATGGTACGGTCTGATTGCAAAGAAGGGCACAGTGGTGGCCTTCCCACCAGCCACTCCCATCCTCCTATCATTGTGGAAAACAGTCATTGTTGCGGATGGTTTTTGTTTCATTGTGTTTCTTTTGGTCTAAGACCATTTCAAAGAACGAGTCATCACACCAAAGAAATGTTTAGGCTGTAGAAAAGTGTCTAGAGAGTCCCAAGAACTAATATCAGGTGTGATTGTGTCTGAAAGAAAGACCCTGAATACAGGCAGTTAAGACAGGCAATGTATCGGAAGGTGTGTTTGGTGGGGGTTAGGGGAGTAGTGTGAGGATCCACGGGAAGACAGTCTAAAGCCGGTCCTAGTTGCTAAGTCACATCTTAGTGTAGCAAGGATCCTACCTTCTGTCCTCAGAATGATGTGCTCCAGTAAGTTCTCTGGAGAAAAATATGTGTATATATGTATGTGTGTATATATACATGCGTGTTTGTGGGGGTGGGTCACGGTGAAGATAGAAATGTGCCAATCAAGGATGCCAAAGGATTTGAGGACATGGTTTGTGCCCTTAAAATATAACAACCCCTGTGAAAAGCCCTACGTTACTAATGCTTTTTTTGATGTCCCCCTCTCCCTGGGCAGGGATTAATGGACCATGGGCACTGAAATGGAAAGAGAACAGAAGTCAGCCTTCAACCTGTCTCTAAAATCTTTCCTTCATATGCTACTGGTCACCCATGGCAGACCAACAATGACGTTCTGTCTTACAAATAAAATGGAAGAAATTATTCCTGCAGCTTTACTTTAGTTTATTCTATGTTATTTTTCATTAAGCTGGAGGGGAGAGAGGTTAAAAGTGCATGGGCAAAGGGTAGGGGCAGGCAAGTCTTGTGTTTGTCTGGCTTGACCTCTTCGATGTCGAGTGGCCCACATCTCTATGAAAAATTCAAGAAGGCCATTGACTTCTGTAAGAAAACAAGAATCCCAAGGGAAAGTGAAGATATAAGTACTCCCTTCCATCCTTGTCAAAGACGGTGTGGTCAGTGGAGTCTCCTCCAGCCTGGCTTGCTGCCTTACCTTGCTCCATTCTCATTCCATGCCGTACACCCTCGCGCATCTCCTCTCCTATCCTTCACATTCTTTTCTAGACAGTTTCAAAGTCTAAAGTTGTGTGTCTGCCCTCAGCTTAGAAATCAAGCCTGAGGATATCCTGTTTGAAGATGTCGTTCCTAGAATCTCTGATGGCTTCTTCTTAAGAGATTCAGGAACTGGTAGACTTTATCTGATACACTTTATATCTTTTGGAGGTAAAGTAGGCAGCCAGTTGAGGCATCTGGAAAGAGAGCATTATAAATGTCAGAAGATATTGCAGTCCTTTGACTAGTAACACTGTTGGGCAGCAGAATGCACTTACATGAAATTTTATTACCCAAACCCTGTTAGTTATGAAATGACAATAGCAGAGCTATTTTTCATTAACTATAATGATCGATACTAATGCAGTTTTCAGTTTGGATTCAAATAACATAATTTTAAAAAGAGAGAAGTTAAGGTGATTATCAAAACATGAATACACCCAACCTTTTCTCTCTTGTTAAGAAAATGTATATTTAAAAGCTTAACTGGTAATTCTAAATATTTCCAATATGTGCTGAGGGAATTAATGGTTCTGTGAAAACCTTCAGGTTTACATTTCTCTCATTTTGTATTTATACTTTTCTCATCCATATTGCCTCAATGCAGGGACCACTGTTTATTTTTATATTTTGCATTTACTGTGTTTAGTTTTAAACACACAGTATAAGTAATGAGAGACTGAAAGGCAAAGGAAAACCTTTTCTGTATCCATGTGACACTATGAGAATTGGTGAATTCTCTCTTACACTGTGCCCACTATAAATATACCATCAGCAAAATTGTGGGCTTGCAGAAAACCAATACCTCAGCTGGGAACTTGGCAATTTAAAACTTTGAAAACCCTTTTGCTTTTCTTATTTTTCAATCACACCCTAAAATTTTTGAATTATTTTTTCCAAAGAGATACTCTTTCCCTCCTGAAATCATATATTATTGCTTGGAGGGTCAAACAATGGGTTTTAACTGCCTGCACAATTCCAACGAGGCTGAAGAGATTTATTTTGAATTTTGCAAGATAATTGACATTTAAAACTACTGAGGTACACAGGGATACTCTTTTGCAAACTCTTGAACAAATGAAAGCAAAATCATCAAATGAAAATTGATGGGTGAATTTAAGTCGAAAAGTCAAAAGAATTTTTCAGTGATAAGCGAATTGTTTACTCCATAGAAGATCGGGTTTTAATATGACTTTACATTAGCTATTCAGACTCTGTGGATTTAAATTTCTATATTGTACTTTTGCTAATTTACCATGTGATCCACATTTTTCTGTTTAATGTATGCAAAAGATTTGAATGGTGCATAATAGCATTTTAATGTATTATCTATACATTTCATCTTTGTAATTAAAGACGGCAGTGTTAATAGACTTCCTATATGCATATAGGTTGGTTAAATACATTTTTCACAGCAAGTAACCTTTCAAAAATGCTTCAGTTTGATATATATGTTTTGCGGTCTTATCTCCCACCGGTTAGATAATCCTTCATAGTTCAGCCTTCTTAGGCACAATTCAGAATTGTAGGAAAAAATAATCTTTGAGCATTTGTTGATCTCCTTGAGGACTGTGTGACTAGAGCCCATCACTGAAGGCTGGGTGCTGCTCAAGACCTCTAGTCCTGGGAGGGTGGAGCCCATTGGCCAGTGTCTGTAGGTTCCTGTGGCCTCCCCCAACTGCTGGCTCCTCGGGTGTTTCTAGGCACCTTGTTTCTGGGAGCCCCAGGTGAGCCCTGGACACACAGTTTTCTTCAGGGAGAAACAGTGTAAAGAACAAGGTTCTGGGACAAAAGAGGCCACAGGTGCTGCTGTGGAGTCCCAGTGTCCAGGAAATAGAATGGGCACTTAAGAGAAGTTCCATCCTGGGGATGTAACACTTGGGCTGAATCAGTACAAAGCTGAGGGAACTTACGTATGGGAGCCTCCAGGATTGTGTTTCTAGGACCATAGACAATTGTGTGCATCCTTGCTCAAGTTCAGTTCAGCTGCCTACGCATCCCGCGTTACTTTGCTGGAAGCTGTCTGCACTGCACTCCTAAAGCTTAGCCATGTCTAGGGGCATGGAAGGGCATTTCTATGCATGGTCATTTCTATGTGCCACCAAGACCATCAGTTAATTATTAAGTGTGGGCACAGGAGAGCTAGATGTCTTCTCTGTCCATTCCTTTTTCCTTTAGCTAATAGGTTACAGAAGTTGATTAGCGAATTCATTAATGAGGGTCACTTTTACATCTCTATTGTCAATTTGTATCATTTGCTCAGTTCAACTGAGGATGCCCTAATTTATCAGGGCCAATCCTTCTGATCTTTAGAAAGAAATGGAGGAGTTTAGACATATCTTGTTTTACCACAAAGGCTAGAACTAGAGTAATGATTGAGTCAGTCCGAAGAACTTTTCTAGCAATTCAAGCCATCCATCATGAGGCATGATGGCCATCTCCTCCACTTGTCAAAGCCATCATTGTGTACTTGGCTTTCCATTATGAAAATGGTGGGCAGTTCCTAAAAGAATCAGCAAGGTCCCTACAAGCAAAACCTCCTCACTCTTGGGTTGTTGCTGACAGACTGATGTTCGAAAGATGACATGCCAGAGCACATTTGGGGGCTATCCCAAGTGCCAAGGGAGGGTTGGTTTATAAAACCTTCCCACCTGGCACCATTGTTTGTCTGTACAACTCTTGCCAAGGCTCATTAGGTGCAGGTACTTTTGAGTCCATCAGCCATTCTTGTGGTTGAGCTATTGTGCATGCTTGCTGCCCTCCCATGTTCCTATAGAGGGGGAGCTGGGTTGTGCAGGAAAGAAACACTGGGCTTAGGGTTGGAAGATGAACTCCAGAACCTGGCTTTACCACTTAAGGTCATCCACTGACCTTTCTGGAAGCTTCCCACTTAATCTGTGAAATGGATACATTCATTGCTTAGGCTTTTTAGTTTCAAAAAGTGGAAATCCACTCAGGCCTTCTCTGTAATGGAGTTTGACTATAGAAATTCACATAGAGGTAAGGTAGACAGGAATCTGTGGATAAAAAAAAAATCCCTAGAGCAGAATTTCATGAAGCCTGGAGCTGGAAGGTTGTGCAGGGTCTGAGTCATCCTATCAGCCCCCAGCCTCAGCAGTTTATGGTTTGGCTCTTTGGCGTCTGTTTTCATTGCTCCTGTTGCCATGAATTAGCTCCTTTGTCCAGTCTTTTCTGTAAATCTCGTCCCCATTTTGACGCTTTTAAATGTTTGTACTATCCATTTACTCATCAAGTCACCTCACTTATGACCCCTCCTGATCCCTGCAGCTTTACAATGTTTCCAGCTTTGTCCATGCAGCTGCCAGATTCCCTGCTTTCCTCCACGTATTCTAACTCCTTAGGGAGATGAGCACAGGGACCAGCTACTGACTGCAGTTCCTGTTTGTTCAGAGCTTTTCCTATCAAGTTATCCCATAGGAGGATGTAACCCTCACCTTCTCCTGTGGGCTATTGTTATGTGGAGGTTGGCTTAGCTGGCACAGAACGTGACTAGTCCTGCTCCAGGCCCAGCTCAGGACCACTTTCTTTAGCAGAGGCTAAGAAGCCATGATTCCATGATTTAACTGCTCAATACAATGGGCATACACTTGTAGAGAGGTTTGGAGGACCGAAAGATGCTTTTGTCATCATCCTTCTCCTCCTCATCACCATCATCATCATTGTTGACATCATCATCATCACCATCATCACCATCATTACCATCATCATCATCATCACCATCATTACCATCATCATCATCATCACCATCATTACCATCATCATCATCACCATCATCACCATCATCATCATCACCATCATCATTACCATCACCACCACCATCATCATCATCATCGCAGTTTTATTTTATATTTACCAAGTGCCAGACACTACTCTAAGTACTTTCAATATATATTGTCTTATTTTTTATTCTCATCACAACACCACGAGGTAGGGCTTGTTATCATCCCATTACGAATGATGGGACTGAGGGCCAGACAAGCTAAGCAGCTCACCTAAAGTTAAACAACTGTTAGGTTACGGAGCCAGGATCTAAATTGAAGTAGTTGGCAGAGTCTATACACTAAGAAGCATGCAGCTCATATTCTGGACAGTAGTGCATGCCCGATATGTATTTATTACATGTCCTTTTACCAGCTTTTGTTGTTTTGCCCACTTGTGACTGCTGAGACTCATCTGACACTTTTCCCCATCGTTACTTCCAAACTAGCAACTCTATGAGCACTAGGACCCACAACTGAGGTGGAATATAGATCTTTCTTCCTGTGGCTACACCAGGCAGCTAACCCCAAAAGCTCAGATTCAGTTCAGCTTGGCTACACCCACCTGCTAACCTTGGCTTCAACCACACACCTCCCAGCTGGCAGCAGGCTTATTGGCAGGGAAGGGAAAAGAGAGCAGTTAGGGACTTCCCGCTCTAAAATTGTGAAAGTCACAGAACAATAAACTTAGGCTTCTTCGTATACATACTTTCACACTATTGCAGTAAGTTTAAAAAAAAAAAGAACATTTTAAAAGCACTATTGACCTATCATTGATTTAAAAAGGTCATTGACTCATTCATTTATTTAGATATTGATTCTTTACCAGTATCTCTCAGGCTTCAGGTATAAACACACACACGTACACACACACAAACACACACATATGTATATCTACTAAGGCGATAGAAGATTAATAAGACAACATTCTGCTTTCAAGGAACATTTAATCATATTATTAACACTTAATATTTGAGGATGGCCTCTGGCAGAACTGGGAGCCAGGTGGGGTGTTCTTTTTCATTTCTTTACATGTTTTACATTCTCTTTACAATTTTGTTATTCTCTTTCATGAAGTTCATAGAGGTCTTAAGTTGCCCCCATTTCTCCAGACAGGAAGGAAAATAGCTAAGAGGCCACATTTTCACAAGGATACTATTTTTTAACAACATGATGTAATACTCTGTTCAGCAATTTAGCTCACTTGATATAGAAGCCAACAAATTACTTTTAAGTACTTAGTTCCAAAAGTCCCTGAAGGTCCTTTTGAAAGCAGGAGTCATAATCTCTGTGGGGTTTAAATCCATCTGAAGAACTGGTAATACTCCTAGTAATGAAGCTCACATTTCCCTTACTATGTCCTGGACAATGAATGGGATCATTTTCATGCATCATATCAATCAACTCCCACAACAACCTTGTGAAATAGATAGTAATTCTTTCACTTTTCAGATGTGAACACTGAGACTTAGAGAAAGTAAATCACAGTCCAAGGTCATACAGGTGGAGCCAGGATTCAAGGCAAGCGTATCTGACTCCAGACTTCATTCTGCTATAACGATGTTGCTGGGTGGCATCAGGGTCAACCGGTTTCTCCAGTTTTCGAGGCTGTGGAATAATTTTGCTTCTTCTAGCTGGCACAGTAGAAACCCTTCCCGCGATGAAAATTAGGAAAGCACATAGAGAACTGGGCGAGGTGTCATCATGGTGGAGTCTCTGAGCCCCTTCAAAAGGTGAAGATTGGCACGGAACAAAGGGATTAAGCATAACAAAGAAGTCTGGGGTTGGCTCTGAACAGAGATCATTGAGAAGCCAAGAAACCAGTGAAGACTGTAAGTCTGGTGGTATTGAACTTTAGGGCGGTAGTTTATAGCAAGACTTCATTATCAGAGAGACCAGTTTAAATCCTAGTTCTACCACTTATTAGATTTTCTAGTGTCCTTGGGCAAATTGCTTAAATCTCTTGAAACTCACTTTCCTTATTTATAAAATGGGAATGGTAATAGATTCTGCTTCTTCAAGCTGTTTTGATGACAAAATGAGATGATTCTTACTAAGCACTTCCTAGAGCACCTGATCCATGGCAAGTGCCCAGTAAGTATTCACCAGGTAAACTCTTGGGGTGCCATGCAAGCTGGCTGTAACAATTCTGTGTGCCGTGTGTTATCCTGGGGCCCACTACCTTAGGGAGCCAGAAAAGCAGCTGGGATCATAGCAACCTTTTACAGGAGTCCTAGAGGATTTGTGCTCGGGGACAAGACTTGAGGAAATTAAGGACCTCAGGGCAACAGAGCGGGCCCGTGACGAAGCTGGGACGTGGTCATGTACATCTAGGGCATTATGAAGCCATTTCTGTTTCATTGTTTACAAGGTTTCCTAACAACTAATTCCAGCTCTAAACTTTCCTGGAAGAACTTCACTAATTTACTTCTTTTTTTTTCTCAAACCAAATGATGTCATTATGGGAATTCCTCTTCTGCTCAGGTATCTACACGTACAAAGATTGTTGTTACTCGCATTTGTGACAGGGAAAAGAAGGCATAGACTGGTGGGTGACCTTCATGGCCAGCATTGGTGGAGAGGCTCTTGAGTTCTTATTCTGAGGGCTTTTATCTTTCCTCCAGCTCGTGCTGCCTGTGTCTAAAGTTTTGTGATTCTTTCACAGACCTGAAATTTGCCTTTAAATCTGCCCTCAAGCCCACACTCACAGGTGCTTGCTGGAGACAGAGTAGCTTTGGGTACAGTACATGTTGGCAGCTATATGCCCACAGAGAGAACGTAACCTGGATAATGGCAGGAAATTAGGCCAGGGGTCTGGGAAGGGCCAAATGATAAACATTTCTGCTTTGCAGGCTATATGAACTCTGTTGTAACTACACAACTCTTGCCCTTATAGTGCCAAAGTCACTATATACAATAAGTAAATGGATAAATGTGACTGTGTTCCAATAAAGTTTTATTTATAAAACAATCAGTGGGTCCCATTTGGCCTAGAGTCCGTAGTTTGCTGATTCCGATCTAGTACATTCTCTTTTGTGTACAGATCCTAAACAGAGACTAAAATCTTAACAACTTGGCGGAAGTGATAGGGTCCCATTTGCCAGAGTGAAAGATAATAGTTTGCTAGTTTAAGTCAGACTCCCATAGATTGATTATAATTGTCACTTAAAGCAGGCATTGACAAAGGTTGTTCTTGCTACAAATTCAAGGCACAAACTGAGGTGAAATGCAAGCATATTAGCCTCTCCTGAGAGGTATTGATGGGTTTAGCAAAGACAAAGTTGATGAAAGCAAAAATATGTTTAGACTTGACAAGAGAATTATAAACAAGGTGCCGATTAGGAAATATGCGATGTTTTTTCTTCCCTGTGAAGCTGATGGCTCCTGCTTGGTTTCGATTTTGACATACACAGTTGACTTTTGTGAAATGTTTAGATATGTTAAAACAGCCCCTTAGACCGAAATACCTAATATAAGCGTACATGCATGCAGAGAAGTAGATTATGCTTCCAGTCATTTCATGATGCATTTGATTTGTGAAACGTAAGGACTTGAAGAGTTAGTGGTATCTGTCTGCCTTGCTTATGAGGCTGAAGGTGGACGAGGCATTTTAAGACCTCACATCATAAAACCACCTTATTGCATACCCCATCAAGTACATGCTCAAGTTCATGGGAAGTCTTGCCCACATGAGAGGCTGATGTCAGTACCTCTCCTGCAGGCTGCACAGGAGTCTCCATGGCACATCTGAGGAGGTCAGGAGCTTCCTGCTGCTGCCTTCCTATTTATGATCTTCCCGATACCTCTGTCACTGCTGCTGACATCCCTGAATAGCAAGAGATGAGTCAAGTAGCCTTCTAACTTGGGAGGATCAGATGCTCAGTTAATTGATATATTGAACCGTGGCTGACAGCAGTGGGTGCTTCATGGAGCAGTATCTGGGACCTCTGGGCATGGCTCCCCAGGCCAAAGTTTGCTGAAGGAGAACTTCAGGGGAGTTCAGCTACCCCTAAAGCACCGTAAAGAAGACATGGGATCAGACACTGGGTGTTTGTTAAAGGGCTCAACCATTTGTTTCCTTCCTCCCTGTATCTTGTCTGAGCAAGAAGATGGAAGGCTTTGGGGCTAATACACATAAGCATTTGGGATGTGTAAGAGTGAGCGTGTCAGAATTTGACATTTCTGGAACTTAGATACATTCTCACAAAGGGAGGTAAGCTGCCACACAGAACAAATGCAGGGGAGTTTGTTGATTCGATTTGATTCTTTTTATTCCCTAAATGTTGTGGAGTCAGGTCACCGCCCCCGGGCTTTGAGAGGGCTGTGTTAGGGCTCTGCTGGCCAGAGTATGTGACCTCAGCACCTGAGACTTGTCCCAGGCACGACCACCTCCCTTAGACTCCACCTGTGGCTGGGATGGGCAGCACTTCCGGAGTGGAGTGAGTCAACTGGGCTCTACTCATCTAGACTGCATTTTCTCTTCTTCCCTGCACAGTGATCAATACTGGGCCGGGGAGACAAGCAGACCACCGAATTAGAAGTCAGAGGCTTTTGTGATAGGCCTTTTCCCCAGGAAAGTCTGTGAGAGCGCAGGCAAACGTCTTCACCTTCCAAAGCTTGTTTCCTCAACTGTAAATGAGCGTTCTCAAAACTTTAGGGCATTCAGATTGTGCCGTATTTTTTTTTCTGATCTGTACTTGTATTCGCTGAATATTTTTATTTAAATTGACTGGTTTTTCCAGTTTGAACTCATTTTAGCCTTAGATGAAAATGCCAATAAAATCATGGGTTTGATGTTACTGTTAATTATTTTAATACAGGTTAGGAAAAATGCTATTTTATAAAATAATAAAATTAAAATGTCTCCCACTTTGGCCTGCTGTTGGCATGGTGCCAACCAGGAGCGTGGATGGGTGGTGGGCACTGTGCCTTGGGAACCCCAGGCTGGATGAACTTGCAACTTGCCTCCAGGTCTGATGTGCCAGGAATATGAAAGTGAAGGACATAGGGGACACTGTCAACCCCTGGTTAAAACAGACTTCAGAGTAATATGCAGAGAAGCTCTCTTCTGTTCCCTGAAGCAACTCTGCTTTCCTTTTTTCCCTTTATGAACACGGGATGATGGTCTTTGGGGAAAATGGCGGGTTTATGTGCCTCTAGGTGGGGCTGAATGGAGGCGGTTCTGCCCTGGGAGAGAGCTGTCACTTCGCACAGTGCTGACCTGTTGGAAGGAGTTTGGTAGCTCTGTGAGCCTTTTCCCATGGCCCACTGGGGCCTCTCCTCAGGCGTCCTGGGATTTGCCGAGCTGCTGGCCCAGGGCCTCTTGTGCTCAGCCACCTCTGCTCCTCACAGTCTGCATGGACGTGCCCTGACCTGAGCTGGGGGAGGTGCTCCAGGAGCCCCCTGGGGGGGGGGGCGCAGGACGGAGTGGCCCCTGGACCACGTGACGGAGGGCCCACAGCCTGCAGCTTGGGGGCTTTGGTGCATCTGCGAGAGTCACCTCCGGAGCGCTTTGAGTACTCTCAGAGGACGCTTCTCCTGCTACCCACGATGACTTCGATGGAGCCGGAGGTGGAGTGATTCTGGCAAGCACAGCCGAACCGTGGTTTTACGTGTCTTCCGCACCTGATTGCTTCAGTGGCCCCGGGCGCTGTGTTCTCAGGACAGCAGTTGTGTCTTAGGGGGAAAAGTCTGCTTTGGAAGGAAAATTCCTGCCAGGGTAGTGGGTTCTGCCTTGTCAAATAACAGTTCTGGGACCTGCAGGGCACCTGCCAGACTTCCTTCCACGTGGGCCCTGCTGCTTCTCAGGACGGCGTCTGGACAAGGGCAAGACAAGTCAACCCTTTGCCTCTCCCTGGAAGGAAAGGTCGTCTCTGGTCTCTGAGGCACCGGAGACTCGTTGTCCTCCTCTTCCCTGCTTCCTCTTCTTCATGCCCTTTGTGAGTTCCTTGGCCTTTTTGATCAAACTTGCATCTGATGTTCATTTTCACTTGATTTCATCTAATGAAAAAAGTTGGAGTGGGAAGTGGGCCGTGTAACTCTTCCTGTGTAATACTGTGAGTGCGTTCAAAGGGCTGTTCCTGCATCCAGAAATTTTCACCAGCATCTCTGTCAAATGCTGCCCTACCCAGCTAATATCCTTCCAGGTCACTAGGGTTGCAGAGAAAGAACAGTCAAAAGGAGAAAAATTGTTACTTCACTGGAAAATCATCTACTCACATATTGCATTTTATTATTTGGGGAAAGAATGATCTCAATCTTCCTCCTCATGCTTATTGTGCAGGATACTCTTTTCCGTGCCCTCCTGCTCACTGTGCCTGACCTGCCAGGCCTGTGGCATTGTCCTCTTGCGTCCCCTGCCCCTCCCCCCATGTGTATGATTTCAAATCTTATGTCTCTTTCAGGTCCTATTTCAAATGTGTCCACCTGGCCACCTCTCTGCATCTTTCAACTAGAGACCATGCCTCCCCCTTGGTTTCCTATGGCAGGGCCCACAGGAAAGTCTTCTCTGAGCCTCTCTTCTGGCTAGTGTCTGTTTCCGTCCAAAAGCAATTTTGATGAGTCTTTTCTTCCCTACTAGACTCCAGACTCCTAAAAGGCAGGATCTGGTTGGAGTCTGATTCATCTTTATATTTCTTACAACTACCAGGACAACACTTCACACAAGGAACATCCCCAGTTGGTGTTGGTGAAATGAGTAGAAATTGTTTGTATATATTTTTTTTCACTTGGTCATTATAACTGTCTCTTGTCCCTGGCCTTGGCATCTCTCCCACCAGCTTCTGACTTACATTATCTGTCTGTCTGGGTGGTCCACGTGCATCTCGAACAAGATGGGTCAAATGACATGCATCCTACGTCTTCCTGAAGGCCCTCTCCACCTCCAGTCCCTCCCATGGTATAAGGACCACCGACGCCATCTCCCAGGCCAGGTCCCCTTTCTTCCCCTCTCCCCACTCATCCAGTCCAGCACCAACCTCTGCTCGTTTTCTTTTCCCAACATCACTGGAAGCCCTCTGTGTCTCCCCTGCCCCCAGACTGCTGCTGGTGGGCAGGCCCCCATCTCCTCTCACCCATTCACGCTGCCTTCTCACGTGGTCCTCTCAGAACATCCATCTCACTGCTCCCAGGCTGTGGCTGGTAAAATGCAGCTTGGCCAGTATCATCTTGTGGGTGAAACACCTCAAGCGGTCCCCTCCGCTCTGAAGGGCCAATTCCCAGGTAAACCTTTCATGAGCAGCCCTCATCTCCTACCACACCTTGGTTTCTCCTCTGTCCCCACCACGCTGACCAGCTCAGGTAACTTACCTGCATCTCCCTTGCTGTGTCATACGTCTGTGATTTCAGTAATGTGTTACTTTTGGCTTAAAATGTTTTTCCTCTCCTCTGAGTGGGGTTGCTTGTAACTACTCTGTAAAATTTGCCCATGACTTCCCTGGGAAATGTCCCGACCCCCTTCTCTCTAGGCAGGGGTGAGTGGTGCTGTGCGGTCCCCGGCGCACACTCCTGCCGTGGTCCTCATCGTCTGTGTGTGAGGCTGTCTCCCCAAGTGTGAACTTCTTGCTGGGGAGTGGGGCAGGATGTTGCACATCTCTGTGTCCTCTGCTAGGAGGCCAGAAGGGACTTTGGGAAGGAACGGCCATCCGTGCGTGAGGAAGGCTGAACAAGTGCTTTTCTGACACATGGAAAGCTGAGGCTCAGAGGGTTGGTCCAAGGGCTAAATGGCTGGTAAGTGGCACTATTGGGGACAGGAGCGGGTGGTCAGTCAGCGCACCTGCCCTTGTCTTGCAAGACTTTCAGGGCGATGTTTTATTCAGGTCTCCTCTTTGATGATGTGGCTCCCTCCTCCCCACAAACCATCACCTCCTTTCCTCCCTTCTCATAATCCTGGAGCAGGAAGCTTAGGGAGGACTGTCCTACTACACACCAGAGCCGGCCAGGTCACAGGGCTGTCTCTATCTGTCTATCTGTCTATCAGTCATCATCTACCCAAATTTTTCAGATTGGTTTTTAGTTGATACTGAGTAAATCACTGTGGAATATTTTCAGAGTGAGGACTTCAGTCTTGAGTGCTCCAGGCTCCGCCACAGGACTGGGGTGGTGCCCCCTAGTGTAACAAATTTAGAGGGCTCCTCCCAGGACCTATCCTGCCTCTGGGCAGAGCAAAGGGCTCCTGTCTTTCATCTTTCATGTCCTCCGTGGCTGCATTCACACCTCTGCAGTTCTTGGCCACGGTGCCATGTCCCCATCAATCGTAAAGTGTAGCAAGCTGAATTTGATACTAATAATGGGAGAGTGCCGAGATTTGTAACTGGTTTCTTTTTCTCCATCAGAGTGGAGTCTGCATTATAAATGCCTTATAATAAGGTCATTCTCACTCAGCTTGCAGTCTGGTCTTGTTTGTTGACGGAGAGAGAAGAAACTGGAGTTACAGCTAGTACTGGGTGTGCCTGTGGGATCTAGCCAGTTTGGAGCCTGCATCTGTCATGGTGTGGTGGCAGAGAAAACTGTTGGGAAGGGCTGGTCCCGACAGCACGTGGCCCTCTTGCTAACGCGGATATACTTGCCACACTACAGAGTGGAGTTAACGAGAACTTCTCCATCCTACCTGCCATCGCTCTGCAGAAACAGAAATATAAATGTAGGGTGCCTGGGTGGCTCAGTTGGTTAAGCGACTGCCTTCGGCTCAGGTCATGATCCTGGAGTCCCGGGATGGAGTCCCGCATCGGGCTCCCTGCTCGGCAGGGAGTCTGCTTCTCCCTCTGACCCTCCCCCCTCTCATGTACTCGCTCTCTCTCATTCTCTCTCTCTCAAATAAATAAAATCTTTTAAAAAAAAGAAATATAAATGTAAATATATGTGCATACATAAATACAGATAATGCCTATATTAATGAAAACAAAAATTCAAGCTTTCGTTTCCCAGAGAAGGGACTTTCTTTACACCATTCCCTTTGTAAAGCACATAGTACAGGTTCTTCTGATAATTAGGTGCTAGATAGATGTTTTATAACTGGCCTTAATGTGGTGATCATTTTCCAGTATATACAAAAATCATTATGTTGTACACCTGAAACTAATATAATGTTGCATGTCAGTTATATCTCAGTAATAAAAAAAAAACATGACAAATTTCTTCAGCCTCTCTGGTGATGAGACTCTATTCATGAAGAGTTCTGTGGAGTACAGCAAGAAAGTCAGATCCAAAGTATAGGCCAGTTAGTTTTTCCAGAAGAAAATCCCTGTTGATTTAAGTGAGACCCCTGGCATCTCAGAGCGGCTTGCTGATGGTACAAAAAGGTACGAGCGAGAATGAGGTTGGATACGTAGAAACAATAACTCCTTCTGAAAGCATAGCTAATACCCTCTGGGTGATGGGTCTGTAGCATGGACCCCCCATCTGAACATCCTTGTCGGTGAGGAAGCTGGTATCCTACTGTAGTTGACTTCTTCCTGGGAGTCTCTACAGATGAGGGAATGTCTCAGAACTGGGGGAGGAGCCCGAAGAGAGGCGTGAAGACCGGTTTCCAGAAGGAGGCCTTAAGTCTGAGTCGATAAACAGCATGAAAGTCATGCTATTTGTGCTTTATCAACCTGGGCAAGGCAGCTTCCCTATAATTAATCCAGCAGAGCACTGGATTATTTATTATTAATTATTAATTACAGGCCGGGGCTGTAGTAAGTTTTTAAACTGGGGTCTCTGCCTGCTAGTGTAGTCAGAGCTGTGGGATAGGACACAGAAGAATTAGGGATTAAAGATTAATTAAGAAATGCCCACGTATGCTTTAGGAGTGCGGAGAAAAGAAAATGACATGTCTGAGGATTGGAGAAATCAAAGTTGGTTTGGGGAAGGAGAGGGACTTCTGGTGGGGCCATGAAAGGGGGTGAAGGGTTCAGGCAGAGGTATAGAGAGGGAGGGCATGTCGGGAAGGAGAGGGCAAAGGCATGGACACACCCTATTAGCCCATGCCTGTCTCCCCTCTCTCCCTCCCTCTCCTCCTGCCCTCCTTTCTCCCTCTCTCCCCACTCTCTCTCTCTTACAATAACACTGAATCTTAAGAATAGAAAGTGGAAAAATGAAATCCCATGAACACTGTGATCTGAATTAAATCATAATGATGCTGTTGGTTGGCTGGGAATGGCCCCCATGGAGTCAGCAACACATGTCCGCCCCAGGTACAGAATAATGCATTGTCTGGAAAGATGATGTCTGTCTCATCAGTTGCCTTGGAAGCAAGAACCCCTGACTGTCTTTGTATCACGGGAGTCTCTGGCCAGGTCAGGATGACCTGTGGAGTCACAGTGCGTGATCCAGCCACTGATCAGTAAATCAAAACTGGATCAGAGTTGGGCCTATTGTTACTTTCCCTGGGGTGGTGAGGGGAGAGCAGGGGTGGCTGGGACTCAGCTTCCAGCTTCCCTCTGCTTGGGCCCATCTTTGGCTGGTGAGTCCAAGGGCCTGGTAGATGTGACTAGCATCTGGCCGGGAACAAAGTGAGCCATGGACAGCTAGTGAAGAAATTGAGTTACAGGTGTCAGGTTCTCTAGTCAACCACATCACCTCCCCCTCAAAAGTCAAACACAAGAGAGAAATCCATGGAAAACCAAAAGAACAAAGCTGACATCATGCAGAACTGGGTGGGTAGGATGCCAGGGAGGGAGGAGGCAGAGCAGGGCAACTTTTTTTTTTTTTTAAATTAATGATGGGAAGCATTTGGAGACTTTACAATGGCTTTGCCTGCAAAAATGTAGTTAGCCAAAGACAAAATGCTGCTGATGCTGGAGCTAGTAGTTGAAGGAAGCCTGCCCTAATGAGAACATCATTGTCTCACTCAGAGATTGCCTTCACAGACCAGGCCTCTTCTCCAGATTTTGTGCTTGATTAGTTCCAGAGAAAAATTGAATTATAATCATTTTTTAAGAGGGAGAAATAAGAACAACAGCACTTAGTACATGGCCCAAGAGGAGACTCTTTTGACTGTCAGTCTTCCCTCTCCCTCCCCTCTTTGATACCAGACAAAGCTTGTTGGCAAGAGCAAGAGGTTTGGAAGCTATCTTGGCCTAGGATACGCTAATTGTGTTTGTACGTCAGTGTCTCTGCTCTCCTTAATCCCTTTGCCTGTTCCCTTTGCTACAATTCTTCAGCTTTAACATGCATCTTCCTTGGATGCCAAGACTGAGTCACAGCTGGAACGTTACAAGAGCTGTGACCATGGGTGCCCATTGTTCTCCTCCATGTTGTGGGTCAAGTCAGTTCCAAGTTAGAGGTCCGTTAGGAGCAGAAAGCTGTGTATAAGGGTTTTGCTAACTCCTGGATTTGACTAGTTTGAATGACTTGCATTGGAAGTGACCATTATCATCCTTTGAGTTCTAACACAAGACATGACTGCAGGCCTTCTCCAAATCTGTTGGCCAGCCATCTTTAGATGACCCAACTGTGACCAGTTCCTAGCTTCCCTGAAAGTGTTCCAGTCCAACATTTCCTTCCCAGTCTGTTTTCTCCATGTGTTGCTCTCTTGTGGAAAACATCCACTGCTCCTCTTAGGTCTCTGTGCCCAGAATAAGGGCTTACAGATGGCAAAGACACCGAAGTCTGTGTGCCTGTGTAGTAGACGGTGCTCAAGGAAATGCTCGAGCATCTGTACCTGCCAACACTGAAGACAGTTGATTTCGCTTAGAAAACCTCTACCCAAGGATAGGTAGCTCCATAGATTTTCCCTGCCTGTGTCAAAATGACAGCCTGATAATATAGCCACCACTGGTACAATTAAATTATTGCTTGAAATTATGCATTTGGTTAACCCAGTGATCAAACTTAACTGAGGAGGATTGGGGGCATCCAGGGCAGACAGTGTAGACAGTACTCAGTGTGGACATTTGGGAATCCTTACTTGTATAACCCTAAGGGTCATGTATAGGTGCAAAGCCATTGAGGGCTTCATTTAGAGAAGATGGAAGTTAGGGAATTGGGGCCGCGGGCCCAGGCCCAGTGGTGGGCCCCTTTCTACTCAGCCAGGTCTTAGAACATCATTAAGATCAGTGGTTGAGTCTTGATTTGGCTTCAATACTAACTACCACATAAACCTGAGCATGTTACTTAACCTCTCTGATCTCCTGTTTTCTCATCAAAAAATGGAAACAGTGATTTCTACTACTTATATGTATTGGTAGGATTAAATAAAATAATGTAATTCACCAGGTGCTGTGTTTGGCACATGGTAAATACTTTACAAATGGTAGGTATTATTCCTCCTTCATTGCACCGATACTGTAGGAATAAGGCAGTGTGTCCATAGAATTACAAAATAAGGCAGTAATTGGAGGGGGGCGGAATTAAGCATGTGTAATGGGATTGCTCTAAGAAGCTGAGAAATGCTTTCATGGTGGTTTGTAGCCTTCAAGGCACAGAACTACCCCTCAGCTCGGTAGGGTTGTCACCTCTCCCAGTGAAGACACTGCACCATTGGAGATTCCTTTGTGAGGAGGAAGGCTGGGCACGGCTCCTGAAGATGTGACTAGACTCTGGCACACCAGACCTCATGGCAATTATGATGATAAAGTTGTGCCTTTCTGTGTGGGACAGGAATACGATCAGGGCCCACACCCAATGTGAAGGGCCTTCCACCTGTCCTCCGACTAGCAAGCATCTCTGAATAGCACAGCCTTTAAAGATCCATCTCATTTCTTTTTTCGGGGGAGGAAACGGAGCTTTTGAATCTCCACTGGTTCAGAAAGTGATTATGTACCAAATTCAGGGAAATCTTGACATCTTGATTCTCTCACCTTTCTGTCCCCCACTTTTTTCCATCTGAAGTCACTGGCATCCCAACAGGTCATCAGAGTCCCCACAGGTACCTTGCATAGGGTCTGCCCTCAGTGACTGGTCTTTAATGTTTTCATTTGCTCAGCCCCAGCTGCTGCCCACAGAGCTATTAGGTCTCTGAGACCTCTCACCTCCCCTTGGGCTGGGCTGCCTGACTTTTGGGAGCTGGGAGGAAGAGGGGTTTAACATCCGCATTATCTTCAGAGAGAAAGAGGGTGAAAGTCTAATGGTCATTAGCATATACCGTGCCAGCTTCTGTTACTTGTTCAGTAATTCCCTTAATGTTTGGTCCTAATGGAGCAGATTATTGTTATTATTTTATTTCATCAAGATCACCTACTGCATAAAAACAAAGAGGAATGGAGGTAAGGAACGTGGCCAGGAATAAGCACTGAGCATTATCCAGCTGGAGATATTTATTTATTGGCTTCATGCTTGGCTTGTGAAGCTTTGAAGGGCAGGTGCACGTAGCCCATGGAGGGAGCCTGTCTCACGCGGCTCTGCCCATGGGTTGCTGAGACAGCGACCTGGAGTGCTTCTGCTTCTCTGTGGACCCTTTTATCTCCCAGCCTGCCTGTGGTGCACAGGGTCCATCTATCTCTGGTGGGACGGGAGGACCTCAGCTTTGTCCGGCATCCTGATTCCTCCCGCGTCTCCCACTCTGCAGAGATCTAGGCAAGTCTTGGGAATTAGGGTAGCCTTGGACTGAGAACACCCCGCCTACAGCAAGCTGCTTCTGGCCCCCTGCCTCCCCCAGCTGCACGGCCTTGGCATTCTCATTAAGGCAAACAATAGGCCCCCAAAGCCCCTGAGGATCAGAGAGCTCTGAGTTCCTTATGAACAAATACACTCTTGCTTTTGTTTGGGACAGTGAAGTCAAGGTTCTGAGGCAAGAAAAACTCCCAAGAACCAAAAAGGCAGTTCTATAAAAGAACCTGAAAGAGGACAACTTGAAGTAGCCCGGGCCAACTCCAGCATGCTAGCCTCCAGCCACTTTCCCTGTAGGGCTTCAGGTTCTCATTTATGAAACTCCTGAAGGCTCATAAAGAAATTGAAGACAAACTTCCTGTATTAAAGAAGAAAGATGGTGATCAAACCTAACAGAATTAAAATGTTTAGACCTGGGAAAAACAAAAAAAAATTAAAAAGCTATAAAGTTGAGTCTCCTCCTGAGAAGAACTTCATTCATAGCATCTTCAGGTGGGAAGGGCCTTCAGATGTGAGCTGCCTAACCTAGAAGGCTGTCTTAGAGTTTGTCTCTTGCTTATGGAAGGCTGTCTTTACCCCCGCAGGGGGTAAATGAGAGAAGGTCATGGGGGGGCATCTTCTTTCATCCCTGATCTCTGGGTACTTGCACCTGGAAACTTGAGGAAGGGGTCCTGACGCATCTCATGGCTGCAGGCTAACGTAGTATCATGCCCCGGTGAGAGGCTGATAAGGCAGGGCAAGCCTGTCCCTTGCCAGCGGGATGTGCAATTCACGTCAGAAGACCCAGAGGACATATTGAGGCCTCTTAATTAACGTGGTGGCCCGTGGCAACTGGAAAGCATTTCCACAAGATTAAAGACTTCAGAAAACCCCCAAGGGGAGGTAATGTTCCTAATAATTTATAAATTGAACTTGCTACTTAATATGCTTCACATGTTTCTCTTGTCTTCCATTTGGGAAGGAGATGGGCAGGGGATAATGGATTTCTATTCACCAGCCACCACAGAGAAGAGAATCTGCCAGAAGAGCAAACCAAGGGGCCTTCTCTTCTTGTTTCGGTGACTCCTGCTGGCAGGAAAAGGATCCTCAAGGTCAGGAACATGTTACTACAATTTGGATGACATCAGCTCATTTCAAAGGCCTTACTGTGACTTTGGAGCTCCCTATCAGGGACTCCGTTGGCTAGTGAGCACTGATAGCCCGCCTCTGAAGGATCGCTCCGTTACTTCCTTGGTCTGTAGTTACTGGCTTTACTGCGCAAGAAGAGCTCACGGACATTTTCTCCACCAGTTGTTTACCAGTTGAGAGCTAGTTCCAGTTTGACGAGGATCAGTGTTAACAATCAGAAAGTTTTCAAGTTGGAAGAATCAATTCATTTCTTTCAGTCACCTCATTTGCTAGATGAGAGCCTGGGGATGGTTTAAAGAAGTTACGCAACTTGAGGGGCGCCTGGGCGGCTCTGTTGGTTACGTATCTGCCTGCGGCAGAGGTCATGATCTCAGGGTCCTAGGATCAAGCCCTGCATCCAACTCCCTGCTCAGTGGAGAGTCTGCTTCTCCCTCTCACTCTGCCCCTCCCCTGACTCGTGCTCTCTCTCTCTCTCTCTCTCTCCCCCCCGCCCCAATAAATAAATAAATAAATAAATAAATAAATAAATAAATAAAATCTTAAAAAAAAAAAGATTTTGTGCAACTTGCACAGAGTCCCTCTGCTGGTTAGCCCTGGTGTTTTATTGGTGGTCTCCATGCTATTAGTAACTTAGGTCTAGTTTTCCACTGGGCTCAGAAACAGGGTCAGACAAGACCTTGAAAAGTCATCTATTTACCTCACCCGTTTTCTGCCCCTGGAACATTTGGATCTAGATTAGAGTATGACTGGCGATGCCATGTGGGCTTGTGTGGTTTTTCTCCTCTTGGTCTATCTTCTTTGAAAGCCGGAAATAGATACAAGTGATCACTGTCATCTCTGAGAGAGCTCCTTTGCCCCAGACCCTTGGGCATTGTTACTGGGTGAAAATAGGAGACACAAGCCACCAAACTTGTCTTATTTCATTCTTATTTTCTAACCACCATTTAATTCCTTGAGGAATATAATTTGAATTCAGTGTGTCCAGTTGCCTTGAGGGATAATTAATTATGTCTCAGACTCAGTCTTCTGGTTACTCCTGGGGTGAAATGAAGCTTTGAAATGTGAGCTGATTGATTGGCTGCAGTCCCTTGACAGATGGTAGCTGGAAACATAATCTCAGCTTTTCCATTTCTCTGCCAAGGGTTCACAAAACCCAGGTGACTCCCTAAACTTCGGTGACATTTGATAGAGTGAGATTCTTTATTCTGGGAGTATATGACACTGATATGGGATGAGGGACGGATTCCACTGGCCCCGGAGGTATCCCTAGAGTATCACCTCCAGTCCAAGATATCTTTAGCTACCACAGCTTCTTCTGTTATGAGGAGTAATGACATTTCCAGTTCTTGTGATCTGTTTTCATCTTCCTCTTGTGCCTGTATTTGCCTTTAAAAACCAATTATACAGATTATTTCGTCAAACTTGAATGTAAAGTCCATGAGATCAGGGACTGTCCCTGTACTATTCACTGCAGTATCTCCATCACAGTGATCACTAGAAACGTGCCTTACTGAAGTGAGTATATACTTGAATGGTTGAGTAATGAATTGAATGAATGAGTTACATAAGCAACTGATTTGAATAAGCTTTGCTGGCAAGCGCACAGAAGGTGTCTATATTGAAATACATTCACAGACGACCTCTCCTTCCCTCCCTGCCTCCCTTCCTTCTGTAATTATCAAATACCTTTATGCCATGCACTGTGCTTGGCCCTGGAGCTTAGTGGTCCCTGCTCTCATAAGGTCTGTAATCCAATAGATGAGATGCACAAGCAAATCAAAGGTAAAATATTTGTGGTCAGAGTTATGTGGAGGGTTCTGTGGGCAGTTCAGTGAAACAAGGGAAGAACTGGCTGAGGTTATGTCACTGAACTGACTTAGAAGGACAAGTAGGAGTTGGCTCAGGGAGGGAGGTGTGATCTAGACCCAGAACGAATACATAGGTCAGATAATGAGTCAGTCTGTGGTTACCCTGTGTGATTGGGATGAGCATAAAAGGGAGATCTGCTTAGATCTGTCCCTGGGCAATCACCATCAGTGTTATATAAAACATTGTTACACAAAGATTTCAAAATCTGCAAATGATCTGACAAATCTCATACTATTCTCTCAGGTAAAGTGCCGAAAATGTCAGTTTCGTAATAAAAGCTGATTTCATTTTTTTTAATCTCTGTTAGAGCCAGTAGAAATGATTTATTGATTTTTAAAGAAAAATATATCTTTAAATGCCACTTTTTTTTTTGCATGCAACTTGTTAATGGATGTGGAGTTCTCATATACCCCAAACGTGCTTCTAGTTATTAAATGTTAACAGTTTTGAGGAAAATCAGTAGAATAATCAGAAAACTCATGAAAAAATGAATAAAGAACAAAACAATTCCATACCTTGCAGTTATTGTTTTTTTTGAATATTCAAAGTTTGCAACTTGTTACTTGTCGCTTGGGTCCACACATACCTTAATGATTTTGCTTTGTTTTGTTTTGAATGCCATAGAAGTTGAAGCTAACACACATAAATGAAGAACACCCTCTGAGCGCCGCTCAGGTAGTACAGAATTGCAAAGCCAGGGGTGCCCGTGTGAACTCCTGCTCGCTTTCCATAAAGCCTCCTGTGCTCGTCTGTGTGTTCATTCACACACTCCAGCTGGAAGTCTGGCTGGAGTGGAACGCCTGGGGGAAGTTTGTTCCTCCCACCAAACTTTATTCCATCAGACAAGAAGATGTGTGCAGCTTGCCTTTCCCTTTTTGACCTGGTTATCAGGAAGCTCCTCAGCATAACTCCTGGTCCAGGGGCTCTTTCCATTTCATCTGCTGCCTCTGTTCCTTTAGATTATTTGAAAGAAAAACTGTAGAGTCTCTCTGACTTAAATTGAAGCTGCATAAAATTCTCTGTGGAAGTAGAGTGGTTAAAAATAATGCTAAGATCAATGAACCATGGTTTATCCAGGCATGCAAAAACAGTCGATCGTGAGCACCAGATTTCCATGTCCTCGTTGTAGAAGGAAAGTTGTCAAGGTGGTTACATCCATGACTTCTCCTAGGGTAGTGGAGGGTCTCTCCCTACTCCTTCCTACCTGGGATCTTCTCACTGGACAGAGCAGATAAGCAGTTCAGAGGGATTTGTGTGTAGTGATTTTACAAATTATTGTTATTGTTACCAAAATGTTATTATTAAATTATAGTCCATGTTATATTATGTAACACTATATATATATATTTATGATTATTTATGTAACAATCCACAATTAGTAAATCATTGCCAAGTATTATGACACCTGCCACCAATTTGGGTTATAGAAGCAGAAACTGTACCACAACTTGAATACCTGAGAATCATCCTTTTTCCTCTGTCTGTGCGGAGCTTCCCTTAGTGGCTGGAGCTCATTACTAGTAACTGATTAAGAAAAACCTAAGGTTGTTGGGAGTCACTGACTCTAAGCAGGGGAAACGTTTCAATAAAGCAAGGTTATATATGTTAAATACACTGGCTTAGCCGATCGAAAACTTGTGTTCTAGCTCCCTAAAAGTTACTACTTAGAAATAAATAAATATAAATATTTCTAATGAAGTGTCTAGGGCCACACAGGGTAAAGGGAATTTTAGATGCACCTAACAAAGCAGTGCCATGAGGAGGATCGGGTCTAGAGCCACTTTGGCACCATCTAGTTTCGTAGTTTCTCTGGGCCTTAGTTTCTTCATCAGAAGAGGAGGGGCCAAACCTAGAGATTTTCAATGGGTCTCACAGTTGAAAGAGAAATTTAACAAAATTGAGATCTAATGGTATCCTCCAGGCACCTAGGGATGTGTGATGCGCGTTGTCTTATTTTAGCGTAGAGACCTTGAAACGTGAGTGTTGTCTTTCCACTCCCAACTAATCTTGGGTTTGGACACTTAGTGGGGGCTCAGTGAAAGGTCCTTTGTTTATGATGGCGCCTCTTTTGACCCACTGTCAGCTAGAGGTGCCCTTTGAGAAATGAGGCTAGATCTAAGTGGGCTCATGCATGCTCCCCCCATCCCACCTGCTGATGATTTGTGGGATACACCGCTCACTAGGGGTGTGTGTTTGCAGTGTGTAAACGCTGTGCAGGGTCGCTGTAGCCCGGTGGTTAGGCACGGAGGCTCTGCCTTGGGACGCGTTTTGTTCCCATTCTGGAACTACTGTTTATTTGCTCTGTGCCCTTGAACAAGTTACTTAACCTCTGTGCCTGAGCCTTTTCAAAGGTCAAATGAGCAAATAGTTGACCCTATCTGGCGTAGTTAAAAGTGTGGAGCATTTAGAACACATGTCTGATACATAGTGACAGCCCCATACTGGACGGCTATTCTTGCTGTATTCAGGCTGCATCCGATCATAACCTGTTGTGATCATCTGAAAGGAGAAATTGAGGGGAAGCCTGGAGGGGCCCCCCGAATACCTCTGTGTGAGCGGAAAGTTGGTGTTTCAGCCATTCCTCGGAGATTGATGTTTATACTGCTCTTATAGCTCTTTAGGGAATAAAATTACCTCTTGCTTTCACTAGCCTAATTCAATGTCTGACAACTTCTCTCACTCTGGAACTTATTCTTTCTGTGTGGCTTAATTGCCTATTGTTGCAGTTTCAATTTGGGGTGAGGGAAAGGATGGTGGGTCTGACTCTGAGGTAAAGGGCCTGCTGAAAAACTAGCAAGTTGGACTCAAGCAGGGGCTCTCAGCACGCTGCTGCGGGGCTCGGGCTCAGGGGCTTGGCTGCGACACTTGGGGAGGGGGCGGTCTGCAGGCTGCAGGGAGGGACGGTGGGCTGCAGGGAGGCGACCGTCGGCCATGACCTGGAATACTTACCCCTGCACCCCCACCCTCACTGCAACGGGCAGCTTCATATTTATGCTGTCTACTTGCATGAGAGATTTCACCAGGAGAAACGGTTCCACAGATAAAGGAAAAATCTGGAAAACATGGAGGCCAGTGTATGTCCCTGAAAAGCCACCTGACATGACCTGTCACTTGGCAACTGACTCTGTTGCTTCTTGTCTCAGCTGCTCTGTGCCTGTTTGAAAGTGGCAACGTTCTGTGTGTGTGTGTGTGTGTGTGTGCTTTGTTCACAGTGCTGGCAGGGGAGGGAAGGTAAATGGGAAGATTTATCGGGAGAGGAACTTTATAAATTCAAGATATAATTCTCACAAGACTGGAGAAAGCCCTTGTTCATGTGTTTGAGGGGATAATCTTGACCCAGCCTTGTGTGGGTGGGCCCCCTGGGAATTAATAGGGGGTTTTCATCTCTAGCCTATTGGATGGGGTGGCAGTGACTGAAGCCCAAGTCGAGAGCAGAACCATTTGTCACAGTCCCACCTAATGAAACAGGTTCGGAGGGATATTGACCAAAATAAGGGGAGTGAATACAGATCGTGCACTGGAAGATTTATGCCCGCTGAGCGCTGGGGAGCAACGGGGGTGTAAGGCTTTCCCCCCAACCCCCCCTCCCCCGGAATGTCAAGGTGAGGTGCTCAGTGTCACTAAGCATGGCATCCTGGCCTCTGCTAGACAACCGAGTGGAGTCCTGGTGTTTAGGGAGTGGCCTCAGAGGATGGCCTGGGAGCATGAGAAGGTTCACAAGGAAAGTCCTTTGCCAGCCGGACTCCAGGACATGGGTCTCAATCCCTCCCTCGAGCAAGAATGCGAGTTCGATCACTCAGGACATCGTGAGTGGGAGTAAGCTGTCCCCTGAAGCCATAGTGATCCAAAAAAGTCATGTTCAAATGGTGAGCGTCTGCCACACACTTGCTTGTAAATCCCTAATGGACGCAAACTTCTCTTTGGATTGGTCGATGGTGTTCCCCTACTCTGACGGAGACATTTAAGGTCAGGCTCAGGCCATCCCTGATTCCATGTGACACACTCTGCTAGGCACTGTGCACCATTCCCTAACATAGTCCTTACCACCACCGTCCCAGGCCAAGTGGCACCTTCTCCATTATATAGAGAAGGACTTTGAGGTTCCAAATTTGGGGGACTCACTGATCATTGATGTAGCCAGAGTTAGAATCTATATACATGGCTGATTTTTAAGATGTGAGACAGGAAGAAACTAGATGCCATTCTGCTGCTAAAAATTGGCTGGAAACCAGCTTTCTGCATAACAGATTTGCCTTAACAAACTAACCCTCTCCCCTATTTCTACAACTGAAGTCATACACACCACACACACACACGGACTTCTCTTTCACAGTGTTTGCTAAGCCAGAAGCAACTGTGGATCACTTAAATGAGGCCCTGGTCATCCCAGGTCCATTTTTCTCCATTTTCCTTCAACACCTGTCGCCACGGACTGTCCCTTTGCTGCAGAGTGATGCTTGCTCTAAGTGCTTACCGCACCTGAATGAATGAATTAATGAGTGAGTGATGGATGGGGGGGGGCGATGCCTCTTTGTGGGACGAGCTCACCCATCTTCCAACGTCTGTCTGCTGTCCTCTCCTCCCAGGGTGGCATGATTGCTCTGCTGCTGTCCATCTTGTGCCTGGTGATGATCCTATACACTCGCCGGCGCTGGTGCAAGCGCCGCAGGGTGCCCCAGCCCCAGAAGAGTGCCAGCGCCGAGGCCGCCAACGAGATTCACTACATTCCCTCTGTGCTGATCGGCGGGCACGGACGGGAGAGTCTGCGCAATGCCCGCGTGCAGGGCCACAACTCCAGTGGCACCCTGAGCATCCGGGAGACCCCCATCCTGGACGGCTATGAGTACGACATCACAGACCTGCGCCACCACCTGCAGAGGGAGTGCATGAACGGAGGGGAGGACTTTGCCAGCCAGGTCACCCGCACCCTGGACTCCCTGCAGGGCTGCAACGAGAAGGCGGGGATGGACCTCACGCCAGGTGGGCAAGTCGCTCCTCCCCTTGGGGAACTAGGGAGTGAGTAGGGAACAGCTTTTCTAGTCTTGGGGCCGGTTGTCATGCATAATGGCATGTACCTGTGCCCTTTCCCGGGTGGGCCAGAGGGTACACGCTTTCCGGAGACAACGGGACCTGTTTTCTAATGGGGGAAATCAGAAGAACAGGTATACACTGAATTCCTCTCCGCTTCGCCTTTGCACTGGAAGCAGAGACACCTTTACACCCAACAGAAGAGTGGGTTAGATAGAGCCTTTTTCTTATATAATAGAGCAGTCCCCAGGGAAATAAGAAGCTAGCAAGAAAGATCAGCGCGTGTGTACGGCATTTTTGCATGTCGCATGTTTGCTTAGGTGATCTAAGTATCCACTGAGTGGGAGGACAGAGGTGTCTGTCCTTTTCTATGACTCTGGAGACCTTGGTCTGGGGAGGGAGTGGTTGGTTGTGTTGTCTTGCCCATGGCCTCTGTGGTCTTTACAAGGGTCGTACTTCTTCAAAGAAGATTAGGAATGCAATCAAGCTGTCCGACCTTAGATGCCTAGTGTTTCTATGGAGATGCTGGGTGGAAAAGACTTGGACCTGATCAGGCTGAACAAAATCAGGGTCAACAAAATGCAGAGAGGAAATGACTGTACTTTTCTTTTATAGCAGCCCTCCTATCTATCTCTGAGACTTCCGTAAATAAGCAACTCCTCATAAATAAAACCCCAAGACAGTGATCCCTCAAAAAACTGCTCAATTCTCTAAAGAAGACATTTTTCATACTGAATATTGCTTAAGATATATAGACTTTCAGTGGGGCTTTTTTTTGATGATTTTATTTATTTATTTGACAGAGAGATAAGCGAGAGCAGGAACACAAGTAGGGGGAGTGGGAGAGGGAGAAGCAGGCTTCCCACCGAGCAGAGAGCCCGATGCAGGGCTCAATCCCAGGACCCCGGGATCATGACATGAGCCGAAGGCAGACGCTTAGTGACTGAGCTACCCAGGCGCTCCTCAGTGGCGCTTGAAGAGAGGGAAATCACATCATAGAAGTCTCGAATTTGAGGCACCCGAGTGGCCCAGTCGTTGAGCATCTGAGTCTTGGTTTCGACTCAGGTCATGATTTCATGGGTCATGAGATCGACTAGGTGGAAGAGGGAGAAGGCATATTCTGCCTGAATGCACTCAAATTCAGCTTCTTCTAAAACTCTGTGCCGCCCCAGAGAAAGGAATCTGTTGTCTGTCTCTAGCGCACGGGCCACATGTCGTGACCCTAATCAATACAGAATCAATTGACTTGGCTTTTCAGTTGTCATCTCTCTCCTCTCCTCCCTCAATTTTGTAGCCCTGCAGAAATCAGAGGAGTATTTAGTCTCTGCCAATCTCTCACTTTAAAGGTTCCTTATTTCAATTCTGTGAAATTCCATTTACGTGGTTCAAGCAGCTTTCCTTGCTCGCACTTTCTTTTGGCCTTTTCTCTGAAAGAATTTGCCTTGACTTTTCCTTCTGCAGGAAGCGACAATGCCAAGCTATCGCTGATGAACAAGTACAAGGATAACATCATTGCCACCAGCCCCGTGGACTCCAACCACCAGCAGGCCACTCTGCTCTCGCACACCTCCAGCAGCCAGAGAAAGCGGATCAACAACAAGGCAAGAGGTATCTGTGTCTGATGGGAGGGCTTGCGGGTGGCGGTTTCCTTAATATCGGTAGAGGCAGGACCATTCATATCCTGGACCCCTGACACTCAGACATGGCTAGCGGGTGTGTGTTTGAGCCCAGGCTTTCTGGAAGCCTGTTGAGTGTTACTTAGCCAAAAAACTTAAATGTACAAACCTTCTGACCAAGTAATTTCATAAACAAGAATTAATCCTTAGGAAATAATTGGACAAGTGTGCAAAGCCGTGTGTAAAAGGCTGTTCCTCACAACATTGTTTAAAAGAGCGAAAAATTGGAAATAGCTTAAGTGTCCATCAGTAGGGAATCGGTTAGCTACCTGCACATCTGTCTATCATCCAGTGGCTTATCATGCAGCCATTTAGGATGATAAGATAGATCCGTATTTGTTCATATGGGAAGTTGCCCACCCATTTATTAAATGGAAAAAAAAAACCCGAGCAAAATGCCATTCGTAAGGGGAGATTAAAAAACCTTTATCTATTTCTGTATCAGGAAAAGACAACATATACGTCAAATGTGAACAGAGTTTTTCTCTGATTGACAGGATTTAGGGGATATTGGGGTTGTTCTTTTTGCACATTTCTCTGCATTCTCTTTATTATTTTTTTCCTGTTTATCCCATTGAATGCATATTAATTCCAGGACCAGAGAAAAGCTTTTGAGGAGGGAAATTTCCCTTCCGTCCCTCTCCACCCCCCATCCATGAAGGCCATCTCTGGTGGCGGGGGGGGGGGGGGGAGGGCGGGGGGGCGCGGATGGAGCGGGGAGCCTGGGCTGGCTGGGGGTGGGCTCCAGTGACCGCTGTCACGAAAAGGTCCACTTCTCCAATAAATCTGGGTATCAGGAAGCTCCAGCGTCTGTGACTACTGCTCCCAAATTGTCAGTCAGCCTGCTCTTGTTTTTATCGATTTTTCTCTTGAACATGCCCAGTGATTTGGTGTCATGAAGAAAAAACTGAAGATGTCGACTGTGCTGTGCTTCTTTTCATTATAGCTGGTTCCGCCTTCCTGAACCCTGAAGGAGATTCTGGCCCCGAGACAGAAAACGACCCCCAGCTGACCTTCTACACCGACCCCTCGCGGAGCCGGAGGCGCAGCAGAGGTGGGAAGGTTGGAGGGGTCACAGCGGGTGGTGGGGCTGCGGGCAGGGGAGGCGAGGAGCGGCACAGGTGCTGGGTCGGGCGGGGGGCTGTGTGGACCAAAGCCACTTTCTGCAGGAAGCGTCCCTGGACCACAGCTGGTACTTCCTCCTAAGGAAGAAAGAAGAGCCTAGAGTGGAAAATTTCTGAGAATCATCTCTCCCAGATAATGGCGCTCTCAAACAAGTGTTCAAGTTGTTTGAAAGGCTATTTCTTGGTCAGAAGACTCTCAATTCCTTCTGGAAGCCTCAGGAGTCATATTTTGCTGTTTAGACACAGGAAATAAAGTTGATGAAGTGTGTTGTATGTGAAAATGTGGACGGTATATGTACTCTTGCTTGCACAGCCACGCTGGCCTTGGGATTGGACGAGGCAGCGGCAGGGGGGCAGGGTCGCTGAGGAATGATCCTTGTGTAATGGTATTTGACCTCCCATCCCCTCCCCGGCAGCATCATGGGACCCCAAGCCTCCAAGTACCCTCCGTTCTCCCGGCAGGGTTCCAGTGAGTTCATGCACTCTCCTCAGTACTGCTAGAGCTGTCCTTCCACGCAGATGCTCCCCGGGCCACTGCCCCTGATGTTCAGGTGTGGCGGTGGCAGATGAGGTGCCCCTGCCCATGACCTTGCTGGTGGCACTCTTGTCACTGAGGGAGGTCTGGGTTCAGTAGGCTTCACCGTTTACTTGCTGTGTGATATTGGAGGAGAACAACAGCTTCTCTGAGCCTGTTTCCTCATATAGGAAGTGTGTTAACAATACCTCACACACAGGGATCCTGAAAGCATTAAATTATATTAAAATGTGCTTTTTGGGTGACTGGTAGAGCACTATGCAGTCCCCATTGTCGATGCTCCCAGACCTCTCTGCAGTGCAGCCTCAGGCTTGTGCAGCACTCATCCTAAGGAATTTCAGACAAGGACCTGTTGAGATACAGTGGGGGATGTTTGAGTGGCCTCCCCCTGTGTTATACCCAATGGCATTTTTCCCCAACCAATAATCAGTCAATGCCCCCCAAAAGACATTTACATTTTGCTCTCTCCTACCTCTACTTGAGTTCCTTCCTCACTGAGGGCATTCTGCCAGAGATTGGAAGCAGCCCTTTTAATTCCCCAGGTCCAGTTTCTCTAAGCTTTGCTATTATTGGGACAAAATTCCTTCCCAGCATTTTTCTCAAGAGATCAATGGGGCTCTGGGCAGCCTAACGTCTGATGCCCCAGTATCCTTGAGGTGAGAATGTGGATCCCTTGATCCTCTTTATATATTCATATACAGCTGATAGTCAACCTCGGCCCGTCCAACTCTGAGCAGGGTGTGTTCTGCTGTAATAAAATCCTGTTTAAGAAAATCCATAGTAATGAATTAGAATGAGTTTCTTTGTGCCATAAAACTGTTCCTTTAAAATACCAAGCTCTCCTAGTACATCAACTGTTTATTGCTATTAACTAGACTGTAAGCTTCTTAGGGATGGGCATGTCTAATTTATTTTTCCAAAGTGACCAGTGAAGGATTTTGCCTATAATAGATGCTTGTAAGTGTTTGTTGAACTGAACTGAATACATCAATCAGGCCGGCAAGAAATTTTATAACTCACCTGCCATAGGTCAGGCTTTGTGATGGGAGGTAGAATCATGAAAACATGGCACAGTGATAAGGCTTAATTTAATATTATAAATAAAGTAAAATGAGTACTCAGAGGACAGAACAGGTCATTCTACCTGGCAGCAATAGGAGACAAAGAAGGAGAAAATAATTAGACCTGGGTTATATACAATGTGTAGAATTTCTTGAAAAAGGAAAATCTAGGGTAAGGACATCCCAGTAAAGAAAATAGCATATAGAAAGCCTGGACGGCACAAAAGAACATGGTAATTTTAAGCAAGTGAAAGTAGTTCTGTATAGCAGGTGTAAGAACATAGGCCACGGGGTGGTAGGGACGGGCCTGGGTGACAGGCCAGCTCCCCGAGGACTACACCTGCATCATGAGTTTGCACTTTGTTCTGTAGGTCACAGGGAACCGCTGGACCTTTTGAAGCCAGGTAGAGGTGTTGTATGATGGGTGGATGATACAGAAGGACCAGGGAGGCAGGAAGATGAGTAGCAAGTTATTGCAATCACGTGAGAGCAGGAGCAAGTACCCGTAAACAGTGACAACACCGTGTGATAAAAGCTTTAACAGCAGGGTGCACCCAGGGCTAGAGGAACAGCAAGGGATGAGTGAGAATCTGCTCTTAAATGTTTCAGGGAAGTGTTTACAAGGAGATGCTGTTGGAGCTGAGGCTTGAAGAGTAGGTGTATACCGGGCTGACAAGGTGACAAAATAGCATTCTGTGGAGGAGGAAATGATATGTGCAAAGTCACAGAGACATAAACGATAATGGTCTAGTCAGAGAGTGGGAAAGAGTTTACTAGAATGAAGCGTACGGTGCAGGTTTGCAGTTTGCTTAGGAAATAGGCTGGATGATCAGGAGACAGCACGCGCCTTGACCGCAGGACTCGGACCTAACGCTTCGGTTGGTGCCACTGGAGGCTTTTCAGACCAGAGGCGTCGCCCTGGTCCGCTCTGCTTCATAAAGGGTGCCTGTGAGCCCCTGCGGAGGGTAGGCGACGGTGGGGGACGTTGAGGCAGGGAGACTGGGCACATGGCTCTTGCTGCAATCCAGGTGTGCGATGCCGGGCACGGGTCGGGATGGAGAGAATGAAGGCAAGAGAAACTTTGGACACAAGATGGAACCAGATTTAATGGCATCGGAAGGGGGGAGGGCATGGCTTATGTAACGGAGGGCAGGGTCAGACAAGGTGGAGTTTTCCGACTGGAGAAACCAAGTAGCTCAGGGCGCCATTCTCCGGGTGGTGGAAATCGAAGGAAGAGGGAGAGTCCAGTTTCGCATTCGAGTGCCTGGGGGATGTGCTGGATGGTGGCAGATCTGTTGCTGCTCAGGTCCGGTTTGGGCTGGGGATAGAGATTTGTAAGTGTGGGAAAATAGACCCCTTGGTGAAAGGATCCTAAGGTGAAAAGAATATCTCTAGGTAGCAGGGGACAGAGGATCCAGAGGCTGCCTGCCACCCTGCGGTCTCTCATCCCAGCTCCTGCCAGCACACCACTCAGGGCACCTGCCGCCATAATGGGTGGGTGCCGCCATGGACCCAAATCTTCCCTGCAGTCCCGAGAACAGCCATTCCAAAGACTCCCCTGGGCCCAAAGATTGAGTAGTGCCCTGTCTGGGCTGCCGCCTCAGCTGGACCCCTGCCTCGATCCCGGCTCCTTAGAAGCGGCTTGACCCTGGATGTGCCCTGTCGCCTCTCTGATTGTCCCTTGTGGGAGCTGCCTCATCAGACCATGGTCATCGTTAAGTGATATGAGCCACGTAAAGCCTGCGCACTGGCGCCTGACACATAATTACGCTTCATAAATTTTAACTGTCACTCTGAGTTTGATCTCTTTGAGACTTATTTTCCTTACCTGTGAAGTAGGTAGTTACTGTCCAGACTCCTAGATTTATTCTAAGGAAGCAAATAATAAAAATAAAATAATGTATGCAAAGCACTTCACCCAATGTCTGACATAATAGTTGCCTTTTATTTCTATCAGTCATAAATGCCAACACAGACCAGACCGTAAGAAAATGACAAAGGACACATTTTGTTGGCCACTTGCCTTGCTTTCTTACTTCCCCACATCTGTTCTGCCTCCACGTGAAATGTCCCTCTTGTTACTACCATTTTATCCTCTGCACAAAAACCAGAAACAAAGACACACCAAGAAAACCTTCCTTCCTATTCCTGTCCGCACCTGCCTGTAACTGTCTCCTCAGCATCCTTATTTGCTCACTAAGCTGCCATTTATAATCTCTGACTGCAGGACTGGGGGGGCCCTTCAGGCATGACAATATCCCCTACACATACAGAGCAGACTTTCCTCCTTCCCGGTCCTATAGACAAAGAGTCACCTGTAGGAATCCCACCCACAGAGCTTGGAAAGTTCCTCAGGCGGCAGTTGGAGAAGTAGTTTGAGCCATGGGAGGAAGGAGCTGGTTTGTGAGAGCACCCTCTGTGCAAGAAGCAGGGAGAAGCGCAGAGAGTTCTAGCACATGGTGGAAGCATCCTCTTGGGCAAGAAGCTGGAGCTCAGCCAGGCGAGCAGCAGGGGAGAATGCCCTCCTTTATGATTTCTTTGTGAGCCTGTCCCAGGAAGAGTGCAGTGAACTTGCACACAACTGACTGTTGTTGACCCCAAGGGCCACCAGTAGGCTAAGTCCCTCTGACTCTAGCGACCGACATGGTGTTCCATGAGGATGAAGCTCACTGGGGTCATGAGCCAGAACATTCCCCGCCTGGGCTAGGTTTGCCCAGCGCCTCCCCTGTTTGCTTGTTTGGGCAGCAGAGCCAGATTAGCCTCCCACTGCCAAGCCTCTTACCGCAACGTGTCTTGCTTGTATCTTGCTTCCAGTGGGCTCTCCCCGAAGTCCTGTGAATAAGACCACCTTGACGCTGATCAGCATCACCAGCTGTGTGATCGGCCTCGTGTGCGCCTCCCATGTCAGCTGCCCCCTCGTTGTCAAAATCACCCTGCACGTCCCCGAGCACCTGATCGCCGATGGTAAGCTCGCTTGCGAGGATGCGGCTTCCTCCCCAAAGGGGAAGTTTTCATGTTGGGCCAGGAAGATAGAGAAGCCAGGGCTCACTGTTACTTATTACTGTAAGTGAGGGAAAAATAAACCCAGATAAGTAAGGCTTAGGACAAATTTGGATTGTCCACAGATGAAATCAGAAAGCAGGTTAAAAAAAAAAAAAAAAAAACATAAAATTGAACAGATTACCTCCTCTTCTCTATGCCCACTCCAATTTCTCATTTCTGTTTGCTTTAAAATAAGTCCCTATCTTTGTAGAGAAGTACAGAGCATGCTAGATACAGGTAGATAGACACCGAGAGATTCTCTGGCTTTGGGGAAGGGAGAAGCTAAGTGGAGCTGTGGAGATGATTAAGAATCAGCCATGCTTCAGTTTGGTATGCCTGGGTGAGAAATTCCCAATTGCAGTAACTTGCTAAAAGCCTAGAACTTTGAAGCAATAATTTCCTTTTGTTCTGGGGGACCCCAATATAATGAGGGAGTAGTATGGGTTCAGGAGGCCCTGAATTCGTGATGCCCAGAGTACCTAACTGACTTGTTAATGTCTCTTTTCTCTGCTGCTAGAAGGCTGAAAACAGGTGGGGACTGTCCGCACTATTAGAGGGCCTGCTATTTCATGGCAAGTGGAGACCAGGCAGCAGGTCCCTGCTCCTTGGGTGAATGCCAGTGCCTATGGCTGGGTCTGATGGAGCCATGCCGTGGCCATCACAGAGCTGCTCTGTCCCAGTATTCCCTAGGTCCACCCTGATAGAGATGGGATCGAGCAAAGCAGCAGGGGATGATGGAGCAAGGGCAGCAGGAGGTCCAAGTGGTGGCCGAGGCTCCATCTGCTGATCCCTTGCTCAGGGGCTCATGACAGGCCAGGGCTGGTAGGAGTAATGACCTCGGATTGGGCTAATCTGTGGAGCATCCTTTACTCTGTCTTGACTGATGCATGCACGTGTGCGTGTGTGTGTGTGCGTGTGTATTGTTGTGTGCACCCACAGGCATGCCTCCTCTCTCTCTCCTGCAGGGAGCCGCTTCATCCTGCTGGAGGGGAGCCAGCTGGATGCCAGTGACTGGCTGAACCCAGCTCAAGTGGTGCTCTTCTCTCAGCAGAACTCCAGTGGGCCCTGGGCCATGGACCTCTGTGCCCGGCGGCTCCTAGACCCCTGTGAACACCAATGTGACCCCGAAACTGGTAGGCAGGAGCACCGGGCAGCGGGTAACTGTCAGAGTTCATGCCTCTTGCAATCACCCCTCTTGGAAATCCAGACATAGTCTCCTGATGTTTCCATTGCCTTCAGGGGCCTAGGCTGTGCAAGCTGCCAGTGTATGGTTGGGACCCTAAACATGTTGGCTTAAAATGTGTTGTCTTCTGGCAGAAACCTTGGAAATATCCTATCTGTAGCTCCAACTCTGTACCCCAGACAGGCCAGTTTAGGATGACCTGCACCATCCATTTACCATCCCATCAGTGGATGTCAGCTGCTGGGGCTAGACTTTTTATGCATGTTTATTGTAGAAAATTTGAAAATTTAGAAAAGCTTATAGACAAAAATGATAATCATCTATAATTCTATCTCCTGAAGAAATCATTTTAAAATTGTAATGTCCTCCCTTCCGATCTTTTATCTGTGCATGAGTTTTAGAGACTTACAAGCACACTAAGTCCACTAGCGTTTTCTTGATTTTGTCACTTCACATTCTACCATGAAATTTTTCCAGAACCATTAAATAATTCTCCATAACATAATTTTAATGGCTATTTGGTATTCCATTGTATGTCTATATCATAGCTCATTTAAATAGTTCCCTATTATTTGACATTTAAGATGCTTCAAATTTTTAATTTTTACAAATACTGCCAAAAATGAGTATCTTTCCACATAAATGCAGGGCACATCTGAAGTTATTTTCTTTAGATAAATCCTAGGAGAGAGATTACTGGGGCCCAGGGGAGAGACATCTCTCAGGCTGTCATGTTATTGGATGGGGTTGGGGCTTCCCCGAGAGGGTCCACATGTGGACACGGCATGCCCAGAGCTTCATGAGCTCCGCGATCCTGAGGAGTGTGGGCCCCTCCTTCCAAGTTGCTGTGCACTTTCCTTGTAGAAGGTATTCATCTACAACAGTCTTCATAAAGACCTGGTTCCAGTAGATTCAGTACCACAAATAGATCCTTCCCAGAGAAGTGTGAGGCCCTAGAACAAAGGAAGGCATGTAATGATAGCTAAGACCCCCAAGGGAAATGTTGGGAGTTGGGGACCAATTCCTCCAACTCTCTGTATCTCATGTACAGCTCCTTCTTCTCCACCACACACACACACACACACACGTATATACATGTACATGCACAAACGTACCCATATACACATACATACATATGCACACACATGCACACATATACACACATACATACGCACATACACAGTGCACACACTCACCCCTACAGATGCATTTCTCTCGGGTGCTGGGGTGGAGGGCTATTAGTAGAGATGGAGTCCAAGAGATAGAGCCCTGCTTCTGTTACAGTGCATTGCTGTATGTCTTTGGGAGGGTAACAGGCGGCAGCAACATCCAAAGTTCACCTTCTTAGGTGTTGTTCTAAGAGTTGTTTTCACCTGGGCCCATCGTAGGGATTCCAGGCCCCCATATGGAAGAGAAAGTATAGAATTTTAAACATCTGATGTCTAAGACTGTGCTTACTTACTGCTCTTCCCACGCTGTCAGGCAAACACCAAATCAAACAGATGGGCTGTGCACCAGGCCCAAAAATCAGTGTGCTCGGGAGAAAGGGAAAAAGGCTCATCTCCAAGGCGGGGCCTTTCTGTTCAGCAGAGCTGGTCTGTGGTCCCCTCCAGCTGACTTGGAGTGGGAGATCCTGGGACAAGCTCAGGGCTTCAACTCACCTCTGAGAAAAGCCTCATCTCCAGAGGACCTTGGAAGGTTCTCCTGAGGGTTTTAAAGAACAGGAAGCACATGTAATTACATGTGGGGGGGAAGCGATTGGTGTTTCGAGCATGGAGGGGTCTTAGAGAGAAATGAGCTGCTTGAGATCACTGTGTGAATTCCCCCAAGAATATACATAACTCACCCAAAGCCCCACGGTTTCCCAAGACATAGTCCGTGTTCCATCCATCATGAAGTCAGAGCAGAGGTGGGATTTTTAAGGGCTGCTTGATTTCCCCAGACATGTCAGATCCAACGTATTTGTCATGGAAGACTATGTAAGCAGCCATCACTACTGAGCATGCTACCCAAGCCAGGAGCTGGGGCGACTCCTTGTCCACGGTGAAGTTCCCATCACCTGCTTCTTCAGTCTTCCCAGGTGTCTCAGTTCTAATCCTTGCTGAAAATGACTGTGGGAAGCCCTCCTCTGCTAGTGGTTTCCCAGTATCTGTGACAATTAATGAATATCCAACCGGAAGGCCAGGAGGGAGACTGCAGAGAGGAACCCAGATCCCACACCAGAGAACTAAGGTGCAACATCTTCATTTGGGGGGGCAGCTGAGAAATGCTGCTGCGGAGACTTTTATTTTCATTAAAGCTGGAAAAGGAAGCTGTCCCCCTTCCCGCCCTGCTTCTTCCTGCACATGGGATGATGTGGTCAACCCACACGCTCATCAGTAAGAAACTTTATCGCCTCCCACACTCCATCCTAGAGCCTTTCTCCTCCAAAGAGATGAGTGTGGGAATTGGCTGCAAGTCAAGCCGACGTTATTTTTGCAACCCTCCAGCTAACTCACTTGGAAATGTCATAGTGTTGGGACATGTGCTTTCCCAGCCATGCTGAGGGGTCTGCCCATATGGAGATGTGGGACTGTGCAAGTGCACGTGTGTACTTCTTCACACACGCACTGCACAAACACACAAACACACACACTCAGTGACTGCAAAGGAGCATCCTCTGGGGCCTGGAGCTCTCCTCAGGCAACCTTCCAGAGGGTTCCAGAGTTAAGCATATGTTTACTCATCACCTGCACAGTGGTCCCGAATAGCAGCTGTAGTAGGCAGAATATTGGGACCCTGAAGATGGGCTCCTCCTCATCCCCAGGACCTGTGAATGAGTTATGTTAAATGGCAAAGATGAATTAAGGTTGCCAAACAACTGGCTTTAAAATGAGGAGAGTAGGGGCGCCTGGGTGGCTCAGTTGGTGAAGCGTCCGACTCTTGGTTTTGGCTCAGGTCATGATCTCAGGGTTGTGAGATTGAGCCCTGAGTTGGGCTCCCTGCTCAGTGGAGAGTCTGCTTGAGATTCTCTCCCTCTGCCCCACCCCCTGCTCACTCTAGCGCACTCTTGCTCTCTCTCAAATAAATAAATCTTTAAAATAAAATAAAATGAGAAGAGTATCTTGGATCAACTAGGCAGGCCCAGTGCAATCACAAGGGTACTTAAAAGTGGAAGAGGGAGGCAGAAGAGGAGGCCAGACCCTACCACACGAGATACTAGAAGGACTCCACCAGCCACTGCCAGCTTTGAAGCTGGAGGAAGGGGGCACGATGTAAGGAAATGGGGGCAGCCTCCAGAAGCTGGAAAAGGCAAGGAAACAGATCCTCCTCTCAAGGCTCCGAAAAGGAACATAGCCCTCCGGACCCCTTTGTGTTCAGCCCCGTGAGACTTATGTCAGACTTCTGACCTACAGAACTGTAAGATAATAAATTAGTGTTGTTTCAACCACTAACTTTGTGATCATTGTCACGGCACCTGTAGAAACAGGAGGAGGAAAAAGGCAGAGAAAGGACAAGCGTCATTATGCTCCTCTTTGTAGCTCCCCAGCCCCATTTATAGAGGCCACATAGACCTTCCAAAAGTGTGTCAGGAGTCTACAGAAGCACTGAAACTGGAGGAAGCTTGCTGATCTGTTTTCCCTTCCAGCCTCCGTTCTACATTCTAGCAACACACTGTTTGGGAGGGATGTCAGTTCCCTAGAACTGTGAGCCCAGTGCCTGGAGGCTCTTGGCCAACTGCACACTGACATTCTTCCCCAGATCCTCCCAGGTTTGTGACCCTAGGTGTGTCTCCGGCCCAGGCAGGCCACCGCTGAGGTTGGATGGCTTAGTGCCCTAGCTGGAGGCAGCCAGAAGTTGACTTTTCCTGTACCTTCTAAGGGTTTTTCTTACAGTTGTCTGTTTGCTCGCTTGCTTGGCTTTTGATGGAAACACAGACTAACTGGTTTCAGCAGCATTTCTTACCCCTCCATTCCCTGGCTTTGTTCTGCCTGTTGGGCAGCTGCAGTCACTTTACACACCTACTTGATTTCATAGCTCCCGCCAGCCCTGGCCACAGACCCTCACTCCCCTTTTCAAGATACGTAGCTTTTAAGGGTCTGCAAGGAGCACAGGCTCCCAAGCTAAATCAAATTTTAATTGCCATCCAAGATTGCCATCCCCAGGCATTCCTTCTACCCCAGATCTCTCTAGAGGCCAGTTCTAACCACAGAGAAATATGTAAAATTTGGCGAGGGGCATTGGACCAGTTTTCCAGACTCAATCTAGTCCTCTCCTTTCCTTGGTCTGAACCACTGCCTCTCCCTCTCTCTCTTGAACCCAATCTGGCATGGTAGCACAGCTCCCATTTTGTTTCTGCCACGTGGATTGCCCACTCTTTCCAGACTCCCTTTTGTGGCTCAGTGAAAGCACCTTCCTTTGGGACGTACTTTGGCATATTCCCCTCTGTCTGCCCACCCAGAGTCATGCGGAGCTATTTGACTCTGGGCCTGCCTCTTGCCTGATGTCTCCACAGCGGGCGAGGCCAGGCAGTTAGACATTACCCAAGTCCAGATGTCTTCCAGAGATTTCCCTTTTCAGAGGGAGTACATCACCCAGTTCCATTTAATAAAAGCCAATGGCGACCTGAAGGATAGGTGCCTCGGGGCTTTTGGCGCCCAGCCCAGTAGTGTCTGAGGAGCCCTAGCTCCAAGGTCTTGTGTTAATCCTTTAATGAACTTTGCCCCTCAGTCCTTGACCTGTAGAATGGGAAATGAGGGAAGGCACAGGCGCCATACAAACCACTTCATGGCATCCGACCTCAGGGTACCAAGCACAAATCCAGGGTCTCCATTTCCTGGCCCTCCCTGTAGGGCGGTCACCCGTGCGTGCCTCCTGCAGGGTATACTCCCTCCCAGCCGGGCACTTCTCCGTGGCCGTGACATGTCCCTCCATTGGATTCCTGCGAACACCGCCGCCGAGTCGGCACGTCATGTGTTCCCCGCCATCTGTCACAGCAGATGCAGAGACTGTAACACTTCTAGCTTAGGAGGGCATCCAACACCCTTGTGGGGTCTTTAAAATTCACAGCTAACAGTCGGAGCTCGTGCTTGCACGAAACCCCTCTTAAAGTCAAGATTTAGCATTTGGTTGCCATAGCAACTTTCCTCATCAAGTCTGAACTCCTCTCAGTGTAGATGGCCAAACTGGTTTTGAGGAGGAAGGCAGAAGGGGGACGTTTGGTGGGTTCCGGAAATGAGGATCATTTGAGACGCAGATTTTGGATCTCCTCAAACTCGAGCCCGATATGTTTGAAAATGTCTCTGTTGCTCTGACTTCGGGCTGCACATGACATTATACGGAGGAAAGCTTTCTCTCTTGTCGGCGGTGTCCCCACATAGTCGTGAGTGATGAAACATCATAAGGAGATAATGACTTTGAAGGCAATTTGAGAAAGGTAAATGCGCTCTACAAGTGGTACATATTGCCATCATTAGGTAAATCGGGCTCTGCTTGAACTCTGAGTTGTTGGTGCATTTATTTTTACATGTTTTGTGGTAACTAGATATCAAACGTGGGAGGACTCCCTTTTTTGTCAGTCCTTATTTCTAGGGCGAGCCCTCGAGTCAAGACCCTTCTGAGACTCGGAGTGATGGGTCCGACAACCTCTTGAGGTTACTTCCTGGTTTTTAATGTCACACAAGGACAGTCGGGAGATGATCTTCTGAAGGGAGAAGCACATCTGTGCCCTAGACCCATTAATTGCCTTTGATCTCTCTATCTTGAGAATAGTGGTAGTGGTGTTATCTATAAATGCAGGGTAAAAATTTTAAGTTAATTAATTAATTTTCCATTACACACTGTACAAAATCGCTACTTGTGCAGAAAAACGAAACTTGTTCCTGCCCTTGTGTAGCTTATAGTCTTGAACCCCTGCTTTCCTTGAGATTGGTAAGATAGGAGGCCCGGCTCCTTGGTGATTTTCTTCTTTTATGACCCTCTGGTACTTGCCTTCTTTATCTTTCCTTTTCCCAGAGAAACATCCTTCATCTGAAAGCTTTATTATCATCTTCCTAATTTCAAGCTTTGTTTTCCTATGTTCCACCCCTACCTCCCTGACCATTCCTAGATATAGCTCATCACCCCTGAAGCCCGTGAATTTGAGCCTTTTGCGAATCTAACTCATGTGAAGCCTGAGTGTCCCATACAGGAAAGAGAGTACTGACCTCATACTCTGAGTAGAGCCCCCACAAACTAAGAAGTTGCTAATTTTCACTTCACTCCTCAGCACCTTGAGCTAAGCACGTATGGGGGGAAGAAAATGAGTGTTATCTGGTAGTGGGGCCCTGATGGGGAGTAGCTTACAGGTCCATCTTGAAAGGAATGGTTAAGCTTAGATCTTAACAAAAAACTCATTGCTTTAGAACCTATCCAACCCCTTCCCTCATACCTGTGGGGCCCCTTTGCTTCATTTTTATTGGTTTTTGTCTTTGAAAAGAGAAAATAGCACTCAAAGCTATTATTCTATGTGTATCCTTTTTTAAGTGTCTCTTGCTAGAAGGATGAAGAAACTGTATGCCCCTTGTCTCCTTAGGGTAAGCCACTTTTGTTATTTACCAATTATAGGAAGTCACACCCTGTTCTTTTACCACCTAGAATTAACCAGCCAGTGAAAGAGTTAACACTCATGCTGAAGTGGGACTGGTCTCAGCAGTTTAGGGATACATAACATTACATAACGAATTATTAATATAAGGGAACAGGAGCAATTTTTTTCAAGATCAGTGCTAAGTCAGGCAATGATTCTTCATCTTTCGATTTCGAGTTTGCTCGTAAATCAGAATAAACTTATGGAACCCTGCCGTGGGAGGATGCACAGACACACATACACGGTTTTGCATACAATTCCAGAGGGGTTGTGAACCCCTTGGTATATTAATGGAGTAACTAGTGGCAATGAAGCATAGTAATATCCAAAACAAATAGAGAATTGTGGATGGTTCTTCTGTTTAACAGCTCCAAAATCATTAGCCATTTTCATTTGAAAACAAAGACCCAGAGTTCCTATAAAACCGTAACAGGTATAAGTGGCCTCCTCTAACCATGGAGTTGTTCCGTGGGCTAACAGCACGGCATGGTGGGAATAAAGTTCCAGAGCCAGAGAGTCATAGATTCAAATGTTGACTGCCCTTAAGCTGTCTCCAGATCCCTTCATCTTTCTGAGCCTCAGTTTCCCCTATTGGCAAAGCACAGCTAATAACACCTACTTTTCAAGTTTCTTAGAAATATTTGATGCACTAAGTCACTTAGGTGCTCTTTAAATACTCATTGATCACCTAATATGTGCCTGGCAAGAGACTAGGCACTGAGCAAATCAGGTTGAAAAAGTCCTTCTACTCAAAGAGTTCTTGGTCTTTGTTTTTACAAAGTACATAGAGTAGGTTCTTTGTAAATGTTGGGTTCTTCCACTAGTGAAAATCAGCATGTAGTAGAAAATGGAGAGACTGAGGGTGTGTTCATTCATGTGGGTAGTAGAGACGGGGATGTGTGACATGATGGGATTTATCGTTTCATCCACACCACTATTAGAGTTGGAGTTTAATCTGATCATTTCATATTCATTTTCTCAGACATGTTAATCAATTGCTTCATGTTTCTTCTTCCTACCCTGGTTCTAAGGGGAATGCCTCTGCTATGAAGGTTACATGAAGGATCCAGTACACAAGCACCTTTGCATTCGGAATGAATGGGGCACAAACCAGGGGTAAGTGCAGGGGATGGCAAGTGAGCCAGTTCCCTGATGTCACCCTTCTTTGGAGCCATAGCGTGCAGGGGAACGGAGCTAAAGGGTAGTTATATTCTGAATCGCGAATGGGTAAAAATGTCACCGTGCATTTCCATATTTATACCATTCCAGTGACGTCCGTGTCATCTTTTTCTCCATTTACGAGTTCAGAGATGATGCCTCTGACTCGCAGCCCCAAAGCCTCCAGCTGGGATCTGAAAATCAAGCTGTCCCTGTCTTCTTTTTCATTCCACTGCCAGCCACCAGGATTCCACAGGCAGAACTTAGCTGATGATTTTGTTGGAGATGCACAAAGCCACACAGACTCCCATGTGGCTCTCCCAGAGCTGAAGGAGCTTTGAGAGACGGACATGAGGAGAAACGTGTTTTCCCCATCACTGTCAGCCAGGATGACGTGTGGGTGACGTAAGGGTACTTCTGCCAGATCCCCAGTCACCCTTTCTCTCTCAGACCTTTGCTTTCCCCCAAGCACACATGACTGGGAGAAGAGTTCCCAACCTTGTCTTGTTTTTTTCTTTTATTTTTTACATTTAAAAAATTGATAAAATCTCCGTCCCGTAAAATTGACCATTTTAATCATTTTGAAGTGTACGATTCAGTGGCATGAAGATCATTCACATTGCTGAGCTGCCATCAGCACTGTGTGTCTTCCTTCGCTTTTTAGAGGCAACTTTCTACTCTGTTTTTGGTGTTGAGAGCCTGCTTTCTGCATTGGCTCACTCGTGGAGCAGGGTGGGAAGAGAAAGGGATCAATAAACACTAACAATAGCAGTCAATGGAACAGGGAAACTAGAAAGAAATCAAGGCACAAGCCATCTGAGAGTGATTGCTTTTGTGCAGGTTGGAAATGTGTTTGCAGCCTGACAAGGTGGAAAAAAGGCACCACCATCATTTCATACATTGCCATGGAGGACTCCTATCCCCGAGGTCGATGATCAGCCCCCTCTGTAGGATCCTGATGAGACTGAGCCTAGAATAGGGAGTGTAGTTCTGGACTCTCAAAGCAATAAATATGGAGACAAATGGGTGAGAGTTTGGAGAAGAGCAATAAAAATGATTGAAGAGCCCAAGAGAGTGATTTATGATGAAGGATAGAAGGACTCAACTCAGAGAACTGGCCAGCTGATGACAAAGTCAAGGCATGATAGATTCCCATCGACGTTAGAAGAGGGCAAATGTTCTGGAACTGGTTGAGGTTGAGGAATAAGGACAAGAGAGAATGAAGTTAGGAGAAGGAAATCTGAGTCACAGGTCAGAAAACTTGAAGAAGTCAAAATGCCATGAAATTCTTCTGTTGGTGAAAGTGAAGGATTGCTCTGTTTCTGTTGAACTTGAGATCGTATCAGAGAGGCCAGCCCCTGGATTTGGAGGAAGGTGTTTGTAGAGGGTATAAATACACATGAGGTTGTGTGTTGTTGAAAGATGGGTGGGGAGGGCCGAGGACTTAGCTAATAGATGTTAGGTGGGGTATGAATACAGAGGGCCATTCGCTGTTTAGAGTTACCTTAGTCCCCTCACTCTGACCCCTGAAACGTTTGCTTCACAGATGAGGAGCCAGGATTTTAGCCTACGTGATGGCCAAGCATCTCGGTTGGCTATGATTCTTACTGAGTAAAATGTTGTAAAGGGTGATGGATAACCAGCTCTCTATCTCTTAGCTTGCAAACTTGCTGCTGAAGAAAACAACGACAAAATATCATTTTGCTTTTTGCCCTGAATGATCCAGGCTGGCCCTCTGCAGTGATTGGATTTGGTGGCTAATCGCTCAAGCCTCCACATCCCTCACGTTGCAGACAGATCATGCGAGGACGGGCCTGGCTTCACTTGGTAATTGCACAAGCGTTCGTCATCCCCTCTGGCTGCGTTGTAGAGGCAGTCTTAGGATGTAGACAAGAGCCTCCAGGGACTTGGTGGAGGCCCCACGTTGGTGTCATTTAAAATAAGACAGGCTAAAGCACCGAGTTGCAGACTGACAGGAACATTAGCCCCAGGAAACAGACAAGGAGACCTAATCTGTCATTTCCATCTCTAATTTCCATTATTCTCTGATCATCACTGTCTGCGAGGTCTCGTTTTGGACACTAATAAAATAATGGAGCAACTGTTAGGAGGGGGAAAAAGTGACTATCTTGGGGATAATGGAACCAGGAGTGATAAGCAGCATGGGTTTATATGTATATAAAAAAATGCCAGACAAAAGACGGCATTTTCCTCATAAAATGACAAGATAAATGAAAAGTGGAGGATGCCATACATCTTGATTTAAATCAGGGGTCTGATGCCACGTTTCTCTAAATGATTCTTACAAAATTAATCGAAATTGATTTGAATGTGAAGTCTGTCACTTGAATTGAAACCGGCCTGACAGATTGCCAACTAATGATATGGATTGGGGTATTATGGAAAAATCGATGGCGGGCCTGATTTTCCTGAATATTTAATGTTCCAGCAGGTGAAGGTAAGCAGCATGTGTGGGTATTTATATTTTTCACCTAATATCCTTGTATTGCATACATAAAAATAGCTGAACATTCTTTGAAGTAGAACAAGCAAATCCCAGGCCAGTGATATTTAAAATGAATTCCCTTGTGAAAAATCTAGGTTAATGTATGAGGAGAAAAGTAGCAATAAGCATTCATGACTTTCAGACAAGGAAGAAAATTGATTAAGGACATTAATACAAAAAATTACACCTGCAACTTTACCCAGCCTCTGCCTGGTGCTCCAGTTTACCGAGACCCATGTGCGAGCGCATGCACTTTGTGCACATGTGCGTGCTGCATATGCGTACATGGCGTAGCATGCGTGGTGTGTGCATATGTGTGTGAGTGAGCTGGTTTATTCGTACCAGCACACCATCATTTATGCTCTCACTCATTCATGTTTTCAGTAAATACTCAACTTGATTACCTATTGTACCAGGGTAAGCTCGATTGCTAATTATAAGATGTGGTCTCTGCTCTGGAAGAACTAATAGTCTCGATAGATAATGGGCACATAACAAAAAAATGACAATGAATTCTAAAACCTATTAAAAGAAAGGTGTGAGCAAAGGTCTATGCGATTACAGTTTAAGGGGTGACTTAGGTGATGTCTAAGAACCTAGAACGGGACATTGTGGAGAAGTTAGATTTTGAACTGTTCTATTTAACGGCTGACAAAGGTAAGTCTAAGCAAAGGGAACAGCATATGCCAAGGCCTGGAGACATAAGAAGCATGACTTCTCCGGGACTAGCAAATAAGTAGCCCAGTGTAGCTTAAGAGTGCAGTTTATAGAGACAGGAGAAGAGGCTGATAAAGTGGGTAAAGACTAGCTTTTGAGGAGTTCTTGCTTTCTAAGGCTTTGGACACTGAACTTCCATGTAGATGCCCCTAAAATTGTTAGCAGGAGGGAGAAGTCCCAAGGTGTCTGTGTATTTGGTGGGATAGTCCCTCCATACATTATCATTCTGGGCCCTTCAATATAAAATAGGGCATCTGGGTGGTATAGTCGGTTAAGCATCTGCCTTCAGCTCAGCTCATGATCCCAGGGTCCTGGGATCAAGTCCCGCATCAGGTTCCCTGCTCAGTGGGGGGTCTGCTTCTCCCTCTGCCCCCCACCTTGTGATCTTTCTCTCTCTCTCTCAAATAAATAAATAAAACCTTTTTTAAAAATTAAATAAATTAAAATAACCCTAAAAAGAAAGCAAAAAGCAAAACAAACCCACTGAAAACCTCTAAATTTATATTTATCTGGATTCTGTAAGTAAAACATAGTCCTAAAAATTATTCTGTAGATGAAAGTTTTCTAGACCAAACAGCAAAGAATGACAGAATTGGGGACCATATGTGTAAGGCATGTGAGTCAAGGGGGTTGCAACCATTTTTTGGTGACTCTGGTTCTGCCAAAAATGCCCATGTTGAGAAAAGTGTGAGTCGATCTGGGAGGTGAAGCCAGTCAGTGTAGTGCACCCAGGTGACAGGATCAGGTCACCAGTTGTAAAATTATTGAACTTACTACTCAAGAAGCTCCTATTCACTAAAAGTAAAAAATAGCTTCAAAAGGATTTAAACAAAGTCATGGATGACAGATTTCTAATGAGTTATTAAAAGAACACGAATGTTTGAGATTATAGTTTTGGTCTTCGAGGTTGGCAACAAAATCAATCATTTCCTGCCACAGCATCCCTGGTGACACAGTTGTCCCACAGAGGACCTAGGATATAAAAGGGCCCTACCCCAGCAGGGGGCTTTACCAGGTCTTCTGTCTAACCTGCCATGAATTCACTAGAAGCTCCTCAGCCTCCTATCCTGTGGCTTTACACAGACAGGGACTATTAGAGTATATATCTAGTATCTGTTCGACAACAAGTACAAATTGAAAATTCTAACAAGAAATGAAACCAGTAAATGAGGGTGGAGGAGGCAAGAGAGATTGATTTACATGAACATATTAGAGGAGAAAAAAAAACAAATTTATTTAACTACTTTGGAGATTATTAAGAAAGGCTATCAGAAGTTTTTTGTTGTTAAATTAGAAGTGTGTCCCAAGGGCTTCTAGCTACATTGTTCAGAACACCAGGGCGCCTGGGTGGCTCAGTTGGTTAAGCGACTGCCTTCGGCTCAGGTCATGATCCCGGAGTCCCGGGATCGAGTCCCGCATCGGGCTCCCTGCTCGGCAGGGAGTCTGCTTCTCCCTCTGACCCTCCTCCCTCTCATGCTCTCTGTCTCAAATAAATAAATAAAAATCTTTAAAAAAAAAAAAAAAAAGAACACCACATTACATAAATTCATGCATTTGAAGATTCCCTCTAAATAGTAGTCTGGTTTCTTATTCTGGCATCTCAGGTACAGAGGGCAACACCAAGGAGATTTCCACTGAAGGACTCTCACCTATCCCTAGGTTTCGGTGAAGAGTTGTGATCAAGTGATAATTCATGAGACGGGAAGAGTTGGCTGTGGGAAATGAACAGGTGTTTCTCTACGGCTTTAGAAGCTGTTGTCAGAAATCAGAACCTTCTTTCACTGCCTACTCAGGAAACAACACGTTTACCATGGGAGCCCCAGATACGGACACATGTGCGCATGCGCGGGCATGCGCATGTGCGCTCTTTCGCTCTGACGCAGCCCACGCCGCCTTAATCTGTCCCTTCCATTGTGCCAGGTGCTTCCTGCTCGCTTCGTCTATTTCTACCGCTTCTCCCTGCTGCCCCCTCCCAAGAGTGACTGCTTGGGGATTCTAAATCCATATAAGGAGCAAATGTCCCACCCCAAAGAATCCCGTTTCCTTTTCAAGCCAAGCATGAAGACGGTGTCTGTCATGCTTGGCCTCAGCCCCTCTGTTGTGCTCAAAATACGTCCTTGATGGCAGTAATTTAGTTGGGCCTGCCTGAATGATGCCATTCGTAACATTTCCCTGGAGACAACTCTCAGTGCAATGACCAGAGCCCGGTGGAAAGGATGCGCCTGCCTCTGGGTTCTGGGTATTGAGCAGAGACCAGACTCCCCCCACGACTCAGAATGAATCCCAAACCCGTCCTCACCTCCTGGCCACCTACAACTGAGCAAAGCCCTCTTTTCAGCTCTCCGACAATCACAGGGCAAATATCCAGCCGCTGGTGGGCAGTGACTGCAATGCTGGGGTGCATCTCGGATCCCAAGTACGGGTCTTGGGCAGTGTTTGGCCTTCTTTGACCTGCCCAAAGTCTCTTCAGAAGTGACTCAGCTGGAGTCAGACAGTCCTGGGTGACATATGACATTTCCCGACTTCTCTCTGTCCATTTCTAGCTCATTGTCTGGCTTTTATTTTCCCACCCACTTGTCACTGATTTCTGTGTCACCAATGCCCCAGTCACCTTACCCCAGCCCCTCAGACAAGATTTGCAGGCCAGCCTGGCACTGCTCTTTTTATCTCTGGGTGCCCTCCCCCCTGCCCTCCAGCCTTGTCAGCATGGTCTGTGCCCGCGCCTGTCATTGCCATGCACAAATGGGATTATCTTCCCATTAGCTCTCTTTTTGTTCTCCTTTTCTCTGTTTCTGTGTGTGCCTATGTCGCTCTTTCTAATTACTCCTAACTTATTCACGTATTCCTAACAAGGGTTCCCAGTGTATTTATTTGGCCCCTTATTTCTCATTCTTCTTTTCTCCCCTCCTTGTTTCTTTGCCTCCTCTACCCCCAGGAGTCGATAGCAACGTGGCTGTCCTTTGTCCCACCCATTTCAATGTCAGACAGATCTTCATCTTAGCTCTTAGAATTAAGCCTAAAGTTCCTAGTTCCCTCTCTTGTTAGAAGCCCCACTGTAACCTGATTCCAGCTGAAATATTGTCCTGTGGAAAGAGAACTGACCCCTCCCCCAACAAGCAGGCAGGAACCGAGGGGTTGAGCATGGAGCACCACCCACCAGGACCTCTCAGACAGGCATAATGGGATCAGGTCCCCCACTTGGCTTGGGAAACTCTGCACCTCGTCCTCAGGGATTTTCTCAAGTGAAAACATGTTGACGTGACCCATTTTCACAAAAGGTGTGTGGTCAGTCAGCTGAGTACAGTGAGGGACCTTGTACGTTGCAGATAGACATCTGGCTAGGAGAGCAGCTGAGGGCTGAAACCTAGCCTGTGCTCGCCAAGGCAAGCAAACGCTGAGACAAAGGCTGTGTTTGTTCAGATGGGCACCTTCTTCTAATTTGCATGGAGGCACTTAATGAGCTGTGCTGACCCTGACTGTGGTCGTTTTACGTGGTGCCCTTTGCTCCCCTCTTAGAGGCAACTGTAACCTTCTCGGTTACTCGAGATGATACAAGAGCAAAATATGCCATTAGTAATGGACTCCCTGATGCCTGTGCATGGAGCAGATACTTAAGAATCATCTGGGGAGCTTATTTAAAATATGGATTTCGGATTTCTACCTCCGGAAATTTTAATTGCATAGGCCTGGGAGAGGGTCCAGAATCTGTACCTACAGTAGGTTCCCCCAAATGATTCTGAAGCATAGCCAGACTTAAGAACCCTTCCTGATTTGGATGCAGGGTCTCTAGACCCCTCGGGAGGGCACCTTCTTACCACTGCACCATCCCTTGCAATGAAAATAAGAACGGGTTTGTAGACTGTGGCTGAGTGCATCCTAAAGGATCCTTGCATTTTTTTTGATTGGGAAATTGGGGGCCAGAGAGGTGAAGAAACTTGCTTAAGGTCACAGAGCTGGTGGCCAAGCTTGACAGTGAGGGGTGAGTATTGGAGCTAAATCAGTCAGGTAAATTCAAAGAGAGTGCAATATGAAGAGCATGTAACAGTCTGAAAGTCAGTTACCAGCTGTAGATAAGAGGTGGACGTTCTGTGGTCCCCACCTGCTTCTCTGCATCCTCCCCCGCCTCCCCGGGACTGAGGGGCCTCCTCATCCCACCCTTCCCCGAGTGACAAGCGTCTGCAGTCCCCCTACTGTACTGCCTACCCCTGGAGGAGGGTGAAGCTACCACAGTGTTCTCTCTGACTAGTCCAGTCACGGCACCAAGAGACTTATTTTAAACAGAGCCGGAGGCGGGAACACTCATATTTCCTCCAACATGACCACCAGGGTGAAAAAAAAAAATCAACCTCAATTTACCCTCCCATCTGCTCAAGAATGGAAGATAAATTGTTTCAATTTTATAGAAATGAATGTTTTATGTCTTGCCCATGCTTTCCAGATAGTGTCCTGAATTTATATATTCTACTGAATGCATGGATATTTTCCACTAGGAATGCTCGCTGGACCTTCAGCTTCCTTGGGTTTCGGTCTAAGAATACTAGGTTTGAGAGTACCATCATTTTCCCTGGCTTTGGAGATCTTGGCTATTTATCTTTTTTTTTCTTTAAAATAAATAGAAAAAAAATCCACTCATTATCCCATGCTCAGAGAAAACTACCATTACCATTTTGGCACATTTCCTCCCAATTTCTTTTGCTATGCATCAACAATTTTGCTTCCCCCCCCCCCGCTTCCCTCAATTCTGTATATTTTTGTTCTCTTTCATAATTTAATAAGCATGTATTACTTTTATAATCACAAAATTTGGAGGCAAAAATAAGGAAGGAAACTTTAAACCTATCTCTGTGGTACATTTTTTTTCTAAAAATTTTTGCCATGGGGAAATTATTCTTAATGTCTCAATTTTAACCTGATTTGGGGAGAAAGAAGAAAGTGGTTCAGGGTCTAGCATTCAGGTCAAACTCTAATAAAACGTTTCTGTAAGTCTGGGTAGCAAAGGGCTGGATGAACCTCAAGCAGTGACCCTCACATTCAGCACAGTGTTTAATGCTGTACAACTTCAATGTCACTGAAGACTTTGAGCAGTCCCTCATATAATGCTGATTAATAGCTGTCATTTATTGAATATGTAATACTGGACTCAGTCTTTTTTTTTTTTTTTTTTTTACTACCACTAATCTGGACAAAAATCCTATGAACTGGTTAAGAGGTGAGTAGTTAGTAGTGTTTATTCTACCTATGATTTCTGTGAAAACAGTTTTAGTAAAAATAACCTTAAGGTGTATCCTTCCTAGATTAAGTATTTTGCATTCTTGGTCAAACATTCATGCTGTAATTATCTTTTTGAAATTTTAAGTTCATATAATTTCAGAAATTGGAGAGCAAACATTTTGTCACTACACATTTGTTTTTTACTTTATTTTTTTCCTTTTACTAGAAGGAATGCATATAATTGGTAGAAAATCTAGGGAAAGGACACACACACGCACACACACTCACAGAGCAGTAAAAAGAAGAAAATCCAAGCCATCTGAAGTACCATTCCCTAGAGGGAACTCATTTTGACCTTTTGTTTTGTTTGTTTAAGTGTAATCCTTTTTTAACAAAAATCACATCATAGTGTTACAGCTCTTGCTCTGTTTTATACACAGACACACACACACACATATACATATACATATACATATACATATACATATACATATGTATGTATAATGAGAACGGTGCCTATTGTTATTTGAGGCTCAGTTGTATGGTGACCAGAGTCACAGAGCCCTGAACAGAACTTGTTCTTGTTGTCTGATGCCAACATCAAGGCACTTATTAAACCATGATGTAGCTCAACAATTGGGATAGTCTTTTTCCTCCATATAGTCTCCTTTCCACCAAGCTTATTAACTTTCCCACACCAAGCGTAGCATCGTTTCCTTGAGGAGATACAGCCCATTCTAGCCAAGGTTGTCCTTTGGATCTAAGACCCTTGGATGTAGGAGGATCCCAGAGTTCAGTTGTGCAGGACCTTGGACAGCTGCTCAAAGCCCCAGTGCCTCACTAGCCTAATTAGCCCTGGAGGTGGAGGATCCCATGGGGCTGCCCAGACCACAGTTCTCAGCATGGACTTCCTCCCATCCTGACGTACAGCAGGGACTCCCTTGTTTATAACTACAGGAGAGGGTGACTTTAAATGGAGTGAGTGCTCACCGTTGTGGGATGGTCAAACATGGGAACACAGACTACCCTGAAAGCCTACCTGGAGTAGAATTAACTTCAGTGTGGTGAGCCATAGTACTTTGCAGGCCTGGTATTATAGCACTCCCCACACTGTGCCTGTCAAGTGCTGTAGTAATTGTACTGATATTAATATTAGTAATAGTAATAATTGACACTTACATAGCCCTTGTGATGCACCAGCCACTCTCCTCAGTATTTTTTACACACCAACACATGTAATTCTCATTTCAGTGCTGCAAAGTAGAAACTATTAATGGCCCCATTTTACAGGTGAATCTCTTGAATATTGCAGCAATATTGAGAGTCTCAGAGGCAAGAAAAGAGACTCTTGGGGTCCTTGAAGAGAACTTTCCTGTGTCCAATTCCTCAAGGGCTAGAGAGTCTCTAAATGAAATGGAAGCTGGAGAGAAGCCGCAGTTCAGCCTTGAGACTCTGGGGGCAGGGGATCCATGAGTTGATGCCTGGATTAAAACAAAGACAAGTATGTAGTCTGTAGTTAAGCATCTCTTTCAGAATGATGTAGAGATCTAGGGAAAGCGACAAGCCACTAGAGGGGCCTCGCTGGGGACCTAAACACAGTAAATGCCAATCCAGGTTGGAAAAAAGCACTCAGACACATCCTAGGGCCCCCTGGCTGGTAACTCTCTCTCGGGGGCAGGCATCTGCTACTGACTAGCTCTTTGCTTGGCCAGTGTGGAGCCACGGCCATGTGTTTAAGTCAAGATGGCCCATTACTGTAGCAGGGGGCATGGCACAACCTACACCAGGGACCCTACGCATGGATTGCCTTTACTCATCTACCAGCACAATCATGGGAGAATAAAACACCTAGTCAGGTCCTTGTTGTCAGCAAAGATTTCAGAACATTTACCCAATAGGTCAGGAGTGGCGTCTTCATGTTTGAGGGATGGGGCCATCTATCTTCCCCAAGCTATTTGGCCTAGGATAAAGGTCGTCTGGACTATGTGCAGAGGCTTTTCTTTCCAGGGATAAGCTTGGGTATCGTTAACTGGACTTCACTTAATAGCCTTGGTCAAACCATTTCATCCAAGCTGGGAGGCTGTGTCTCCCTCACTTCCAAGAGGATTAATGTTCACCTGCTCACATTTTTATCTGTATAGGGAGCAGCAGAGCACAGTGGGAAAAACATATTGTTGGACTGAGATTTGAGCTCAAATTTCATTTCTTCTATTTAAAAGCACTGTATTTTGGGCTGACTTCATAACTTTTTTGAGCCTCAACTTCATCAGTAAAAATAAGAATAATAGTATCCACTTCATAGAGTTGTTATAAGGTTTATGGGGAAGACATAAATAAAATATGTTGTACTCAAAAATGTTAAATAAAATATATAAGCTCTCAATAAGTGATGGCATTGAGTTTTGCATTGGACATGGCCTCATGTATGTTCTTTTGAACTGCCACCAAATGATGTGATCTTAATATCAGCTTGGCAAGTTGGGTTTAGAATAACCTACCGTGGGGCACCTGGGTGGCTGCACACCTGCCTTCAGCTCAGGTCATGATCCCAGAGTCCTGGGATCGAGCCCCACATATGGCTCCCCACTCAGTGGGAAGCCTGCTTCTCCCCCTCCCTCTGCCTGCAGCTCCCCCTGCTTATGCTCTCTTTCTCTCTGTGTGTCAAATAAATAAATCAAATCTAAAAAAAAAAAAAAAGAATAACTTACCACTAGAATGGAAATTTCACCAGGGCATGAACAATGCCTCGTATTTCATTACATCATCACATCCTGACACACTATATCTGTTACCTAGTTTAAATAATAATGGGTAATATTCACTGAGTGCTTTCTATGTGAAGGCATTATTTGTAAATGCTCTGTGAGTGTTCAGATCATTCCTTCCTCGCATCATGCAGATGAGGAAACCATGGCACAAAGAGTCCAACAACCAACGTGCTTAAGAGCACATGGTAGGAATGAATGGCGGGAGATGGAATGACCCCAGTGGTCTGACCCTGTGTCCAAGCTATCAGTGTGATGGGTAAGGACAAGTATGGCCACCATGTGGCCTCTCAGGATGAGGCCCTCCCAGCACTCAAGGCCCCCACATTTGTTTCCAGCCTTGCTGAACTACTTGCCTCCTGACGGTCCTTACTTTTTACTTGACACCCTCCCCACTTCTACTCTGGACACGTCTTCCTCTCCAGTTACTCCCTCCATTACCCACCCCCCCCCAAGTTAATTCTATCCATTCTCCAAGGCCCTGCCCCAACCCCTGCCCCTCCATAAAGTCTCCCCTAGTTCCCCAATTGGAAGCCATCTCTTCCTCCTTTGGGCTGCCTCACGCCTTGTGGCAGTTGCCACATTGTGCCTTGTTCTTTCTATCCCTAGATTGGTCTTGACCCCTTGTAGACCCTAAGACCTTTGGAGCCAGGGCAAAATTTTGAGTCTCATTCACAAGTACACACTTTCTTGCATATGGCAGGTGCTCAATAAAAATGGAAGAGCTACCAGTGAGATTTCAAGCATTACGAGAAATGGACTCACAGGGAAGATACTTATATTGGGGGCAGGAAGGGAGGAAGGTCCTGAGACCACTCACAGCACATCACTTCCACTGAAGAATTCCTCTCTGCCAAACACCCTCTTCAATCTTCACAACAGTCCTATGAGTTCCAGTCCATTAGGAGCTTAAACAGGTGAAGAACTGAGTCCATAGAACATATTGGTTAGGACTGTACAACAGAACCCCTGAGTCCCAACCTCTTTCCGTTAGGCAAATTACTTAAGCTGTCTGTGATGTAACTTCCCCTCCTGTGAAATGGGGATGATAATAATAGTACCTACCTCGTAAGGTGCTGAGGGGTAAATGAGAATCCTGGAAAGCGAGATTATCTAACACGTGGGAATCAGCATCAGGCATCATGATACCTGCCAGGGGGCTGGTTTTCAGGAGGGAGGTTTTGCTTCCATTATTTAAAATCTCTCCATTTTGACCACTGACCAGCAGTTCCTGCCCAGGCTGGGTTTTTTGTTGTTGTTGTTGTTTTTTGGTTGGTTGGCTGGTTGGTTTGGTTTGGTTTTAACTTTTTTTCCCCTTTTTATCAGCATCAAAGCAGTCATTCTGAAGACATACCCTGCTCTTCAAAATCTTTGTCTCTCCCTTCCCCAAATTGTGTTTTCTAGCGGGCAGAGGAGGGTGCTGTCGGACATAGAAGCCTATGCTCAAGCCTCTTCCTAATTACACTGCAGTCAGATTTTCCACGCAAGCCCCTAGCGTGGCAGGATGCCCTCTTTGAAGTCATTAGTCTTCACAGCAGGGAGAACACATCATCAAAGACTCTGTTTCCCAGCAACCCCTGCTGTGCCCTTGTGCACCAGAGGATTGCAGAGGGAGAGAGCAGAGCCTGCAAGTGCATTAAGTCTGCTCCTCTCTCCTCTGGCCCTGAACTGTGATTCCTTTGAACTGAAGCCCAGGGAGAAGGCTGGTGATGCTATCGCAAAACCTTTCCCCATTCTTCCAGTTTCAACCAATTTAGCAATTAAACTTGCTAGGGCCAGTAATACCAAATGTAGGAAATGTTTAAGGTTCCAGTTGGTAATCTAAGGCACTGTGGGATGGAAGTTGGGAAGGGAGACAGTGGCTACGCAGAGGAGTTATTTTGTAACCTGCTCCAAAACTCACCAGTGAAACCTGTGGCCCTTACAGCATAAATTTGGAGCTTCCTAGGGTGGCTCGCAAGCTTTTTTTGACCCGATTCCTGCCAACCCCATCAGTCCTATCACCCCAGTCTCTCTCTGCCTGGATTGTTAGGTTCCAATGACATTGAATCTGTTGTCCAGCCTATCTGTGCACCATGCTTACCACATGTCTGGGCATTTGCCTGTGGGATTGCTGGGCCTGGAGTGGCTTTTCCTACTCCCTTCCCTAGCCCACTCCCAAACTTTTCTGACTATTCCCTACTTAGTGTTTAGGTCTGCGTCTGGATAGCCCCCTCTGAGATATCTTAACTGGTGCTACCTAGCTTTTACACAGGGGCCTTCTTCTGTGACCCTGTGTCTTCCCCGTGCATATCTCTGCCGTTGCTTTCACACCATAAAATAATGATCTGATCATTCTAATCATCTGTTCGCTAATCTGTTTTGGCCCCTGCCCTTCCAGCTTGCAAGTTCCTCAAGTTCAGGCCCATGTCTTATTTATCATTGTAACCCTATGGCATTTCCTGTCACATTCAGATTAAGCACCAAATACGTGTTTGTTGGATGAATAAGTGAATGGTTACCTGTAAGGTTATCCATGTATGTCCTGTGTAAACCTCTGCATAAATTTCTCTGCACATTTCTTGGTACTGAAGTCTCTTTATCCACAAAAGAGAAATCAGCTTATTTATATTTAATATTTGGCATGGTGTTCTTTTCTGAGTTAAGTCATTTGTCTTCCAAGTGCCACTAAAGCAGTGTACATTCATGAGTCATTCATTTGAAAAACATTTATCGATGACCTTCCATGTCTCAGAGATTGTGTTAGGGGCCTGAAAAAAAAAAAGAAGATGGATAATAATAGCCAAAAGTCATGTCAGGTTTATTATGTGATAGGCGCTGCTCAAAGCACTTAACATCTCCTCATTTAATCTTCACACCAACTTTATGAAGGAGATACTATTACTATCTACCCTCATTTTACAGTTGAAGACATTGAAAAACATAGCCTGTCCTAGCCTGAGTACTCTAGAAACAAAGCTTCAATATTAAGGCTTTATAGGAAAGATCAATCCCAGCGGAACAGAGTGAGGTGGGGAGAGATCATGGAGACAGGAAAGAGGAAAAGCTGTGATAGGTGCCACATTGGTAAGCTGGCCACAGCTTTATAAGAAGCCAGTTTTTGGAAACACGGGATGTAGTCTAGATAGGCCTTGTGGAAATTTGTACCTCAGAACAGCCCATGAAGGTGGAGGGTAGGCAGGAGGGGAGAGGAGTAGACCTGCTGATTCTTCCCAGGCTCCTGGTTCTCATGGGGAGTGCTAACTACTGTGAACATCCACAACATTAGAGTGAATGGAGTCCATGCTCTTCACTTCCTTCTCAGCAAAACTCCCCTGCCCCCCCACTCCGCCGCCACACACATGTTACCACCCAGATGAGGTTCTGATGGGGCTCAACCTTGAGGGAGGAAGTGCGAAATCTCCCTCAAAATTATGAAAATTCACCCTTGGCATAAATCGAAGTACAAAGTGCAGGAAGGGCAGGATATGAGAGAGTCGCATATAGGAAAGTTGGGGGCTGACTGTAAATAAAGTCTATTGAATGAATGAACGATGAGCAAGTTGAGATGAATCGAAGAATGAGAAGGCAGCATCCCAAAGACTGAGAACAGAGTGGTCCTGAAGTGGCTCCACTCATAACCATAATGCAAGTCGCCACAGCTGGATGACAAGCTGACTGACGTTAGGCCACCCAGTGCGTAATCGTGACATGGATGCAGCCAGACTTTAGAGCAGGTGGTTTTCTGGAAGGAGGGTGTTTCTGGGAGAGCTCCTAGATTCTTTTGGCCGCGGGGGTCGGTAGCATTCAAGGATAAATACCCTGTTCCTATTTACCTCTAACAACTGCTCCAAAAACCCGTCCCAGAACATTCTTGCTTTTGCTCTGCTCCTAGTTTCTGCCGCAGCGGATTTAGAAGACTCTTCCCTGGGGTTCCCTAGCACCTGCCCAAAGGCGAATGAGAGCTCAGTTTGGTGCCGTGCTGGCATTCTTGCCTGTTTCCCCCACTGACCTGGACAGCAGTGGCGGGAAACTCCTTGAGAACACACACTGTTCCCTTTATTGGCTGTTTTTATCTTTTTGTGTTTGCGATGCCTAGATCTCTTAGTCATACGGTAGGTGTTCAATAAACATTAACTCAGTGACTGAATTAATGAACAAATAATGCGAGCTGGTTGAAGGTTCCACCCTGGTCATTTTTCAGGAAGGAAAAGTAACAATTTTTTCTTGTTCTTCTTAGTCTCTCTCTTTCCCTGTACCTGCCACCAAATAGTATAGGATGATAGAGATTGCAACTAAGATCATCTTAAAAGAGATCCTAAATCTTATTGGAAAGACAGGAAGGGAGACAAAGATTTCTTTTGCTATTTCGTTCTAGACAGTTGAGAAGGATCCTTTCTGATCCTCATCTAGCTGCCTTTTCTTGGCAGGAGCCACAGGGGCCCAGCCAAGGATCCTTTAATGAATTTGGATGCAGAATTCTCATTCTCTAAGCTTGTAATTGTGACTCTCGTTCAGTGTTCAAGGCATGCATTTTTCCTAAAGATAGTGTTCAACCCAGGAGGTCACTTCTCTGGTTACCGTTCAGTTCCCCCAAACCTGTATTTAATAATCTGGAGAAGCAAGTGAATCTGCTTGGGATCTAGTTCAGTCGGCTCCCTTAGGTCCAGGTTAAATGCTGGGGGGAGTGGTCTCACTGGTTACAAGAAAGAGCCGTTATTTCTCTCCGCTTGCCAAGGAGCTCACATACCCTTTCCTTTATTGGTTCCCAGTGACACATGTTGGGGATGTGGGGCATCACAGCAATCTTCCAGGGGTTCCGTGAGATAGTCTAAATTGTCAGAAATACCTGTCAGATCCCCTACTTTCTACTTTCAACATAGGGGTATTATTTTTTTCAAATGACCACTGAATTGTTAGGATGTAAGCAATAATAATAAAGTTGTTTGGACCGAACTACTCCATAAATGAAACTAGTAGGTATTTCTTTGGACCTGGTGGAGCTGTGAAAATTATTATGTCACTTTGGGTATGAGGAGCCCAGCAAGTTTGGGCTTCATATAGTGTCTCCAGTTAGGGGCATTGTTTTCTCAAGTTCATCTCTAAGGATACTAAGGATCAGAGGAGTCAAGTAAATCACAACAGTCAAATGGCTTGTAATTGGTACAGTCAAGATTTGAACCCATGACGGTCAGATGCCGAAGTCCCCGTGCCTTCACAGAGGCATTCTCCTGCAGAATTAATGAAGACCAGGCCTTAGACTGACCAAGTTAATATGGGCTTTGGTAGTAATTCAGCCCAACTTACAACCTGCCCAAGCCACACCACTGATTGGTAATAGGAGTTAGCCTAGGGATCTGGTCTCCTGACACTGACTTAGTTCTACATTATTTCCTCTCCACTTCTCTCTCTTCCCTTCCCAGCCTTGGGCAGCCACCATCGTTGCTCACCAATGCTCGTGATTGAAATGATGAAGGCTCTTTATTACCTGAAGCACAGAGAAGTGAGGTGCTTCGGGGAAGAGCACCATGACTAATTATGGTGGTGAAGGGTTTAGTTTAGAGGGAGAGATGAAAAGAACAATCATGCAATGTGTAATTTGGATAAAGCAAATGCAAATGGAATGTGGCGTCATCTGTTAATATCTAAGCGGTATAAATGTCAGAGGAAAGGGCAGGGAAGTTATTTAGGGGATATAACTAGGAAATGCCATAAGAAGGACAAAGAATTTAGGCTGAAATTGTGATGTTGATATTTATTTATTGGCGGCTGCAGGGAGGTCCAGTGGGGGGCTCTGCGTTGCGTGCTTTAGGTAAAGTTGGATTGGATGGGCACTCTGGAAATACCTGGTGACACTGATCCACCGGGGATTACCTAGATAGTTTCTCTGTTCGGAATTTTCTTTTTCTTTTTTTCTTTTTTTTAAAGATTTTATTTATTTATTTGACACACAGAAAGAGAGACAGCGAGAGAGGGAACGCAATCAGGGGGAGTGGGAGAGGGAGAAGCAGGCTTCCTGCCGAGCAGGGAGCCCGATGCAGGGCTCAATCCTAGGACCCTGGGATCACGACCTGAACCGAAGGCAGACGCTTAAGGACTGAGCCACCCAGGCGCCCCTCTGTTCGGAATTTTCATGGTTCTTTAATAACCATAGTTCTTCATTTGTCTTCCACGGTGTTCTTTGCCCTTTCTCTATTTCCCCTTCCCTTCATTTATATCCATTCCAGGCTCCTCTTCCCATTTTTCTCCCCTTTTTTCCTCTTACTGCTTTCTGTCCCCCTCATCCTCACAGTCACTTTTGATTTGCCTTTTTTCCCCTCTGGTTATTCTTTCCCTCCCATCTCCCTGCTCATCTTTCTCTGGTACCTGGCATATTCCAGGTTTCCGGGCCATTGCTCTTCCTCTCTTCTTCCAAAATAGAAGATGAAATTTGCCACTCTGACAAAGAGAACAAAAGCTGCGAGTCCCTGCCCAAGTTACAAGGACAGCGTTTTCTCTTTTTAGGGGGTTTTAATTTTAAAAGGAAAAAAAATTTCAGCCTATCCTCCCTCCCCCTGCTGTGTGAGCGCTGCTTTCTGGGCTGGGAGCGGCAGCTGAGGGACCGCCAGATAAAAAGCCACTCCTCTGGTTCTGATCATTCCTGCTCTCGTGTTTCCTTCCAGCCTCAGCTCGTTTTTACTGCTTTTTTTTTTTTTTTTTTGGAAAATCCAGGCAGAAAATGGTAGCATTAGCATTTTTAATAAAGGAAGCTGGGGAAGAGAGAGGCAGCTCGAGGAAGCTGAAGGAGGGGACGGAGCCCCAATCCACTGACCGTCAAAACTGCCTTTTGGAGCCAGGGTGCTCTGGGTGGGGGCAGGGGGAGGCGGACAAGAGAAGTGGTCGTCTTAGGAGAAGCATTCAGAATGATATAATTGGAGCTTTGAGCACAAGCAGTCACAGTTGGGAGGTGGGAAATTGCTGTGCTAGATTGAGTTTGGCTCAACTTGATACTGAGGCCCGGCATTGTGAAATGTTTTCTAATTTAGCTCATTTTCCCTGTCTTCCTGGCATGAGCCATTATTCGCCCATTACTAGCGAAAATCATGGTCCTGGCTAACCCCTTCGCTCCTTTTCTCTTCTTCCTCCTCCCCCTGTGCTCTGTAGGAAGGGAGAAGAAATAAACAGGAGGGAAGGGGCCGCACCTATTCTCGCTTTAGAAAAAGCAAGTGAACCTTGGAGACCCGGAGTGGCTGACATCATCTTTCCCTATTTCATTTTTCCAGGGATACAAATGCAAAAGTTTAATGGAGTTGCTAGGTTTATGTTTTGTCTATTAGGCCATTGTACCTCTGCAGGATGAAGCTTAATTGGCTCTTTTGCCACCACTGAAAAGGAGGAAAAAATACCTCCTTACAGAGGTTACTGTTCTGTAAAGAAAGTGCCAGTGATTAGATCTAATGCCTTTGACAGCTGGATAAAAAGTTGCTAAATAAGAGTAGATTGAATGCATAAACCTGGAGTCAATCAGAAGGTAACACAAATCCCAAACACCAAATGAACTGTCTTACCACACAGTATTCTTCCCCCATCACACTTATAACCCTATGCGAGCACTAGAGTGGCCAATCTACTTTACTTTCCCAAATCCAATTCCGTAGAGGGCCAGGATGAAGTCAAAATCGGGGCTATACCCCTTGCTACTCGTGGATTTCAGCCTATAAAGTGCTTAAGACCTCTCTGTTGGTAACGCGTGAACCTTGATGATTGTAGACATTGCATACACCCCATTGTTCAAAACCTTGCAATTTTAACAAAAGAGTGACTGTCACAGCCAATGTTCCTTATACATGAAATCAATCATTTTAGCTTCATCTGAACAGACAAGAGAATGTGTGTATTTGTATAAATAGTTGCATCTGGGCTCCGCATCATAATGCTGAATCTTGATTTCCTTCATCAGTGAGTTATTCCTCTTGCCCCTTTGCCTATAGGCATGACGCAGTGTTGGTGCCAGGCATGTGAATATACATATAATTATTAACCGCAACTCTGAAGAATTTCTAAGGTCTTTAAACCAGAGTATCCTTGAAGAGTGCAAAGAGGCAAATGGAATTGTATTTCTTAGATTCCTTCAAGGAATAAATGTTGCCTCCAATCTTCATATCCAAGGGTAGAATTAACATCAGTCAGAGACTCTCAAAAACATTTAAGTTTGGATGGAATGTAGGTTTATACCCAGAGCCAAGTTCTCTTGAAGGAGTCAGGAATTAATTTGGAAGTTGCTTTGTTACTACATCTAGGGAAAAGAGGTTTTGTTTTTGTTTTTGTTTAATATCTCTTAATTTGCAAATAACCTCAAGTGAGACCTTGGCCTTCAGCTTTCCCATTAAAACCATCCTGGACAAAAGTCAACCATTTAAGCATCTGAAAGGGAAGTTTTTTCCCCAGTGGCATCCTCTGCAATTCCTACCCCTTCCTGGAGGTTTTGGCAGGATCCTTGATTCCCTTTTGTTGCTAGACTGTTTTCCCTGGGTGATCTCCCCCTCTCCCAGAGAATCAGACATGATCTGCATGCTTGTGTTTTCTAAATCTGTATCTAGCGTGAATCTCTTTCCTTGGTTTCAGGCTCCATTTCCAACTGCCTTCTGGATATTTGCTCATGGATTTCCTACAAGTATCTCAAATTAACTTGTCCAGAATTGAACATGAAACCCACACCTGCCCTGATAACCTGCTCTAACTCCCACAATTCTCATGTAAAGAATTGTATAAAAAGCATCAACAATCACTCAGTCTCCCAGATGAGAAACTTGGGGGTCATTCTCCATGACCCACCTCCCACAATTACCTTCTGTTCTCTCTCTTTCACACACACCCTGTTAGTCCCCAAATCCTCTTTGTTCTTCTCAGAAATATCTCTCAAACCCAGCTGTTCCCCTCTATTCCCAAAGCTACAGCCTTCCTCCAGGACAATCCATTACCTTTGACAATTGCTAACATCTTCCTAACTGCTCTCACTGCCATTAGGCACCTGTTGAGAGGGAGAGTGGATGAGAAGGAAAGAACCTGCAAATTAGAGGATGTGCATGATAGGCAAGTTCCTATGGGCAGTGGATTTGATAGGAGAGGCCTAGAGGAAAAGAGTGAAAGGTAAGCAGTGCCCAGAATGCTTTGAGTTGCAAACAACGGGTGTTGATTTTACCTAGGAGAAAATGAGAAGCCTGTGGAATATATTTTGAGCAGCGGAGGCGATGATGAAGATGGTATTTCAGGAAGGCACGGAAGGCATTCATGCAAGGGATCTGCAGACTATCATCCTCCTCAAGCCAAAGCTGGCCTGCCACCTGTTTTTGTAAATAAAGTTTTATTGGAACACGGTTGTACTCATTTGGTTGTCTATTGTCCATGGCTGCTTTCCTGCTACCAAGGCCAAGTGGAGTACAAATGCAACAAGAGACCATATGCCTGCAAAGTCAAAAATATTTTTTATCTGGCCCTTCCCAGAACACGTTTGATGACTCTGCAAAGGATCAGGGGTTCTCAAACTCAGCACCACTGACATTTTAGGCTGATAATTCCTTGTGGGGGGTGGGGGCTGTGTGTTGTAGGATGTTTAATAATGTCCCTGACCTGCACCAACCCCTTAGTCGGGACAATCAAAAGTGTCTCCAGATCTTGCCCCATCCATGTCATGGCCCCCCATTAGATTATGGTGCGGCCGGCAGGTTAGGAAGCAGTTCAGGAGGCTGGTCAGCAGGTAAGGGTGATGACAGTGATCCCAGCAAACACTTTCAGTGTGCTTAGCATGTGGGCTTTACATTTCTTCATTCCTTTAATCTTTCAGCAATCCTGTGAGGTGGGTACTATTTTATCTTTAGTATCCCGTAGGGTGAGTATAGTTCCTATCATTGTTTTACATATGAGGGAAGAAGACCCACGGGTGAAGTGATTTATTCGAGGCCACCCAAGGAATAAGGGGCAGAGCCAGGTTTTGAACTCAGGTCATCTGGTTCCAGAATTCACATGTGTAGCCATGAGATTGTACTGAGTGACGTGAGCAAAAAGACTTGATGTGTCCTGGGAGCTTAATGGATACAGGAATGGTTGGAAAATAAACATTTGGAGCCCTGTCCTTCTCTCCACGTCCAAACCATTTACTTCCCTCTGACCTCGAACAGCCAGAGAATCTCTTCAGGCATCTCTGCTCCTTGACGGGGCTCTACCCAACTGCCCTCTTATTCCTCAGCCCCGTGGACCCTCCACACACAGAGGTACGTGTCAGGCAGAGCACACCCTCGTTTGGACTGTCCACATCGTCATGGTCACCTTCTCTCGGTCTTACTACTCTCCATCATTCCATCTTGTTTTCTAAATAGTGATTTTGTGTTCGTTCTTTTTTTTTTTTAAAGATTTTTTTTTTAATTTATTTATTTGACAGAGACAGAGACAGCGAGAGCAGGAACACAAGCAGGGGGAGCGGGAGAGGGAGAAGCAGGCTTCCCGCTGAGCAGGGAGCCCGATGCGGGGCTCGATCCCAGGACCCTGGGATCATGACCTGAGCCGAAGGCAGCCGCTCAACGACTGAGCCACCCAGGCGCCCTTTGTGTTCGTTCTTGTGAAAAGATTACAACCCCTCTCCTGTGGTTCGCCCCCATCTTCACCTTTATTTCCTGTTTGGACCTGGCGGCAGTTCTGTCATCTTCCTGATCCTCTGTCCATAGAGTGTGCACATGTTGTGAAGGAAAATGGGTGGGAGATGAGTCTGGGAAAGTGAAATAAGCTGGAAGGTGTTCATAAAGGAAGATGATCCTTCTAGGGACAAGAGAGCAGGTTGGAGCCTCAGCTTCAGAGGCAGTGCTGGGAGCCAGATCTCAGCTGCCGTTCCTGGAAACCTGTCAACCAATCCTCCCTGCTCACGAGCCTGCTGAGTTTATCTGGGCTTGCTTCAAGGTGAAGGTTGGGGTTGGCCATCTCTGCAGTGAGAAGAGAAAATTCCCTGTCTTCCTCAGGTGTGGCAGGTCCTCTTTTATTCAGAAGATGGCATGGATGGAAAGAAAAAATACAAGGAGAGAGAAAGAGCAAGTGAGCACATGCATTTGAGAGAGGGAAGCAATAGGACTCAAGATTACAATTTGGAAGTATATTATCCAGCTAATGGGGAACAAGGGTCTAGTAGATGGACCCTAGAGGGACAGGATGGAGTGGTTGATACCCATCCAAGTTGGGTGACTTCAGGCACCCAGAGCATCGGGCAGAAGACTGAGGTGCTCGGGAGGAATGGATGCCCACCAGCTGCTCCCTGACTTGGGGCAGATCCCAGGGAGCCACCAGGGGCCACAGGGAGCAGAGGAGAATGGCGAAAGCAGGAGCTCATCTTTCAGGTCTTCTGGCCCACCCCAGACTCCTTGGTCTTTTGTCTGCCAGGTGGGTACGGTGGCTGTCAAGAGCAGGGATCTCACAGCAGAAGCAAGAAACTGCAATGATCTTGAGACCCAGGAAGAGGGGGACCAAGGATGGGGTGTGGGAAGAGAAGCAAAACAAAGTAAGGAGTGGTGGGGCGGCCCAGGACAGAACAGCGTGGAGGAGGATGGCACAGAACAGTGGGGAGCAGAGACAGGACTCTGCAGGGTAATGGAGGCATTCTGGATTCTCCTCGCTGAGGGTTCCTTGCCCCAGGAAAAGGCTTTTCATGTGATCTACACTTTGCTTTGCTCCTAGGAGGGGAAAGTGAGTGAGGGCCTTTGGTGTGCACAGAACAGGGGATTTCTCCAGGCCAGACAGGTGTCCAGAGGGTAGAAGTCCCCAGGTGTGAAGCAGAAGGTGAGAACTTAGGAAGGCAGGGGCACACCGTTACCTCCCCCGCACTGCGTGAAAGCTGGACTTGAAGACTGTGTGAAAGGACACTGGCCCAGGTGGGATTTGCATCCAGGGGTTACTGGGGAGAGTTCCCCTCAGGGGCAACAACTATGAGGGAATGAGAGAAGCAGATTCGGCAGAGAGAGATGCTCACCTGCCAGGCAGTGATGACAAAGGCCTTGCCAGTCCTACAGGAACTGAGGCAAGGGGATTGGACTTTTATCCCCACATGGGCCAGTCCCTGGATGGGAGCTTCCCAGAAGCAGACCTACCTTAGGCAAAGCAGCTCCCTTCAGCTGAGGGCAGTGCCCAGAGCGGTGTCAGGTGTGGTCCATCAGCAGGCACACTCCCAGCGATTGGGGGACGAGTGCCTGGGTCCTGAGGTGGGTGTCTGGGTCGTGGCGGGCAGAGTGGCAAGAACACGGGCACTCGCCTCGGCACCTGCCCCAGGTGGCAAACTTGTGGGGAGTGACAGCTCTTCTCTGCGCTGTGTCTCAGGTGGTCTGGCACTGAGTGGGTGGGAGCCACGTAAGCAGGACTAAGGGCTGAGGCTGGTCAGGAGGCTGTGTGAATTTTGCTCTATGATATATTGGTTGGCTCTGTCTCAGCTTTCCAGCTTTAGGGCTGGGCTGTTCGGTGACAAACTGGACAGCGTCCAGATGAGAGTGACCATCCGTCATCTGGCAGGCCTGGGGAAAGTGCCTGGAGGTGTTCAGTCTAGAGAAGGAGAAGGGAAGGGAGGACATGCTGATAACTATAGCAAGAAAGTTAGCCTCGCTCGGTTTCTCCCCAGAAAGTCAAACGCAGGACCAATAGGTACGAATTAGAAGGAAACAGATTTTAATTCAAATAAGAAAAGTGTTGATTGAATGCTTAACACCATCTCAAAATAGAATGCTCTGCCCGAGGAGGCAGCGAGTATTCTGTCTTCTGAAATCTCTGGGATTGGGGATTCTGTCTTCTGAAATCTCTGGGATTGAGGCTCACAGGGGTCCAGTGGACACGCAGTGGTGGTTTTGCAGCGAGGGATGTGATCTCTCGGTGCTGGATTTTGTGGTCACCTAAAACCCAGTATTTCCCTGATGTCTGTGATCATCTCAACATTCCCCCAAAGGCTCCAGCCTGTCAGCTTTCAGCATGATGGCAACCTCACTCCCGGGCAATGCTTCTCATTTCTGGATGGTTCTAATGGAGGTAAAGGCCTTCCATTTCCCTTTCCCCAGAGCCATGCTTACCATCCCCCATCACGTACATTGGAGAAGAGAGGAAATCAAAAGCCAAATGCTGCAGAATGGCACTTTCAAACACTCCATTCTCCTTGCTGTCTGTACTGAACAATTACTGAGCCTCAGCCTTTGTTCCTGGCCATTGCACCAGCAGTGTGGAGGGAGAATAAAGGCCCCATCTTGGAGAATACTGAAAGATCCCCAGAACCTCAGAGCTTTCACGGTATCAGTGAGGCACGGAGGACAGCCCCCGGCCGCTGTTGTGTCTTTCTCTATCTTGCCTCTGGCTGGGCTGTTACAATCGCTGGACTTCCTCGAGTCTCCACTGGCAGTCGGCTTGACAGAATGGATTAGGCTCTGGCTGGAACATTCCACAGTGGCACAATCCAACGGGGGCAGGCCCGGCAGCTGTCATTTGTATGAGTGGATTTGAGGCTGGTAGGAGATGCAGGAGGGACAGCCATGGGGTTCTGAAACCTTTTGTTAGTCCAGAGACCCGAGGCTGCCCAACTGCTGTGCCCAAGTCTAAGGTCAGAGCGAGTACTTTTCAGGCTGGAGCGTGCGCACGAGGAAGGCCTGTGTGCACCACGCAGGGGCACTGGGACGCAAAATGTAGGGAACGTATCTTGAGCTGATGCATGAGTTGCCTTCAGCAAAACCTGGCCCAGGCAAGGAAACATTTCCAAAGCCCAAGTCAGAAAAGGTTGAGGGGTAGAAAACAACCAACAACAAAAATCTGTGAATTTTAACTATTTCTGTGAATGTTTTTCATAGGAAAGATAAAGGCTGTGAGTGCAGAATGAGTTAATGGGGCCAAACGGATTAAGAGGAATAAAAATGGTGTTTACAAATATACCAGGAAAAGAAGCACTTGGGAAAAATAGGTCCATAAATAAGTAAAGGGGATTGAAATCTACTGCAAGTCTAACAAGACCGAGGCGCTGAATTGCTTTTTCTATCTTTTACGTGAAAAATAACAAGAAAAAGAAAGGGGCTGTGATGATTTTCAGTGGGAGACCATAACTTCGCGGCAGGGAAGGGAGCCCAGCGGGGATGCCGCGGGCACTAGACGGGGTTCTTCAGGGCCTCGCCATGACCCCTGGCCTGGCCTGAGTTCTCCTTCCTGACCTGCCACCTGTCAGCCGAGCCAGCCCCACCCCAGGCTTGACCTTCCATGTCCCTGGTGCATCAGTCACATTGAACCACTTGCCTTATCCAACAGAGAGCCTTCTCAGGCTCTTTCCTGTTCCTGGATTGGAACCTCCCTCCTGCCCCAACATCATCAAACTTCACCTGCCCCAGCACCACCCCTTCCTCCTCCTCCATTTTGCCAACCTGGAAGGGTCCAACCTTTGCTCTCTTCTAGTCTCCTCTCCAGATCCCACCTCCTCCTCAACTCTGTAGCTTTTCCTGCTTGCCCCCAGCTTCACCCCGCACTTTTCCAAACCTCTGCTGCTCACCTCCCTTTTGTTACGTAAATATACGCATACATATAATTCTCCCTCTAGACTGTGAACTCCTTATGACCTAGGCTAGGTGTTTGCGCTCTGTGTTCTGGGCATCTGTCTCAGTTCAGGCACAAAGCAATGCGATTGTTCTCTATCCAGGCTGCAAATTAGAATCTCCTAGGAAGTACTGAAACATATCCATGGACACACCCCATATCAGACCTATTAAATCAGACATCTCTTGGGGTTGAACCTGGCAGTGGTATGGTTAGTGGAAAGCTCCCAAGGTGATTCTGATGCCCAATGAGGCTTAACACCACTAGTGTGATTCCCAGACCAGCAGCATCAGCCTCTCCTGAAAACTTGTTAGAAACGCACGTTCTCCAGCCCACCCCAGATTTCCCGAATCAGAAACTCTGAGGTAGGGCCCAGCAATTCGAATTTTAGCAAGCCCTCCAGAGGATTCTGATGCACACTGCAGTTGAGAGTAGTTGTTGTACTAGATGCATGCTGATCAGCAATCACTGAACGGGATCCTAGAAGAAGTCGCCCTGATTTATCAGCCCTTAGTTTGCATGGCCATCATTTCTTCCCAGAATGCATGCAGTTGATAAAGCCATTGGTTTTGGAATCTTGTATTCCGTCTTCCTCATAGAAATCAATTAACCCATTGACTTTGGTTCCTTCATTAGACTGTAGGTTCTTAAGGAAAGAGGCTATGTCTTACTTGACTTTGCTTCCCCAATGATGGGTGCAGTGTTTGACACATAGTAAACCCTCAGTAGGACTGCATGAATGAAGAAACATACACGTTAACTGTCCTCACAGATGTCTCAGTCCGCCAGTATATTCCAGTTCTCCTCAATTTTAGGTGATTACCGGCAAGGCCACTCCTTGATGGCTGTATATTTTATTTTTATTTTTTATTTTTTAAAGATTTTATTTATTCATTTGACAGAGAGGTAGAGAGAGATCACAAGTAGGCAGAGTGGCAGGCAGAGGGAGAGGGAGAAGCAGGCTCTCTGCTGAGCAGGGAGCCAGACCTGGGGCTCGATCCCAGGACCCCAGGATCATGACCTGAGCTGAAGGCAGCCGCTTAACTGACTCAGCCACCCAGGCACCCCAGTATATTTTAAAAACATCTTACCATTAAGCTTTGGAGCTCTGAAATTCTTCACACCCTCCCTGGCTTCTCCTTGCCCCCTTCCATCCTCCTAAAGAGTCTACTCTTTGACTTCAGTTCTTCAATATCCACCAAATCTGTTGTCCCTTTCCCAGCTTTATATGCCTCCCCAGCCAGCCTAGACCTCACATGAGGCCATTTATGAAAGTATTTCACAGTCACCCTGAAATCCTTGCCCTTTTTTCCCCTGCCACTCCTGTCTGGCCCATTCCAACCTTCCTTAGAGCTTTCTGCTTGCTTCTCTGCTGCTTGGGGCTTCCTCAAGCTGGGGAGAATCCCAAAGACACTTGCTGATGGGTATTCTTTCTGGAATTCCAACCAGAGACTCAGAGCAACATCACAGTCTTCTTACTCATCTCTCATCATGGACCAGACTTTGCCTGGTCGTCAGGCACCCAGTTCTGTCCTGGTTCTGACTCTCAGCCTGTAACCTCAGATCTGATTTAGTCAAGTCGGAGCCCTGTGGCCCATGATCCTTACCTCCCTGTCTGTCCTCTCCTTTGCCCTTTCACCCCTGTGTTGAAGTGGGTGTGTCAATGCCGCAGCTAAACACTCTGCCCCGATTTGTCCTTCTGACTCATCCTGTTTTCCGTAGTCTTGCCCCCCAGCCGGCTCTCTCTTGCATCTCCTGTTATACCTAGCCATCTTCTATCCCTTATTCAAATGTCAGGGGATCCCTTGACCCGATTATTTCTCCATATCATTTTTCTCATGGACTTTGCTGCCTAAATTTCTTAAGGGAAGTATCTACATATTTTGGCTCTGCTTTTGTTATTCGTTAATGATGTTGTTATAATTATGACCTTGAAACTTTAAACTCAGTCTGGCAATCACTCTCTCGCACCCCCTCTCCTCTCTCTCTCTCACGCACACACAAACACCACACACGTAGACATTGCTCTTTCTAATGTCACACACTTTTGCTTCTTTGTATTCACTCCTTCATTCATTAATTCCCTATGCCCCCCCGCCCCCTGCCCCAGGAGGGTGTTGCTGTGTATTAAGCTCTGCCCCTGGCTGCAGAAACCGTGGGGACGCCTGCACTCAAGGGATGCATCCTCTGGTGGGGAAGGCACCCAGAGAAGCAAGAAAACAAACACATCACAGAATACTTGCGGGCCACCAGAAGTACAGCAAGGGAAATACAGGGCTAATCAAGGATGACTGGAGGGAGGAAGGGTAGGGTCCCTTGAAATCTGGGGCCTTGGAGGCTGTGTTGGAGTCGAAACTGGGAAATGAGGAGATGCCAGCCAGAGCAGGAGGGAAGGTCAGGCTCTCCAGGGCTAGCACACCGTGGGTGGTCCTGGCCCGTGGAGGGAATTCTGAATGTGGGGGAGTAGGCTACTGATGAAGTTGGCAAGCCAGAGCTAGCCTGGGGGGTGTAGGGGTGAGGTTATGCAGTGAGGTCCTGCAGGGGCGCCCTGAGGGCCAGGACAGGAATTTAACAGAAGGGAGTGGCTTGAGCCCATTTGTATGTAAAAATACCCCTAGCCTGGGGCTTAACCCTTGCCTTTTCAGACAGGCTGTCCTTGACCACACACCCTCAAGGACCACATTCCTTCCTCCTCAGCCCTGATTATATGTTCCTGAGTATAAACTCCATGAAGCAGCGCCTCACCATCTTTGCATCCGTATCCCCAGAACACAGAGCTTGGCCGCTGCCTGCTGAACAAATGGATGGATGAATGACTGAATGATCTCACCTCATTTATCTTCTGTAGAGTTTTTGGCAATTTAACTTCTGGGAGCCTCAACCATCTTATCAATGAAATAGGGATGAATGGGGATAGTAAATGATTGATCAGCGGCCATGTGGCTGTTCATGCTCTTCTGCTCCCCTGGTCTCTATCTGCACTCCCACTCTCCATCTCTGTGCTCCTCTCTCTGAGAAAGGCCAGCCTTGCTTGTCCCGCTACCCACCACCCACCAACCGCTACCCATCTGGTCTAAGCTTAAGGTTAAAACTCAGCCTTTCCAGCCCTGCCTTCTCACGTCTGCCTGGGAATTTGGATGTGGGTGTGGATTGGCCCTTCCAGCCGGGGCCGCTCGGGATGGAGGTGACACACTGAGCTCCTAGCAGGAGCTGTGGCATCTGAGCACCGCTCTTGAGCCCCGGCTCTGCCACGTGTTAGCTGTGAGAGTTTGGCTAACGTTATTGAACCTTCCTGAGCCTTGCTTTCCCCATCTGTGAAATGGGATTAATAAAATGCCAATGCCTCTGGGTTTTTCTGAGGATGACATGAAATAATAAATATAAAGCGCTTGGCTCATTGACTGCTGGTAAATGCACAATAAATAATGGCTTCTACTTGCTCTGTCCTAAAAATTGACAAACCAAATGCCGTGGATTGCTTACTTGTCATTCTTATCAGACCGCGATTTGAGACTGGGACCCGGCAGTGTCCCAGTGCACTCCATGTGTCTGGCTCATCAGAGGTGCCTAATAACTGCTTGAGGAATGACTCACTACATTAATGAAGTCCTTGATGGCAGAGAACGTGTATTAATCATTTCTGTGTCCCTCGATGGTGTTTAGCAAACTGTTTTTTTTTTTTAACATGGCACTTGGTTAATTAATATTTTTCAAGTAAATAAATAAATGGATATGTGAGTGAGGAATTGAATTAATAGTGAAACTTGCTAAATATATGTTGAACTGAAACAAATTAGTAGATAGGAAAGGACTTTGGGGAAGGGGTACAAAGCTCTACACCAAACATAGGTCTTTGATGGATATTGTGATTCTTCTCTGGTTCATTTACATTGTCCGTTTCCCTTGACATAAAATCATAGGAATATAGGAAGCTGCCTCTTCTCCTGTACATTCTCTGCCTCTTATCTTTTCTTCTGTGTTCATGCTGTTGGTTCCCCTACCTTCTCACTGGAACTGAATGTGTGTATGTCTGTGGAGGAGGAGGGAACCCCAGGTTTGCACCTTCTTTTGTACACAGAGGTCACACTCAGCAGTGAATAGGTGTTGAACTGTTTTTCTTGTAGAGATGGGATTTGAACAGAGCCGTTCCCAAGCTCGGGTCCAGTTCATCTGCGAGCAAAGACGGGTGTCCAGGGACATGAGGTACAGTCTGTGCCCATGGACAGTAGTCAGCGAGACTAACAAGCTTTCGGGAGGATTGAACTTGAGACATTGGATGCACTAGCCCAGGGTGAAAATCAACCGAGCCTTTAGATTCAGAGTCCAGAGAGAAATGGAGGAAGGAAACCTCCATTTAGAAAGTGACAACTGTATTTCAGTCATTATACTGAAACTATATTTATTCATTCATTTAATCTGCTTACAGCCCTGGACGTAACAGACAGCTATTTTCATCACCATTGCAGGTTGGGTTAAATATCTGGTCAGTTCCGCAGGGCAGGCAAGGAACTCAGATGGAGGCCGTGAGCTCCCATGGAGAGCCGTCAGACTGCAGAGCCCACCCACAGAATCTGGGCCGTGGGGTGATTTGTGTGAATGATGGAGGGCCCGATGGTGACTCACTTTACAAGGGACCCCGCTCTCCAGGTCTCTGTTCTGCAAGCTGCTTTCAGCGTCCAGGCAGCTGCCAGGAGGTAAAGAGAGGAGGCGGAGAGCCATTTCTAGTCCTGCTGGCTGTCTGACTCCCCTATCCCCAGAGGAACTGTTGCAGCTGGCTGTGGCGAAGTGTGTGAGTTTGTGAATGTGTGTGCATGCAGAGCGGGGGTACATGTGGGTCTGTGGTGGGGGGGGCATGTGTCCCTCTTTATGAATACATGAAAATCTTAAAGCTGTATAATACTCTTTTAATGGAAATGCTGATCCACTGAAGTCAAAATGACTTGACGGTTTTTAGAAAAACCAATGCGCATCTTATAGAATTGTAATGAGATTTCGGATTTCTTAATTCACCAATAAAAGGGACAGGAAAGAACTCAATATGCTTCATCTCATTATTATTCAGAAATTTAAGGGTGGGTTCCAGTGAATTCCTAGGCTATGTTGCAATTTCTGTTTTTATGGTAGTCGTATTTTCTAGAATGCCAGACTCATTCATAAAGATTGGCTGGGGCTACGAGTGGACACATACTAGACCAGTGGTTCTCAACCTCTTGTGTGCTTTGCAATCACCCACCTAACTTTTTAAGACTACTGATGCTTGGCTTCACCCTAGATATTTGAAAGGAGAGCAACTAAAGTTTCAGGACCATAATGCCCATATGTGGGGTGAATCTGATGTACCCCAAAGCTTGAGAGCCATTCTGCTGTTGTTTATGAAAGATGCAAGGATAAAGGAGATTCAGTAGCTGGGTCAATGAGAGAACATTTAAAGAGGAAGACAGATAAACAAGTGGCTTGAAGACCACTTGGTGTATGCATGGCAGAACTGCCCTACGAAAACACGGCAAGGCAGCAGGTCATTCGTCCTGGGCACTGTACTTAGCATCTACCCCTCCTGGCACTGCACTGGGAAGCCAGTGGTGGGCAACCCAGCCCAAGAACCAGGAGGCATCCCTGCCTGCAGAGCCATGCTGTCTTTGGTATGCTTCTCTAGCATCTCTGTGCCTGTGATGGTGGAGCAAGGTGCAGGAGAAAGTACAGACTCTGCCCTCCATGGTAACACTCACCTGTGCCCCTTACTGGCTATGTGAGCTTGCACAACCTCCTTAGCCCTACTGAACCATTGTGTGCCTTTGCAACATGGGGACAGTCACCGTCAGGCTGGACAGCTCTCCGGGGGCTTGTGAAATGATGGATGTGTGTATGGCCCTTAGCACAGTGTCTGCCTGGCCTATGGCGGAGGTTTAAGAAATGACAGTTACTGTTACCAGCTTCTTCTGGCCTATTCAAAGATTCTTCCTCATTATTTTATATAATCCTTGATCCAGAATTTACAAGGCAACTGCAAGTCGGCCCCAGCTTTCTCCATCTGAGGGCAGAGGGACTCTGCATCTGCCTTCTGTGATGACCCCTGAGTTACAGAAGCAGACATTTATCTTTCTCTCCATAAGGCACGTGGTCAGGGTCAAGGTGCTGCTGTGTCCTGCCTGACTTCAGGTCCGTGCTCGTGTCCCCTCACTTCCCTTACTCCCTGAAATGCTTTGTGTTGACAGAAAGGTTAAGTGTGGATTCTATAGTTGTGTATGTGTATGTGTTTCTGTGTGTGCATCAGGCAGCATTCTATGGAGACACAGAGCCAATAGCCCATAGATACAAATATAGAAAAAGATTTATTATAAGGAACTAGCTCATGTGATTATGGAGGCTGACAAGTCCCAAGATCTGGAGTCAGCAAGCTGGAGACCCAGGAGAGCCAATGGTGTAGTTCTGGTCTGAATCCAAAGGCCAAAACCCAGAATAATTGATGATGTAACTCCAGTTTGAAGGCCAGCAGGCTTAAAACCCAAGAAAAGGCAATGTTTCAGCTCATGTCGAAAGGCAGGAAAAAACTGATGCCTCAGTTCAAAGTCCACCAGCAAATGGAGTACTCTCTAACTCAAAGGAAGGTTAGTTAGCTTTTTTGTTCTGTTCGGGCCTTCACCTGATTGGATGAGGCCCACCCACACGAGGGAGAGCAACCTGCTTTACTCAGTCTACGGATTATCATGTTAATCTCATCTGAAACCCCCTCACAGAAACACCTGGAATAATGATTGACCAGGTATCTGGACACCCTGTGGCCCAGTCAAGGTGGCATAAAATTAACCATCAGAGTGTGCATTTATCTTTATTGCCACCTTTTTTTGCAAGGTTGTATCCTTGAATTTTGTTCATTATTGTCATTTTCAAAATCATTTCATGTATTTCTAAAATTTCTTTGGAACAAACCCTTTGCAACATTTAGAACCAGCATTCCCAGTAATATGTGAATAGTAACAGCTAACATTTATTCAGAACTTACCATATATCAAAGGTCATTTATAAGTAATTTGCACATATTTTAGATCATTTAATCTTGTGCAGTTGGTGAGGTAGGTACTATTATTATCCCATTTTATAGTTGAGAAAAGTGGGCCAGAGAGGCAGGAATGGTGCCAGTTTTCCACTGTTTTATCTTTCATGGAGATAATTTCTGTAAAGTGCGCACATGGGCAACATAGCAAAAAAAAAGCTGATTGAAAACGAATAATCAAAGATTATCAATGATCTGAGGTTTATTTATACACACGGGGCTCAACAACATAAAGCTGGTGTGGGATATGCTCTACCTCATGATTTTCATTCCCCATATGAACAAACTGAGACTTTAGGGCACACTTATTTGCTTGAGGTCCTAGTAGCAGAAGGGAGTTTGGATTTATAATTTCCACCTGGGGCTCCTTCCCTTATGTCCCACTGCCTATAAGAGGCCAAGGCTCAGTTGGGATAGCAGCAATCTAGACGGAGCATAAACTGTTCGTGCCTAATTGCTGGAAGGAAGGCCAAGTCATAGACAAGAGGCAGGTTGGTGAATGGATGTGGGGGTGCAAGCTTTTAATCCGATTGCCTCTGTTTTCTCAATTCTGTAGGATGCAGAGCATTAGCCCAGGGTAAGGATGGGGGAGGAAGTGTTGGAGGTTTTGAGGAGAAAGAAGAAGGTTTGAAATATGATCTAGAGAGTGGGAGAGTGAACAGACAAGGAAAAACGTAGTGTGATGTAGGTGGTATTCAGAGCCCACTCGAGGTCAGTGGTGTGGGATTTAAGATGAGACCAGTCAGCATGGTTGCCAACTGCATTCATGTGTGGAAGGACAAAACTGGAGCCACAGGGTTGTTGAGTGTAACCAGTGTTGGAGTGTTTTAGACACTCAAGTATGGTGAAGTGGTGGAGGGGCGAGAGAGTTGAGGTTACACGAAAGGGTGTGAATTTATGGGCCACAGAATTTAATCTAAGTAAGGAGTGGAGAGAATAGATGAGGTCGGTGAGGGTCAATACAACGGTGGTTGGATAAATGGATTTTAAGTCTCAGGAGGGTAGAAAATTCTGTCGTTGGGAGGAATGGTCTGGAAAGGTAGGAGGCGATGCTCATGTATTGGGGTTCTTGAAATTATGACCAAGGAAGGGTTGCGTATGTTGGTAGTCTAGGCTTTACCATGGGAGTGGGGGTGGAGGACAAGGTCATTAAGAAGAAAAGTCAAGGTGCTGAGTAGTTTAAGAATTGAAAGGATCATCTTAGTGACTATTGAAGTCACCAAAAATTACAGAGGAGTGTCAGAGAAGACAGTGAGCCAGGCTCTGAAATGTGGGGGGAACTTGGGGGCGGGGTGATGTTAGCACGACTTCAGCAAGTGGATAGAATGGTCTGATGGCAGGAATTAATGACCTTGGACAAGGGCACAGGGTTAACCAGTGGTAGAACCAGTTTTTAAACCTACTCAGTCTGGCCTTAGAGCCACACTCCGGGCTGCTTTGCTGCTTACTGACAAATACGGTATTCTGCTGCATAAAAACCTCTAAATAATAAACGTTAAATAATGAATAAAGTCACATCAATATTTCGTCTGTCTTTACATGAGATTTGCATGCTTAAAGATAGCATGAGTTTGTAAAATAGACCATGATCATCATGGTTTGTTTGTTTGTTTTTGAGAGAGAGGAGGGGTGGGGCAGAGGGGGAGGGAGAGAGAGAATCTCTAGCAGGCTCCCTGCCCAGCACGGAGCCCATGCGGGGCTCGATCTCACAGCCCTGACATCACGACCTGAGCCAAAATCAAGAGTCAGATGCTTAACCGACTGTGCCACCCAGACACCGCTGTCATGGTTTATATATTTTTATTTTTGTTTTTTAAAGATTTTATTTATTCATTTGACAGAGAGAGGACGAGGACAAGCAGGGGGAGCAGCATGCAGAAGGAGAGGGAGAAGCAGGCTCCCCACTGGGCAGGGAGCCTGATGCGGGGCTCGACCCCAGGACCCTGGCTGGGATCACGACCTGAGCCGAAGGCAGACACTTAACCGACTGAGCCACCCAGGCGCCCCATGGTTTATTTTTTTAAATGTAATGTCAGAAATGCATTTTCTGTTCATCAGATGGTAATGTTAGTTATAATGACAGTAACTAGTATTGTTGACTTTGTTCTGTGTGGCAGGCACTGTGCTAGGACACACTCATGTGTATACAAGTCTAAGTACCGTTTTCTCACATTTTGTGCTCGACGCTGCCGAGGCTGAGAGAAAGTAAGTGCCTTGCCTGAGCTGCGGGCTGCGGTGGACTGCCTGCTCCGGGACTCAGACCTGGGTCCAGCCTCATTTGTCACGTAGTCTAGTTCTTTATGGAGCCCCTGCTCCGTGATGGTGCTACGCTAGATGGTGAAGGGAGAGCAAAGATCATGGCACAGCTCTTTATATCTGATGAGGGGAAATATCAACTGAATATATAATAAAGTGATTTGATGTATAGGTTTTATGAAGGAAAGTGTGCTTTATATAACAAGAGGTGTAACCTAGTCTTGGGGCACCAGGGAAGGTCTATTTTGAGAAGCAATTTTTAAGCCAGACTTAAAAGAATAATCTAAGTTACCACATCAATGGGAGGGAGAGAAATTTCGGGTAAAGAAACAACATCTGGGGCACCTGGGTGGAGCATTTAGTTAAGTGTCTGACTCTTGGTTTCGGCTCAGGTCATGATCTCAGGGTGGTGAGATTGAGCCCCGCATAGGGCTCTGTGCTCAGGTGGAGTCTGCTGGAGATTCTCTCCCTTTCCCTCTGCCCCTCCCTCCACTCACACTCTCTCTCATTCTAAAATAAAATAAATAAATTTTTTAAATCTTTATTTGTTTAAGATCTTATTTATTTTTTGAGAGAGAGACAGAGAACAAGCAGGGGGGAGGGGCAGAGGGAGAGGGAGAAGCAGGCTCCCCACTGAGCAGGGAGCCCAGACCATGCAGGGCTCGATCCCAGGACCCCAAGATCATGACCTGAGCTGAAGGCAGACGCTTAACCAACTGAGCCACCCAGGTGCCCCTTCAAATCTTTATAAAAAAAAGAAAGAAAAGAAACAGCATTGGCAAGGGTCCCCAGGCCCTAAAGCATCCTATAGAAACATCGGGAAAGCTTAAAAGGATGTGTTTTTATTTAACTGTGGGTAAATTATTTTCATTTCTAAAATGTTCTCTTTAGTGACAGGTGGAGGCATATATAACTTCAAAAGAAGCTCCTGGTTTCTATAAGCTCATCACGATGTGCCTTACTCATCAGTACCTGCATCTGAAACTTTCTCTCTCTCTACATTGAAGTATACACACATACCCCACACACACATACATACATACATATATACATGTATGTATTCTCTCTGGTCTCTCTATCCCCTCTGCTCCTTCCTTCCTTCCTTCCTTCCTTCCTCCTTCCCTCCCTCCCTCCTATCTATCTATCTATCTATCTATCTATCTATCTATCTATCTATCCATCTATCTACCTCTATTCCCCCTCTCCCCGCCAGGTGATGAGTCTTTTGAGCTCTCCACAAGGAAGCCATCACCAGACATGCTGACCAAAAGCTTTTAAGCTCTGTTTCTAGGTGCCACTGTTAGGTAGAAAGCTGTTCTTAATCAAAAAGCCGCACTTGAAACACTTGTCCACAGAAGAAGTGGTCTCTCCCTGCACTGCCAGAGCTGGTGTGAACGGATCGCCCAGTCAGGCTCACCGTGCAGAATGTTCACCCACTCATTTATGTCTAGGTGACATAGTGGAAGAAATGCCCAAAGGCCCAGTCAGGTCAAGTCAAGGCCACAGCCAGCTTCTGGCCCAGCCCAACACCAAGACCAAAGGGGAAAACCCCATGACTGCTGATGTGTCCTGGGGAAGAAGAGGAAGAGTTAAGGAGAGAAGCTGAAAGTCTGGGAGTTGCCCGTGCTTAGGAAAGAGTCTGCGTAGACTGTGGGTATAGTGTGAGATGGGGAGAGAGGAAAAGGCAAATAAAAGATGACTAATAGTTCCCAGCTTCCCCAGTTTGGGTGTGTGTCCCACAGGCTGCTGTGTGTCCATTACTGCAGCAGGGATTTTGCTCCTGCTTGAGGCCATGGGTCCCACCTGGTTGTCATGCTGGCCTGTGATTGCCCCCGAATCTAGGCCATCTGTCGCTGCCCACATGGGAGGGGGGGCAGCCTTCAGGGTCTTGATTGGTCAGAATGCAGAAATTAACCAACAGATAAACTCTATTCTGACTTCTGAGGCTGCTAATGTTCCTCAGCGAACAAGCTGTGACTGGCTTGTCCAGCGCAGGACACAGAATATTGGAGGCCACACATCTAAGCTGGAGTCAAGAGAGTGAAGTTTCCTTCCAACGGTAAGGTTCAACCTCGTGCCCACACCCGGCCTGATGCTACCCTTGGGCAACTCCACGGCCTCGCGCTCTTTCCACAGAACTAATCTTGACACGATCTGCTCAGGGATGCCACCCACTTCTGATGGAGGCAGCACTTTTGCCCCACAAGCAAATAGAGGCTGAGGTGGAAATTATTATTCTCTTTGACATTCACTCCCCCTCCCAGTTCGAGCCTTAAAACCCAAATGGGAATTGCGTCTGCTTAGATGTCTCTCCTTCCCTGGCCCCAGAGATTGGTCCAGGTGGCTCGTCTGATTCAGGACATGTCAAGCAGTTCCTCCATGGGTTATGCTTTCCTAACGAGGAGGGGGAGCCTCCCCTCTGTGGAGTGAACATCTAAGAGCTGCCGCCACTGGGGCCAAGTCTCCACCATGTGCTTCAGCCATTTTGAGAGAATAAAACCTGAGGAGTGAAAAACAAAGCAAAGAGAGGAAAGGGACCATTGGAGGGCCATAGGGCCCTGTTTCCAAGCATCCCTTAGGCAATGTCCGCGTCAGCCTGGATATAGGACTCAGTGATGGGCTTCTGACTTGGACCTCTACCCAGACAGCCCTGATACCGACGCCTTTCCCCTGTCAGGTGGTCACGGGTAACTCAGTTCCCAAGTGTTTCTGGCGCTGTTAGGTCCAGCTCTTCATCATGTTACCCCTGCCTTTTCCCGTGTGGCCCCCTGGAGCCTCTCCACTCATGTGCACCCAGCTCCCCACTGTTACTGTTCCAGGCACCTCCAACCCCCAGCCTTCCCAGCGCTCTACAGCTGCCCTACCACCTAGCTTACCTCCCGGAACTCCATTCCCCTTCCCGTTTACTCGTTCCCTTCTGTTTGCCCGGACATATATGGGTTTCTTCAGAAAGACTGTAGATTCCTTTGGGGGCAAGAATCTCTTTATCCCAACTCTTGTTGCCTAGTATTACAGTTCACACACAATAGGCCCCCCATAAATATTTGCTAAATAAATCAAACAAGAATCCCCATCTCTTTGACAGATCATCCTTGACCAGTGGGAAGAAAATGAATAAATTCTCTTTTATCCCTTTGCTAGAGTAGTTCGCAATGCTCACCGTTTCACAGGATGCCCTAACCCCCTCTCTGTGTATTTAATGTCAATACTGTATCATCACTGTCCTGTGAAGTGATGGCTGGGTGGGCGGTGGGGGGCGGGGAGCTTTGGTGTTCCCATGTTCATCCTGGGTAATGATGACCATGGCAGGCAACACACATATGTGTATAATCTGAGTTAAAGCCTGGTGTTACCATTCCATTTGCACCTCTTCCTGCAGAGAAATTAGGGAATCTCCTTGCTAGAGTATTTATATTTGATTTGGGTAACCGATAAATTTAACTTTTTTAGCAAATGCTTGTAGGACACTCCCTAAATGCCAGAGACCGTTCTGAACACTTAAGCTGTATTAAATCGTTCCTCCTCATGATAGCCTTGCCAAGCAGATATAATTGTTTCCATCAACCTCATTTTGCAGGTGAGGAAATGGGGACACAATGATTAAGGGACTTGCTCAAGATCACACAGTGATTGGGTGGTGAAGCTGGAATTGGAAGTAGGCAGGCTGGTTCCGGAACCCATGTCCTAATTGCTGTACCCTGCCGCCTCTCATTGTGATCTGGGCAAGTTCTACCCTGCACATCTGCGCCCTTGGAATTTGAGTTGTCTTTCTCAATCTCCAGGCCCCTTGAGAACAGGAGGGCTCTTTGGTCTGAGCTACCTAGCAACATGCTGATGTGTGCTTAATCAGTGGAGTCATTGATTTATTACCTATGGCTTGCATACAGGTTTATTTATGTTATTCTACGCAGTTAATTGTTCACATTGTAATCAACGCCAGTCCTGAAATTTGGCTCCTCAAAATATATTTTCAAACAACCTAGGAACCAAGCCAAGAATTAACTCTAATTACACATTGTACCAGTTTTGAGTACTGGAGATGACTCGAAGGCAAAATATGTGTTATTTAAAATTACTAAACAGATAGTAAATAAAATGTGATTTTACCCAACAGCGAGATAAAGTTGCATGTCCTTCTTTTTCTACTGCCCTTTCAGTAGGTGTCAAAGATCATGGGGGACTTTTTTCCTCATGACTTCTAGACTTTTTCTTGAATTAATACATAATTTTTAGCTGCCCATAAGCCACCACTTGCTGTTCAGCAAAAAAAGAACCATATTCAAACCCCTCTTTGTGGGTTCACCTCCAATAAAGAGAACAAACACGAAAAACACAAGGGGGACAACTGTTTATTTGATGCAGAGGTTATTCATAATACAGTGTGGGGTACTTTTTGGAGCCAATTCTAGTTGCTTCAGGGTATTTCTAAATTGAATTCCAGGAGTAAAGGGTTTATAAATAGTAAGCATAAAAAGCAGATGCATTCATCCCAGCCACTTCCTTATGTAGTCCTAATGGCTTCCCTTGGAACTATTAACTCCTTTGGCTAGTTAATTGGTTAACTAGTTAAGTTGGTGGTGCTCAACCCTATCAGACCCAACACCCTGTTTTATAATAAATTTTTTAACCCCATTTCTAATCCTTACATGAAATTCATAAATAATAAAATCTACATATGCAAGATTTCAACTATAAATATAATGCCTTAACAGTGATTAAAAGAGAAATAAAAAGAAAGTAATTTATAATTATAGAGTAACCATTTTAATGTGTAAATGCTGTGGTAGTATTGCGATAAGAGAAATAATAAAGTCTTCACAGACATTTGCACCTGATGTTGATTCATCATAATGTAATATGTAAAATAATATATGATATACAATATATGTAAGAGCAATATAGTCTGATCCAGATGTGCTGTATTGATGATTCAAAAATCATGAACAGCATTGTGGACAATGATACCATTTTCCAAACTTATAAACAAGTCTTGGTAAAATTTCTAATGATGTATCATCTTCCCTCGATTTACATGGTAGTTATGCAAGTAGAAAATGTGTCATATATCCAAACAGTACAAGCTGCTTAGTGCTTATATGTAAATGGAGTTAGCATCTTGGCTCAGGTCACGATAGGCAAGTTTTCACCTATGTAAATGTGTAGTGAGACATTCAGTAGTTTGCAGGACATATGGAATTGCTTTGTTATGCAGAGCTATCCTAAGCACTGTACTCTTCTAGCCTTTCTAGCCCTGCCCTCTAAATGCCAGCAATGTCCCCCAAGCTCGTGTTATTAAAGAACAACCATGAATGTCCCCAAATGCACTCTACTGGGTGATATCACCCACACTGACAAACCCTGGGTTAGTTCCCAACATTAGCCCCAAATCATAATTATGTCAATTTATTCTGCTGACTTTTTCTGGTTCTTGAAAACCAAAGGCATGTCTACAGTAAAATCTTTAATCCTTGGGTTAGTTTTGAGACTGAGTTCCATGGGAACAAGGGCTCAAGTTCACCCAGGACGCACGATATCTAGTACCCAACACAATCCTGGGCTTCACTAAGTCTAGCTCAAATAATTTTGAGTAAATAATTTTGGGGCTAGACATTTGGGTTAGCCAAAAGATATGTACTATTTAAATGAAATAGTTTTGCTAACTTTCAAGTGTAGGTGACAAAACCTAGAAGCTCACAAGGGAGACTTGTAGTTAAGAATTATTTAAAAATACCATTTCAATTGTTTCCGCTTGAATGAATGACATTAAAAGGTTTGAAAACATCTGGAACCTGTCCAAGACCCAGAATCCTCATGTCATTTTGAGTAGGGAAAGGGGGCATGTTGAGGACCCCATGGGAGCTGTGGCTTTGGCCTAAGAGGTTTGCTTCATCTTCACAGTGGTCTGGAGGCAGCCGTTATTAACCCTATTTTTACCAAAGAGGAGATTAGACTGCACAAGGCAAATAAGCTGTCCACAGTAAGCCAGTTGGGTCAAGAGCAGAACAGTGTTTGAACCCAGAACTGTCTGATTCCAGAGGTTTCGTTTTTCCCAAGACATCATGCTGCTCCTCTTTTTTAAAGTGAGGCAAATCTAAGCATCTGTCTGTTAGGTCTACATCGGAAGGACCGTGAATTACAGCTATGTGAGGTCCACCTTAATATAATTTTACTCTCTATGTAGTTGTTGTCCTGCCCACGACATCCCCCTTTCCTAGTGGTTCAGTGATTTTTACGTTGAAACCGTTCTTGGTCTGGTTCCAGCATTCAGTGTCTTGTGTGAGCTCCCGTCTGTGGGAGTCTCTGGAGGGCAGGGATGAGGTCCTCTCTGTCTCTGGGTCTCCAGTACCCAGCATGGTGCCTCTCGCACAAAGTGGATGTTCTGAGAGTGTTTGTGGAATTGATTTTAATTGAACGATGTTTCTCCTTTTAGGCCTTGGCCTTACACAATATTTCAGCGGGGCTTTGACCTGGTTTTGGGAGAACAGCCTTCTGATAAAATATTCAGGTAAGTGGCTGTCTAGGGACTTGCTTATGTATGTCTACAAGCCCCGTGACCCACTTTCCACTGAACTTTCTTTCCTGGAGATAAAGTATAACCTGGGAACCACGTTTAGCAGTTCTGCCCTCCTCGTAAGCAAAGCACAGGCCCCGCACTCTTGCCTGGTGACACCGTGGAGAACTTGGGAGGGCAGACAACTCTGTTTCGGTCCTGGCTTCCTTCCTTGCCTGCTCTGTGAACCCCCATAATTTACTTAGCCTCTTGGAGCCTTCAGTTTCCATGTCTGTTAAGTGGGGCTACGTCCCACTAGTTCTATTGCTGTGGGGAATATATGAGATAATGCAGGGAGAGCCCCTGGCACAGAAGTTGCAGGCACAGAGCAGGCAATTAATGTCAGTTTCTGCTTCTCCATTTTGCATCTAATTTGCACCTTTTTCATAAAATCTTGCTCAAAATGAATCTGTCCCACCCCTGCCGCCTCCTTTTCTCAGCTCTACTTCATTATTATTTTCTTCTCCCTACCACCCTCCTAAACAAATTGGATGTGTCTGGTCCCTCCCAAATTTCTACCGACACACCTGGAATAGCACAAGCTGAAAAAGTCAACAAGCAGAGGAAGGCCTGGGTGCCGCTGTGAACTTTTGGATTTTCATAAAGTTTCATTCGCACCAGGCTTTAGCTGGAATACATGTTTATTGCCAAACTAAGATCTTACCATCCATTTATTCTTTCAATCTATCCGTCACTCAGTGAATGTGCAGCACAATGTGCATCTGCTAACTACCAGCTAAGTGCCCGAGATTGCATGTGGCCTGGCAATGTGGATGTGAATGCGTCTCCCTCCGCGTGCATGTCCCCAGGAAGAGGAAGTCAGCAGGGCTGCAGGAGGGTTTTGATGTCAAAGTATGCATTAAGCTAGCGCAAGGCACTATGGGAGGAATGGGGAGCAGTGTGAGGCACATGGAAACCTCATTTCCTTTTCCCTGCACTCCTATAATACGCTGAGTCTCATGTATTCACTGCACCCTTTCCAGGCCCTTCCTTCCCCAGACCCTCCCTGTCAGCCAGTCCTGGGCCTAGGTGTTCCTTTTGCTCCTGCATTTGCCACCTAGAGGTGGGTCCTCTGCCCCAGCTTCTCCTGCCCCCACCTCCCTGCTGGCTCCAGATGGACCGGGTTTGGCCCCTGCGGTGTTCTCTTAAGGTGTGCTCTTAGTAAAAGCGCAGATTTACAGAATCACTTCCTCACAGGGCCTCCCCTTGCCTTTTTCCCTCCTGAATGTCTCTCCCCAGGGAGGCTAGGTCACATTAATGGCATTGGCCGGAGGCTGCTTTTGAGGATTTGTGCTACACAAGATGTCAGCTATATTCCTTAGACTACGACTTGGGCATTTAAACTTTCCAATAGTGACTTATCATTTGGCTGACTTTTTTCTCTCGTTTTCTGATGCTGGTCTGCGAGGACCTTCGAAGGGTGATAAAGATAAGGCAGATGGAGAGCCTCGTGGAGTTTGGCTGATTAATGTGGATAAGTTTCCTCTCCCCTAAAAGTCAGAAACTAACACTTTGAAAAACAGGGACCTTAATGAAATTGCCATTAGAGCAGAACCTGCACAAGAACTGTGTTTCCATCCCCACAAGCACCATTTATTCTTTTCAAGTTTGTTAGCTGCCAACTGGATGTGATGCCCTAGCACTACCAAGGGGTCAGTTGCATGGTTTGACCCTTTCAGTCAACTATTTCGGGAGCCAGTGCAGTAATCAATCATGTTGGTCCCTAACGTGACAATAACTAGTCTCTCCGACAGATGCAGTGGGTCATGATTTACCTGTTACAGGTATTAGGAACTTTAATCGAAACCACTCTGGGATCTGAGTAAACCAACTGCCAGTGGCTATTCCGGAAAATTCTGTGACCTGGTCAGTGACCGTAATCTCTTAAAGAAGCTAAGGACTGTTTACTTGCTATTCTGCTCACCTATGGTTTAGTGTCCTGATGAATTCCAAGCCACTGCACATTTCTGACATTTGAGTCTTTCTGCTGTTGAATGTCAGTATACAAGTCTGTATTATATATTGCTCTTCTCCTGTGGAACCTTCTGTTCTTAGTCAAATCTATTCCCTACCTGATCCACTGTCCCCAGCAACTTGAAGAGTTCCTCCTCTGCACTGTGGCTCATCCTCTTTCCTCTAACAAGAATATATATTCTCCTCCTAATATAAACACTACCCATTTTCATGGTCTACACCATTGCAGGAAACTGGTTTAGATGTTTTGGATTGATCAAACAAATATGACTGAGATAGTCCCTGACTTCAAAGAATTTACAGTTTCATCCAAAAATTGTTCTCCCACCCTGGTCCTCCAGGAGAATCCCAGTCGGCTTCAGAAATGACCAGTGATCTTACCCAGCACAAACCAATTAATTGGAAAGTTCTGAGATGTGGGGCCAGGCCATAAAAGTTCTTTCAAAGCACCATGGTAATCCTGATCTCTACCCAGGTTTGAGAAACGTTGTTCTAAAGCTTCTCCAACCCACAATGACTTTCTCCCCTCCAAATATCTGTAATGTAGTGACTGTAATATTTATGTGTCAATTATTTTATCTCATGTTTATTTTTACTTGCCTATTTATTTCCCCAGTGAAATGGTTGTCTTCTTGAGGGAAAGGGTAGTACCCTATATGGCTTTAAATATTTAACATCTAACACACAATTTGGAACACAGTAGATCTCCAGTAAATATCTGTAGTTGATCATTTCAGGTGTTTCCTAAGGACTTGAAATCAGATTAATAAAGGACCTTGATACCCAACCCAGCCTCAGTAATCTGCAATCCCAAAGAAGCTGGGAAGGGCCCAGGCTATTCTCAAAGGGTCCAAGAAAGCTGAACCTCCAGCTAAGTCTTCTCAGCAAACCCAGGGTGGTCCCAGAGATGTCCTTTCTATTGTGGATAGGATCATCCCATTCCACTAGACCCTTTGGTGAAAGGGATTGGTGCAGACCAGATTTCTCTCTCAGAGACCTTCCTTCCCACATGAGTACATGTGTCACTGGGAACAACAATTCATCCTGGACTGGCCTGCTCTGGAGAAGAGTGGAGATGCGAGGCCAAGAGCTATTCATCCATTTCCTCACATTCTTTTTGATGCCAAGCCGCAGTGAGTGTATAGGCTTATTCTGTCCAGTGCTCTCTGGCAAGTGTTGACCTCTGAACAGAAGTTTTAAGCTAGTTCAACAGTGTCGTGTGCACGACTCAGGCTACAGCTGAGCCATCAACCGCAGTGGTCACCACCAGCTGTCACGAGAGAAGGCCCAACTTGGGAAAGCATTCCAGATGCTCTCCCAATTTCTCTTTGGTGGCTTTTTGAAGTCACTCCTGCCAAATCTGTATGAATGAGGGACAGATGAGATTTCAGGACACAGCTTTTTCTCTGACAGTTTGTTCTATATTTGGTTTTTGGAGTTACTCAGTAAATTTTGCAGAGGAAAGAAAACTTTAGAATCTCATAGGCATGAGCCAGTATGGGCTGGAAAGCTCTGTGAGCCTTACTTGGGTACACCAAACCCCATCTTTCCTACGGAGAGGTGACCTTTGGGAGGTTGCTAAGCTCCTTACAATCTTAATTGACAAATCAGTGAAATGGAGCCAAGTGACCAACCTCAGAGGACTGTTGTGAGGATAAATGGAGCAGCTCTACGGAGCACCTGTCATGGTGAGATTTCTCAAGTGAGGTTAGTCTCAGCCACACCTGACTGCTTCCTCGGCAGGTTTCACCTTGGCCCTACCAGGGATTAAAGATCACACTGTTTTTTCTTGCTAATGTGGTCCAGCGTTATGTCTCAGAAACTACTGGGCACTTTGCGAATTCCTCACGACGTGAAACCCAGCTCCTTCTTGACCACTAAATCCATTCAAACCCAGAGATTAAGCCCTGTCCTGCTCTAAATGAAGGATAATCTTCACCATCACTTCTACTTTTAAATTTGAAAATGGAGATTATATCCCCCTGTAGACTGTGCAAACTAGAGAACATAACTAAATCTCCTTATTGATCAGTCAATAAATACTTATGGAGTGACCCCCACCCCTTGGGCCAAAAATTTGTGTTAGGCAATGGGAAAACAAAGATGCCATCCAAGAGAGCACATTCTTCTGAGTGGTGACAGACAAAGGAAAAGGTGGGCACAATTCAACATCTCCAGGGCAGCCAGGGGCCATGTGTGTGCACAGAGGAGCGTCCATTTCTCAGCCTGAAGTTGAGCCTGAAGATCCTGGAGGGCTTTCTGGAAGGGGTGGGCATTTTAACTGAGTTTTAAAATGATTGGCATCCAGCAAAGAATAAAGGGAAGCAAATTCAGAATGGATCATCAAGAGCAAAGGCAAAGAGGTGAGAAAATGAAGGTGACTTTAGGAGCTATAGTCAGCTTGCACCGTAGAAGCACAAAGTGTGAGGCAGTGTTTGGTTTAAGGAGAAGCTGAAGAAGTGGGTGGGAATGGCATCTTTGGAGATGAACACTTTGCTCTGTAGGTCTTAGATGCATTGAGCAGTGTTAGCTGGAGAAAAAGGTAGCTTTCTCTTCCCTTTGAGTTGTTGCTGCATGCAGAGGAAGGGAAAGCTGAAATGGAGGGACGTGGGACTCTCTTCCAAAAGGAAAATTAACCATCAGAAATATGCTAGAACTGCCAACTGTTTCCTAAAACCTGTTTCATAAATTATAAGCTACAGGTCCCAGATTTGTTGCTCTGCATCTGTGCAAACTTGTAATTTTGTAACCAAAATAGAAAACAGAAATTCACCTCTATGTCCAAATAAACAAATAAACTGCTTCCTCCCAGTACCATTCAAACTTGCATATGTTCCCTCGGAAACAACAGATTATTTATAATATTAGTGGTGCCCTCAGCCCAGCCTGCCTACTGTAATGTTGCCCTCAACAATGTCCATCCTGAAATGCAGGGTCAGCACAACTACTCACATGTTGTTGCCTTCGACCCACTTCAACCCTAAGTTCCAAATTCCAAGCACTTTGGGGCAATCACTTGCCCTGAATTGGCTCTTTAATCTTGCCAGGTGAGGGAGGGTGCGTGCGTGCATGCGTGTGTGTGTGTGGTGTGTGTGTGTGTGTGTGGTGTGTGTGTGTGTGTGTGTGAAGGGGCTGGCAGGCCTTCAGTTTTAGCAGGTGTCCTCTTCTGTCCCCTACTAACGGGCTTCCCTCACCTGGTGCAGACCCCTCCCTGTGTCCCTGCACAGACCTAGCCCCAACTATTGCCTTCTGTCCCCAGGGCTGGGAAGAGTTGAGGGCCTCCTTCAGAGCAAGAGGCACTGTTGATATTTCAGTGCTGCTTAATGCGGAGATTTGCCCAGCAGGTCAGAGAAGTAGGGGACCAAGAGTGAGGTTGGGAATGAGGGAACCATCTCCCAAATCCTGGCCATATCCCACATGCTCAGTGGTTTTGCCTCTCCCCTAGGCACCTGCCTTCTCTTCTTTCAGCCGTTCTAGCTCCTAGGGCTGTCATTCAAGGAGTGGGTGAAAATCTCGCGAGCCTTGGTCTATGGGTATTCTCTGCAGCCAGCATTCCAGAGCGCTACATTTCTCATAAAAAATCTCATGCCGTCAGTCTGGTTTCCTAGCATCTCCCGGCAATCCCAGGGAGTGGAGAAGGGAGTGTGTGGGTTAAGGGAGAGGTAAGAGCGAGATTCTGAAGTGGTGCTCTGTGACCAGCATGCTGATCAAGCCAGGGCTGGGTTCTTTCTAATTGTAGGCATTCTTCAATTGTTCTCCCTCTGCATTAAAGTTGGAAGGGGCCGCCAGACTGCCACAGCCTTGTGATATCCCACCCACACTGGCTTTTATCCCATAGACTGTTTTTGACTGTGAACACAGAGTATTTGAATGCCTTTGAAATAGAATGAATGAATAAATAAACAAATAATCTTTCATGGTTTCCTTAAGCTCTCCCTTGAAATGCTGATTGATTCTTTTATTCCTTTTAGCCCCTGTTATAAGAATTAAAAAAAAAAAAAAAAACACACAACACAATCTCCCCTGCCTCCCAAGGGTTACAGACATTAGCTGAGGGTGTGGGTAGGAGTTCGGAGAATACATCCAGGCTTGTTCTGTTCATCCTCTTCTCCTCTCCCTGGGGCTCCTGGCTTAAGCTGTTTCTCTGTGCATCACACAACAACCAGAACGCGGGGAGCTTCTCACTTCCCTTCCCCTGGTAGGGTTTCTCCAGGCACAGAGAGCAACCACCACTACCACTGAGTATGTAATCTGAGGGATGGGGATGGTGGGAGGCCAGCCTGTCGCTTCAATCAAAATTCTTCCAGTTATATCTGACTTAGGATTGAGGAAGCCCAGCTTCACATCTGAAGGAAACTGGAATTGGATTTCCTAGGGCTTGGTAAAAACCACTTCCAACAACTGGTGAGTGGGTGCCACCATCAGTTCTCCCAGATGGCCGGACAGGTGCGCAGGAGTAGGCCTCCCTGCCTCCCTCGGGCTCAGTCGTCTTGTCCACAGAATGGCCGTCAGCTCCCTTTTCTGAAGAGGCGGCGAGGGCTGAGAAGGAAGCCTGTGACAGCAGAAGGCTCAGTCCTCCTGTGGGCTGCTGGTCCCCCACGCCGTAACCACCTGGTATTGGGTGTCCCTGCAGATTCACCTACACCCTTGGGGAGGGCATGTGGCTGCCCCTCAGCAAGAGCTTTGTGATCCCACCGGCTGAACTGGCCATTAACCCTTCCGCGAAGTGTAAGACGGACATGACAGTGATGGAGGACGCTGTGGAGGTCAGGTGCGTCTGGGCCCAGGGAGCCGAGGCCACACTTGGCGTGGGGAGCTGAGTGAGGAACTACCTGAAGGCCCAAGGAGCTAGGGAAGGAATCACAACAAGCTGAAAGGGGAAGTTGGCAAGCTGCCTTCCGATTCCCAGTACGAAGTGCCAGCATCTACTCTATCTGGGTCAATATCGCACACCCCAAGGCTCATGCTCTGGGAGAGGACATAAAATTAGAGTTTGTAAGCACTTCCCACATCCCCTAAGGACTGAGAGGCAATAAAATGTTAATTTCCTTGCCCAAGTTTAGACCTCCTTCTTTGACCAGGCATTATAGCCTTGGCTCATTTCCCAGATATGGAGAATGTCCATAATTTGTTAGTTCAAGGCTCAGAGTGTGGCTGATCTTTACTCTGTGTGAGCGAGAGCGAGACGTGACACGGTTGACTAGATAGGAACTTGGAATGTGATGCTACTTGTTACACCTGAAGTCCCTTGACTCCTCCCCCTCCCCCCCCCCCCCCCCCCCCCCCCCCGTGTCTCCCCACAGAGAGGAGCTGATGACCTCGTCCTCCTTTGACAGCCTGGAGGTTCTGCTGGATTCCTTTGGGCCAGTGCGGGATTGCAGCAAGGATAACGGGGGCTGCAGTAAGAACTTCCGCTGCATCTCAGACCGCAAGCTGGACTCCACTGGTTGCGTGGTATGTCCGCCCCATCAGTTGGGGTTGGGGGGGGCACAGCGTAAGAAGTAATGCAGATACATAGATGAAAATACGTGTGAATAAAAGAGAAGGCGCCTGGCTGGCTAGCTGGTAGAACATGCGACTCTTAATCTTGAGGTTGTGAGTTCGAGCCCCATGCTGGATGTAGAGATCACTTAAAAATAAAATCTTTAAAAAAAGATAGAAAGAAGGTAAAAAAATGATCCCTCTCTAGTTGTCAGCACTGTCTAATCTAAATTATGAATTTTCTCAGGGGACCTGGGTGGCTCAGTCGATCAAGTGGCTGACTTTTGTTTTCGGCTCAGGTCACGATCTCAGGGTTGTGAGATCAGCCCGGGGCCAGGCTCTGTGCTGGGCATGGAGCCTGCTTAAGATTCTCTCTCTCTCTCTCTCTCCTCCCCCCACCTCTCTCTAAAACAAAGAAAGAAAGAAAGAATAAGGAGCACCTGGGTGGCTCAGTCAGTTAAGCGTCTGCCTTCAGCTCAGGTCATGATCCCAGGGTCCCAGGATGGAGCCTTGCGTGGTGCAGGGAGCCTGCTTCTCCCTCTCCCTCTGCCTCTGTCCCTCCCCCCTGCTTGTGCTCTCTCTCTTTCCCACAAATAAATGAAATCTTAAAAATAAATAAATAAAAAAATAAATTATGAATTTTCTCTTGACAGAGATGAGAAGCTAATCACCAGTCAGTTAATCAAGAAATATGGAGCACCTACTGTGTGTACTATCACTATCCTAGGGAAATTTCATGAATTATATAGCAGGATTCTTTGTTTCCAATGTTACAATCTACTTGGTGAGGGATACCGCCAAACAATTCGAGAAGTAATTAGCTGCTGAATAGTATGACATTGACTCTGATAGGAATTCGACTGTATTGACTGTAATAGGAAATTCTACCTTTGTCTTGGGTCAAATGACTGTAGCAGGAGATTTGAGGTGAAACCTACCTAAGGCCAGAAGGATGAAAGAAGTAAGTTATGCCAGGAATGGTAGAGAAAAATAAAAGTATGTCTCCTTTGAGACCCTGGCAATGAACTCCTACTTCGCCCAAGGTGATTTTCTACTTTGTTATCAGCTATGGGAACTAAAATATGGGATGCTAGGACCTAGAAAGGCCATTTGGTTGAGAGTGTGCTAAGTCGCTCCCGCACTGTGGATGAAGAGTGACTGAACCTGGCAGGTAAAGGGAGGCAGGATTGGATGAAGCCCTCAGCTGCTGGTACCTTTCCGTTGGCATGTTTGTGCCCCTCAACACTGTTGTCTGTCGCCAGCCCTCCTTTCTTTTAAGGGCAGAATGATGCAATCCTCACAGAGAGGAGAGGACAGAGAAAGAAAGCAGCAAAGCCAGGTATCAAGCGGGTGTAAAGGAGAGGGAGATCTGGTTCATGGAGACGCGTAGTTCTGCAGTGTTTCTGGGGCAGGGCCAGGAGCCTCCAGCTCAGGGAGAACACGGTGCCACCTCCCACTTCCCAGTCTAACATCTGTGCTCCAGTAAGGGGACCTGGAGCAGGGCAAGCTGTGAGGAGGCTGGGCCAGTCCATCTTTCACACACCCCCTTCCCGGTCTCTGAGCACTTGCTCTGTTCCCGGAGCTGTGCTCCATCAAAGATGGATGAGTGCCTGGGATCCAGGGTGGGACTCTCTCAGCCCTAAGGCCTCCCCATGCTTTCACAGATTAGGCAGCTGCTGACTGGAGCTTGATTCATCTGAGGAGGGAAAGAATAGGGAGAGAGCAGAGGGGCAGGTAGGCGGAGACCTGGCCGGTCCATCAAAGGAAGGGAAAGCGGAACAGAGGACCATCAGGAAAGAACAAAGAAAAGTGTTCTGTAGGTTCTGTCTTCCAGAGGCAGCCAGGAGGTAAGGTGATGTCCCACAGCGCTCCCCTCCCTTTGGCCGCTCCCCTCCCTTTGGCCTGTCCACTTTCAGATGTCTTGAACAGGGAGCTTCCCAACCAGGTCCCTCAGGAGACAATTTCACTGTCTAATGGAGCTTCCAGCTGAGACACATTTTTCCCTCCTATTCAACCTGCATTTCTTCATTCAGATTTCAACCTTTCATTCCTCACTCCTCCCTCGGGTCATTCTGAGTCCTGAAACACTGTGTGTGCACATGCGTGGATCCCTCTCCCCACCCCCCACCCCCCCAATCCGGCCGGTCCCGGATGAATTTGAGCGTGCTCACACCTTCATACACATGCACACATACGCTCTCCGTCTCCACCCACCTCCCTGCCCCTTTCCCGAGCCCCGAAGGGTTGCCTGTCAAGTGCCTTCTGTCGGTGATCCCAGCCCCTTTTACTTGGCATACGTAGCCTTGCTGGTGTATTTTTGTACTTTTAGCACTGTAGTCTGTGAGACGGAGCGAGCAGGAATAGTTCCGATGAATATGCATTTGCAGTAAGTCCGCTGCATTTTAGAATCGGAGCCGCTGCTGAAAGTCACCCAATTAGACCAGTGCTTGGGATTAGCATAATACTTTGAAGTCACTGGTCCACGTCGGCGGTTGGAGGAAGGAGGGGCCCACTGGCTGGCAGGCCATTCAGTTGACTTTTTCCTTGGCCATAAAGCACGTGATCCCTGAGACAGGAGGACTGATGGGGTGAGAGCTGATGTGCCATATCATGACCCTTGGGCTCGTCCTGAGAAGTAGATCAGGGGCTTCACGCTGAGCTGAGCTGGACATCAGGATGGTCCCAGAGCCCTGATGCGTTAGCAGAGCATTCTCGGGTCATCTGGAGGTGGACCAGGGACAGCAGAGGACCTGGCACCAAACTGCAGTTCGGGAGAATTGCGTTACGGTTCTCCACTCCACGGAAACCTGCCATTCCGTTAGTTCTCTGGGTGCTGAACTGAAAGCCTTCTCAGGAAAGACATGTTTTCATGAAAGGAGAAAGAGATGAGGAACTCAGAACAACCTGGCCCTCAAGGAACCTGGGAAAGTGGCAGAGATGTGGGACAAGAGGATGCACCTGTGTTGTATTTTCCTGATTGGACGCCGGCCAGGCAGGTGGGGCTGGTGCGCCCTGGCCGCTCAATCTTCATTCTTTCGAGGAAGGCAGGACACGTCTCTCGGTCATGCACGGACACCCACAGGGTTAATTGCTACCCGGTTAATTGCCCTATTGTTTCTGTTGTCTCTGAGGGCAGGAGACAGATGGCCCATGAAAGGCACAGACCTGCAGAAGCCACGGTCACTCTGTTCCAAACCAGACCACCCTCCCAAAGCAGGGGCTGGCGAATTGTTGGGAGGGTTTCCAGAGCAGAGGTCAGCCACCCACTGCTGATACCCCGGGTCTTACTTCTACCCATTGTCCTCACTGTGCCACGGTGGGAAGCAGGCGTCCCTCGCTGGAAAGTACAAAAGCAGGGGCTCTGTGATCTGTGAAGTCCCATAAGGTCCTGCAGCGCTACTGTATCAGTGTCCTGTTGCTGTTGTAACAAGTGACCACGGGTTTTGAGTGTTTTCAAGACTACGCATTTATTATCTTACAGCTCTGTGGGTGAGAATCCAACACGCGTCTCACTGGGCTAAACTCAAGTGTTGGCGGAGCTGTGTCCCTTTCTGGAGGCTCCAGGGGAGAACCCCTTGCCCCGTCTTTTCTAGCTTCTAGAGTCCGCCTGCAGGTTTTGGCTCATGGTCCCCTTCTGGCATCTTTAAAGCCAACGACATTGCGTTTTTCTGGCCGTTCTTCCGTAGCGCACGCTCTCTGATCTTCTGCTTCCCTCGTCCACTTTTAAGGACTCTTGTGATTACATTGGGTCCACCTGGATAATCTAGGATAATCTCCCCATCTCAACCTGACTTGCAAAGCCCCTTCTCTCATGTAAGGGGACATGTTCATGGGCTCTGGAGGTCATACTGCTGACATCCTTGGGAGCCACGGGTGGGAGATGGCATTGGGATTGGAACAGACTTGCTAGGCAGGATGCTGGTCCCCGCTCCCAGCTTGAACCAGGGCATCCTCATTCTCATCAAGCCTATCTGTTGAGGTTTGAGTTAAAACTTGGAAAGTTTGAAAATTACTTCCAATGCTATAAAAAATGGAAAGCCTGTGCTCCTTCCTCATCTTCACACTCATCCTGAAAGTGGCCAAAAGATGCCTTTGCTTTGTGCGCTATCTGCATGTGCTTAGGTGAGCAGACCGTGATCTTGGAAGGCAAGAGGTCCGCTATCCCGCTTTCTTGTGTAATGAACACATGACCTTCCCTGCCAGAGCATTATGCTCTAATGAGCCTTGAATTACCCAGTGACCCTGCTGCCCTTCTGTCCACATGCTGTCCACAATGGGTTCCCACGAAATGTGTCATTTTACCTCTACTGGAACGCAGATGCGTGGAGACCATTACAGATGACCTTATCTCTTTCTCTCTGTAGGACAGTAAGCAGAAGCCTATGCCTCAGAGGCGTTCAGAGAAATGGGGGCAGGAAGCCGAAACATAAATTTAATTCCATCAAACTTTCCCCTTGGGAGAAGTCCTGCATGGCTTAGGCTTGTGTGTCAGAGCCCATCAAAAAGTCAGGGAAATCATTATTTGTAAAAGGGAGATTGCCATGCGGTAAAAGGGAGCTTGTTTTGAGTAAGGGTTATGGTTGACTATCTTACGAATCATCCAGGTAAGGCAAGGCAGGCTCAGCTGAGGGAAAGTGTTCCTCTTCCTCCAGGGGCTCTGAACATGCTCACGTGTCCATCACTCATATTCATCTGCCAACAGAGCATCCGCCTCATAATCTGGAACTGAAAGGTGTGTGTCTCAGGCTTAGAGAGATTTGACTAGCCTCCTAAGTAATCAATCAACCAAAAATCATTGGTAGCAAAAGAGGGGAGATATAGTGAAGAAAAGGAGTTGAATGGGGGAAAATCATTTTAAACTCATTAGCAAATGATGCCTTAGACCAGTAATAAGTCAAGAAGCCATGAGCATCTCATGAAAGATGATTAACCTTGTGTATTTTAGGGGTCACTAATATATGAGCTCATTTATTAGACCTTCTTGATGGGGGAGGGTTGTTGCCATAATAAATGGAGGGTTTTTTTAAGCCTGTAGTTTATAAAGGCTCTGGGACTGTGAGGGGCGCCTGGGTGGTTCAGTTGGTTAAGTGACTGCCTTCGGCTCAGGTCACGATCCTGGAGTCCCTGGATCGAGTCCCGCATCGGGCTCCCTGCTCTGCGGGGAGTCTGCTTCTCCCTCTGACCCTCCCCCCTCTCATGTTCTCTCTCCATTCTCTCTCTCTCAAATAAATAAATAAAATCTTAAAAAAAAAAAAGGCTCTGGGACTGTGAAACGTAACCTATGCAAAGAGGGGTTAATGTATGACCTTGGGGCTCAATCCTGAGCAAACAGTTCTCTTTTAAGGAACAAGTGAAGAGATTGTCCACCAGCCAGGAGATGAGAATGGCCAACATTTGCAACGAGAAAATGTCAGCACATCCTGGAGACAGGATTTCTCTCCTGACAGCTGGGCTCTGGCTGCAAATACTTCGAAGAAGAAGGCATGGTTTGGAGCCTGTGGTTTTCTTTGTATTCAGATGCAGATTTTGAGGAGTCCAGAATGTGAACACAACGGTACAAGGAATATGTAGGTGGAAACAAAAACAAACTTACACCGTGGGAAACCTGATTGGTCAGACCCCTTGGAGAATGGGGGTACTGGTTCAACCAGGGTTGAGAAGAAAACTCTATTTTCAGTTTCAGCCTCTTTTTTCCCTGGAAATCTTTCAAAAATATTTTTCTCTGAACTGCAGACCAAGTAAGTTACAGTGCAATGAAGATAATTGCATCTTTTTCAGTGATTGAGGATCTTGTCTTGCCTTCAGGGTCATCGCTCTGGACATTTTGAGTGTTTTTGCCTTATAAATATGTGCAACCCTAATATAGTGTGTGTGTGTGTGTGTGTGTGTGAGAGAGAGAGAGAGAGAAAGACAGGGGGGAGTGAGAGAGACACAAAAGAAAGAGAAACAGGGAGAATATTAGGCTAAACCTACAAATCCATAATTGATCCCAGAATGTACTCTGGGAGTTGCTCAAAACAATCAAACAAACAACAAATCTACAGGATTGCTTTACCTGTTGACGTAGTGAATTGACTCTATTTCTTTAGGGATTCCAGTGAATCCATGTTTTCTCACACCCGAGAAGCAGCACAGCAAAGGAGAAGAGACAGACATGAGCTTTGGGGTCAAAGAGATCTAGGTCCAAAATCTGATTCTGCCATTTGCCCCCTCTGTGACCTTAAACCAGTTACTACTTAATCTAAGCTTACTCCTCTGTAAAATGAGGTGAAAGAAGTCTGTGTTGTTGCCATTGAGGATAACACATACAGATTGTCCTGCACATAGAATGGCTTAATCCCTGACAGCTGTTATTATTATTCTAGTTTTGCTCGTAACAACAACAACAACAACAAAAAGTGCATCTTGGGCAAGGCAGCTAAGCATCTTCTCTCCAAATCTCCTAAGAGAGTATAAATATCAGGTGGTCCAATTTGGCAAAGCAGTGGGCATCTAGACATCAAGGCCAGGCAAGATGCGGGTATGCCAAGCTTTGGAATTCTGGAACAAAGCCTGCTTGGGTTTCATTTGGTGAAGTCTTTGTCAGAAGTCATGCTTGATGGAGCATTGTGAAAAAAAGCAGGTGGCTAGGAAGATGGGAGTCCTGGCTGGTGTGCTAGCCGATGCAAGCATTGAAACCCCATGAGGTGGGAGGACTGGCATGGTCTCTACTTTGATGGCTCTTCTCAAGCTCTATAGAAGGGAGAAAAGAAAAACAACTCATGGCAACCAGGGCAGCCCATTTAATTCCAATCAAGCTTCCACATGCATGCCTGGGCAGTCTCACAGTGGTGAAGCCAGCCCCCTTCTGGTGGCACATCTGGCCTAACAGCTGGATGGCCAAGGAAGTGGATGGGTGGGGGCGCCAACAAAACGTGGGGGGCCATCCTCAGCCGCCTCATTTGCTTGTTTACCATCATCTGGAACATCTGGGTTTGCACCGCATGGGGCAGCCCTTGGAAGCGACTTTCAATGCCCTCACCTTCCAGCATTCCAGCTGGCTTCATGCAGAGGAAGGGGATGGACCAGCCTGGGAGCCTGGCGGGCCCACAGAGGAACCATTTGTTTGGTAAATTGCAGAATTAGTGTCATCAAACAGTGCATATCCTGCTGTGATCTTGGGGTGAGGCGAGGTGGGTTTTCCGGGGCACACCTGCGGCACCTCCAAGCTGCTAGAGCCAAAATGCTTGGCAGTCGAGAGAAAGAAGCCGCCAGGCAGCAGGGCAGGAGAGGGGGTGGGGGGGTGGGGGTGGGGGGTAACACTGTTCCACCAAGTTTTGAGAGTCATTTTCAGTTTGGTTTTGGTTTTGGTTTTGGGCGAGTGTGTTAATTAGCTGAAAGTGTGTGTATGGAGCACATTCATTAAAAGCATGTCAGATCTAGACAGACCCCCAGCTCTGCCCCATACTAGCTGCTTGACCTTGGGCAAGCCATTAGCCCTCTTGCAGCCTGTGTGGAAGGATCAGCGGTAGTGCAGATGTGCAGGATCCGTTGAACAGGCGGAAGAAGCAGGAAGGCAAAAAATATTCTTTGACTTACTTGGTGGGCTCCAGGGCAGTGAATTCACGCATTAATTGGCAGTTTGTTAATGGTTTCCAGTTATTTGGTGAGGCTAATACGGGGTGCTGTAAGGTGAAATACCCAGAGTGCCAGTGTAATGCCCAGCTGCCACGACATGTTCAGTAAACCGTGACTGTTGTGTCAGGGGCTGATCGTGGTGTAAGCTAACGATGGGCCAGCCGAGTCCTGGCTCCCATAGCCAGCCTGCCAAGTTTCGGGTGTGGTCTTGCTGTGATCAGCTGTGGGACTTTCACAAAGTTATGTTTTCTGTGCCCACAGTTTCTTTACATGTCACATGGGGCTGATCATACTGCATACTGCAGGGGATGTTTCAGGGGCTGAATGAGTAAGACGGATGAGTGAGACCCAGTGCACGATGGGGGCTGCCGGGGAGCCCCTGCGGCTCTCCAAGCCCCTTTGTCTGCCCCAGATTCTGGCTGACATCTCTTGCTGGATCATCTTCTTTGCTGGCACTCCTGGGGAGTTTACTGAGGACATAGCAGCGCAGAGAAGCAAATTCTTTCACAATAAGAGTGTCCAGGACACTGGGCTAAAGCCCAAACCCAAGCACAGCACCCATGGGTGCTCATGTAGCAGATGGCCTTGTCTTGCGTCTTCCGCAGGGCGTCCTCGAGGCAGGGAGGTCATGAGTATGGCCACTTCTACCGGGGGAGCGGGCAAACCCCCTCCAAGGTCACAGAGAAAGTCTACTTCCTCCTAACAGCTGGAAGCCCCCGCCCTGTCCATTCCCTCCAGCCTGGTCAGCTATCTGGTACCAACGTTGGCAACGTGTTTGCATGTTAAAAAAAAAAAAAAGTCCTATTAATACTAAGTGCAAACCTTAACACTCCCTGTGCTGTTCATTCCGGCCGCTGCCTGCACCCAGTTGGGAGGCCAGCACACCTCACTCTGTCTTGCTGTGACGTTCCCTTCCAGCTTGTAGGGAGGCAGTGACTTTAATGCAAATGTGTGTGAGATCTGTGCCCAGAGAGAAGCGAGATGTCAAAAAGGTCACTTGCTTTTAAAGGGAGTCCGGCATAGCGGGGAACTCGTGCATTAGTTGCCACCATTAATGGTTTCAAGGCTGAGCACTAAAAATAGGCGTCAGTGGTTACGGTTCCCCGGGAACCCAGTCCCCTGATTCACCTCCCTGCGTGGATGCTTTCTGATTGTGCCAGTGCCCGTCCGGACTGAGCCCCATGAAGGACAGCTCTGGCTGCTATGACCGCCACATTGGGGTGGACTGCTCAGACGGCTTCAACGGCGGCTGCGAGCAGCTGTGTCTCCAGCAGATGGCGCCCTTCCCGGACGACCCCGCCTTGTACAACATCCTCATGTTCTGTGGGTGAGTTGAGCGGCCGGGAGGCCAGCCAGCTTGCTGGGACGCTGGACATTCAGCGTTAAAACCAGGAAAGAAAATCTAAAAGAACAGGTCCCCCTCGGCCGGCCCTGAGGCTCTGAGGAAAGAGCCTGCGGGACTGGAAGGGCAGCACTTTTAAATTAAATCAGAGTTGGGAGGACCTTTGGGGAAAGTCTAGCCCCATCCCTGTGGGAGAGGAACCTGACCACAGTCATTGCTTGCATACACCAGAATTTTCCAGGCTGTGTTCTGTGGAACTATGTTAATGTGTTTTGTGACGAGAGGATTCCAGGGTCCAAAAGCGTGGGAAAGGTTGTGTAAAACTAATTAATTATCGAAGAAGGGGAGGGGGAAATCTTTGGAGGAGGGGAAACGCCATCGAATTCTGCCCCTGAAGGCCCACCGTCCCACAGACATATTAATTCCTCAGCGCAGTTCCTCCACAGTGGGGTTAAGTGGCTCCCTCAAGACTGGGAGCTGGCTGAGGCTCCTGGGTGGCTCAGTAGCTAAGCATCTGCCTTCGGCTCAGGTCATGATCCCAGGGTCCTGGGATCGAGCCCCACATGGGGCTCCCTGCTCAGTGAGGAGCCTGCCACTCCCCCTGCTTGTGCTCTCTCTGTCCTGTCAAATAAATAAAATTAAAAAAAAAAAAAAAGACTGGGAGCTGGTAAGTGGAAAGATTAGGATTAGAATTCAGGCCCTCTCTGTGTTTTTTTTTTTAAATTCTGTGGTTCCCTCAAAATTTAAATTTACACCACTGACTAGAATTATATTTAAAGACCATTTCATGTTATATTTATAAAGTAAATAACACTCATAGTTTGCTTGTCTGTCCTTCCCTCCCCTTTCCTTCCTCCTTCCCTTCTGCTCTCCCCCCACTCCTTCCCTGCCCCCCTCCTCCCCCACCTCTGTCTTCCTGCCTGTCAGGGAGGGTACATACTTTATGCCACAAACCATGTCAGCCACTGGGCAGCACAGATGAATGACGTGCAGTTCTTGCCCTCAAGGATCTCCTACTCTAAGAGGCTTGCAGTGAAAATCAATGTTTATAATAACACAGCTTTGCTATATTAGCTCTGTCGCTAAAAGCCAGTGCCTACTGAATAATCATGACAAGATTATTGGGTGGAGTGGTAACGTTATTTTATTGTACTTCATTGTATTTTATTTCTTTTCAGTTGACAGCTTTTACCCTCAGTTTCTTGTAAAATCCCATTCCATAAATGGAAGCTTGATCTAAATCTTAATGTCTCTATGATGTTATCGTGATGGTTGACCCACTTGACTTAATAGAGATAAATTCATAAATTCTTTAATAAACATACATTTTTTTATTTTTTATTTTTTTAATTTTTAAAAAAGATTTTTTTTATTTATTTATTAGAGAGCGAGCGAGAGAGAAACAGCATGAGAGAGGAGAGGATTAGAGGGAGAAGCAGGCTCCCTGCTGAGCCGGGAGCCCAATGTGGGACTCGATCCCAGGACCCTGGGATCATGACCTGAGCTGAAGGCAGTCGCTCAACCAACTGAGCCACCCAGGCGCCCAATAAACATACATTTGAGCACCTGGTTTGTGCAGAGAATCTAGTTAGCTGTTAGATACGGGAGAGACAGCAGGAGCTGAGCCTGGCCTCTGCCCTCAAAGGAGTTTACAGTGGGACACACACAAGAATAGCAAGAAGAATGGGGGTGTGGGGCAACGTGGAAGGGGGAGCTGTCGGGACGCTCAGGAGGGACTGAGAGGGAATCATTCAGCTTCACAGTTCTTTCCAGAAACAGTAAGTTAGGGCTCCAGGAAGGAGCCACTTCACTGTCTTGTCCCAGACCTAGGCTGGTGCCATAGAGTCCTTTGTGGATCTCCCATCAAACCTGTGGCCTGTACTAATGCGGTAGGTTCCTAACTGGAATTTCTTGCTTATTTCAGTTGGAATTCAGTATGTGTGGGAATTTAGCACACTCCAAGCCACTGTCGATAGCCTGCCAAAAGACTTCCTTCACATTTTTATGTTAAGCCGAAATCACCTGCACTTAATAATTAAAGGCCTCACACCGGTTAACACAAATATGTAAGTGGTAAATGGGTAATACAAAGAAAGTTTTGGTAACATGGGCCTCATTTGTCCCTCTGCTGGTAATAATGATAGGATTTGATGAGTATTTGCTCTTTGCTGGGGACACTGTAAGGTCTCTAAGTTCGTTGTCTCATGTGATCTTCTCAACAACCCTTCAGAGCAGCTCTTTCCCCCCACTTTTTACAGATGTGGAAACTGAAACTCAGAGAGTTTCATCAGCTGACCCGAGGTCACCCAGTAAAGGGCAAAATCACTGCTTCTCCCCACTTAACACTAAGATTATTGGTTCCTCCATATAGAACAGAGGTCTTTATCTTGTTACAACAATTACCATGGATAGTAATAAACGATGTGTTTTAATGTCATGAGCATCTATAAATTCTAAATCTGGTATAGTTTAAGGAAAGACCCACATGAAATTAATATGCTTTTTAAATGACAGGTTTATCAAAAGAGTTCTTGAACTAACAAATTATATTCTTCTCAATATAACTACAAATAAGGTCCAGTTAATGACTTATAGGTCATTGAGCCATGTTTACCAACATCAGTATTGCTCTTCCATTAGAGTAACTGTACATGCTTAATGGGGAGGGACGCCAAGGAGGTGTTCACACGGCGTGCCCTAGTGTCTGTTTAGTTCAGGAAGGCTACTCTGAATGGAGGGGGAGTTAATCTGGGATGATCTTGGGCTTGGACACATTCAAACAGAACACAGTCAGAAGATGATCAGTCTTTCTAATTTTTTAGTTGACTTGTCACAGGACTGGATTAGCAGGTTATTAATTTCTTAAGCACAGTGTCATTCCTCTTGCTGCCTAATTACCCTCCAGACAAATGCAGGGTCTGGCCACATAGATGGTCCTCGAGAAAGGTTCTAGAATATCTCAGGTTTAAATGTGGTGACTTGCTTAGAAGCTTATCTCCAGGGACTCTTACCCTGACCTATCTAGGAGAGGATCCACTTAGAGGAGAAAGCACTCTAAAGCTCTGAAAGCACTTCTCTGCAAAGGAAAGGTGAGAGGTTCTGTACAGTCACATAATGGAAAGAGACTTGGTTTGTAGGCTTAAGAAACTGAGTCCTAAAGGGGACAAAATCAAACTGGGATACTCATCATCTTTACCACCCAGCACTCTCCCAGAGGCATTTCTTCCCAATCTGTTGGGTTGGGTTGACTGCATAGCTCATTGATGGAACAACTTTTTATCTTGAGTTTCCTACTGTGTTAGGTGCATCGAGGATTACAAGCTCGGTTTGGATGGTCGCTCTTGCCAACTCATCGTGGAGACCTGCCCGGAGGGAGGAGACTGTGGGGAAAGCAGGGAGGTTCCCATGAACCAGACCCTCTTTGGGGAGATGTTCTTTGGTTACAACAACCATTCCAAGGAAGTGGCTGCAGGACAAGTGCTGAAAGGAACATTCAGGTGAATCTCATGTCTATGGAACTGGTTACTCAGGGATACTGATGGATCTTCTTCCCTGAAGAGCTTTAAAGTCAGTGTGAAGTTTTGCACCTTGGAGCAAGGTGAACATGATCCTAAAAGGACAGGTTGAATTCTCTCCCATGGTCTTCTCCTCTTTCTAGAACCCGGGAACCATGCTTCCTCTAGGTGAACAGTAGAGTGTTAAATAAATTTCTGTCTTGCCCAGGCAGAGACTGCAAGATTTGCCGTGGAAGCCACCAGAGAATGCTCAGGTTCTGTTTTGCTCTGTGTGGAAGAATCAGTGCGTGAGTCAGTCTAGAATAGCAGTCTCAAGTATGGGCCATGGATCCCGAGGGTCGCTGAGATCCTTTCAGGGGATATTCAAAGTCCTGCCTTTCCCAACTACAGAGAGGCTGGGTTTTCTCCATTCACATCAACCCAAACAATATCTTGCAGTAAGCTGCATGCAGAGGTGAGAATCCAGCTGTCTTCTATTAAGTCAGACATTTAAAAAATTTGCAAAAAATATTTTAAAAACGCCACTCTTCTCATCATTTTTCATAATATGTTCAGATTTAGTGGGTTGATTATTGTCATTTTTAGTTGGATTAATACATATTTCTAAAATTTCTCTTTCAATTTCCAATATGGTAAATATGGACAGATATAATCCACACAAACAAAAGCTACTTGGAGCTTTCATTTACTTTTAAAACTTTTATAAAGGGGTCCTGAGAACAAAATGTTTGGAACCATTGATTTAGAATATTTCTTGGAAATTCTCCATTTGACCCCTGTTCCTATTCTCTCTTAGGCTATTAGAGTACATCTTCCTGAGAAATCATGCTTTCCAGGAGATAATGATGATGAGGGAGAAGAGGAGGAGGGAGGGAGTGGGGAGGAGGAGGAGAATGTCATAATATGGGCCAGCAATTGATAGCAACCTAGGCCTGGACTCCTACGAGCAAACGAGTAGTAAGTATCCAAACCTGTTCTTGAAGTCAGTTGCTGTTTCTGTTACAGACAGTGGGCTTTATTAATATTTCCCCTTTTAGGTTGGGATTTCATTTGCCAGTGGCAAGCAGTAAGGTGTCATAGCTAATCTTGTGGTGGCTAGAATCTTCTCTATAGTCTAGAAATGAGACTGAGTCTGCCTAGATCTTGTGCAGTGGGGATCGGGGAATAGGGCCTGGGATGGGAGGGAGGGAAGAATGTTCTCGATCTTCTGAGTAGACCTTTTCAGCTGATTTCTTTCTCTTCTGTCCTAGCCCTCACCCTACCTCTCACACCCTGTCCTGCTCCAGACATGTCCATCAAGTGGGGTTCAGTTCCCAAGGAGGGGAACCTTTTGGTCCAGGAAGAATTTTTTTTTATTGTAGGTTGAGATATAGATTGCCCACCGAGGAGTGAGGTTCACCTTAACACTCAGAAATGGAAATCTGCTTCTGTTTCCAGGCAAAACAACTTTGCTCGAGGTTTAGACCAGCAACTGCCAGATGGTCTTGTGGTGGCCACTGTCCCCCTGGAGAATCAGTGCCTGGAGGAAATCTCGGAGCCCACCCCCGACCCCGAGTTCCTGACTGGTGAGTGTGCCTCCTGCCCTTACTCATCTGGTAAAAACCAGGCAGCTCCCAACAGTTTCATAATCTCAAAACTCTTGACCTCTCTTGTTTTCATTTTGAAGCCAATGATTTCCTTGATACACAATAAAAGCTCAATTCTAAAACACTCTAGTAGGATTATTTGTCAGTGAAATTGCCAAGATTATTATATAATCATCTGCAAAAGTGGTCTAATAATACCTTTCCCCGCTAGTCTTATTGGGATGCTTTGAAAACAGATGGCATAATAGATGGGTAGAAGTTCAGAGGTCTCAGTGGATTAAGGGGAGTAGAGTCAGAGAGAAGGTGGACGGCTACCATCACCTAGATATCTGTCACTGGGGCCATTGGGTTCCCTGGCAGGTACTTATGGAGAAAATGACAGAGATTTGTTGTCAAATGACCCTGCCTTTGAGTCATGGCTCTGCTGCTTTCTAGTTGTGTGACCTTAGACAATGCAGTCTCTTGGGGGCTCATGGCTCTCGTCACAAGTTGGAGATAATGCCCCTCAATGCTGTTTGAGCCCAGTGACATTCTTGCCCTGGGATCATTATGGAATTAAGGTATGGGTTGATTAGAAGAGGCAGGAGCCTCTAAAGACCACCCCCCGCCCACCCATTAACGCCTCCTGGACCAAACAAGACACTTCAGAGGGTCCGATGGACCCATAAGGGACAGCCAACCAGGAACTCAGCATCACTTGCTAGAAAGTTGGATGTGAGCTCAGCTCCACTGCTGGTTTGTTCATTTCTCCATTACTTCTCTTCTTTCCTCATTCCATGTCTCCTTTAACCTATGCCTTTCTGTCCTTTTTCTTTCCTTTTCAGAAGAATAGATTGTGCTGAGGACAAGCCTTTTCAAGATATCAAGTTATGTTTAAAACTTTATTTTAGACCTGAGCCAGATTAGAAGTAGGTCTGTCTGAGGGAGTATTGTGTAGCAATCACATAGACTCTGGAGCCTGACACCTGGCTCAACTCTTCACTGGCTGTGTGATCTTGGACAAGTTGCCTACCTTCACTGTGCCTCAATATTTTTACCTGTGAAAATGAATATAAAACTGTCTTCCTTATAAGATGGATACAAGGAATAAATAAATTAATATTTGTAAAGTTTTTAGAATAGTTCCTGATGCATAGTGGGATCTATGTTTGTTAAATAAATAAGTATATCAGGGAAGGAAAAGAACATGAGCATTCAAAAACTACCAAATAGTGTTTTTCCTATAGAAACAGAGGGAGTAAGAGAGAAAACAACTTAAATATATTCTGGACCAGAAACAAATGTCATCAGAATCAGTTGCTGTCTGAAAGATGACACACTCACACAGACAAACACCCTGAATGGAAAAAATTAAAATGCAGCCTTTGGACATATGTCTAAAGCTTCTATCTCTAGTGTTAGAGAATCTAATTTTCTTGTTTCCACATCGTTTGCTGAGGAATACTTCCTGTGTGTGTGTAAAATATATATAAAGGGAAGTGTGATGTGACACACACAAATAGGACAGGTTCCACACCAGAGATATGTGTCTTCTGTTTAAAGATCCACCAAGATCTCACACGTAATAATTTATTGTGGAGGTGAGGAGATTTTACTTCAGTCGCTAGGCTGGGAGGACATAGAGTTGTCCTGGATGTTACCTGAGGCTTTTTTGGAGGAGTGCATGGCTAGATCTGAGAGACATCAGAAGACCACGTTTGAATCTACATCTTTGGAAATAAGGAACAAATCCAAACCGGGTCCTCGTCCACAACAGAAATTTCTTTCTCCCCAGTGCCCTTGGACCTCTCCTAATTTGGCATATTGGAGGTAAAAGGAGTAGAAGGATGTCCATATGGGTCACTTCCATTTTTCATGGCCTTGAGAAAGTCAAGTCTAACATTTGATGTACAAAGGCTCAGTCTTGTTTTTTTTTTTTTCTTAAAGCCCAGAATGACTAGAAGAATTAAAGAGATGGTTGACCAAATTTCTCCCATATTAACTTTCTAGTTCTGGTAACATTTTAATTGTATCTTTCCTGAGAGTCACAGAGAGAATATCGTATCATGTTGCACTAAGTGCTATTATAGGTCATAATCCCCATAAACCTACAAGCTTAGAAGATTTTAGAGCTAAAGTGATCTTCAGAATCTTCAACCTCAGCATTTACAAGCATGGTGGTGTTTTTTTCATGAAAAACCAGTGCTCCACCCATAAATAGGTTCTTTCTTTAAATACATTTGGAAAGACTATAGTATCTACCTCTCAGCAATTTGCAATACCTTAGCTTAGAGAGACAGGTCCCCAGCAGCCCTATAGTGAAGAACTCCCTTCTACTTCACTTGACCCAGCAATTCCCAAACCTGTTTAACCAGAGAATCCTTTTACACATAATAACTATTTCCATCTTTCAGAATTATTGGTTTGAAGAACATACTGGAAAATATTGATTTATGCACTTTATCTTGCTGAGTGCTGCTTCCCTCTTCATCAAAATAAGAGTTTAAGAACTCTGAGCCTCACCAGACTTTTGGGTGTGACAAGTTGTGTGGAAATAAATGAAGAGCAGTCAGATTAAAACAGGTGAAGGCTTCTTATTCAGAGCTGGCTATAGCAAAGGATTCAGCCACCATCGCTTGCATCTTGGCTGAGACTGAAGGGCAGACAGAGGAGTAGGAGAGCTTTAGAGGAAACAAGTGAGGGCTTCGGGTGTGCCCTGATTGGAGACTGTTGGCATGTAGGTGGGCCAACTAACTATGGAGGAATGAGGCATTCTAGGCAGATGTTTAGGGGTACATATTTGCCTTTCTCTGGTTGAACCTAAGTTGGAATCAAGAACACAAATCAGGAAAGCTCTCAGTGATCAATCAAGTCCTGGACATGTTGGGCCAATTTTTACAGAACATATTGTTCGGCTTCCTGGGCTGGTCACTAGAGATAGTGGTCTGACTTCTCTAAGTCTGATTTACAGACAGTAGACTAGCTCCTTGGGCTGGTTACTAGAGATGATAGGTTGGTTTCCTGGGCTTTTGGGGGCAGATTATGGGTCAGAGTTCTATTTTTATATATGGTCAGGCCATTGCCCCTTTGTATTATGAGTCTCTCAGTTGAGAAAAAGAAGACTCTGGAAGTAGACCAAGGAGGGAGAGGAGACTGCTGGCCACATTCATGGGCCAATGGATGCCATAATTGCTAAATCTATGTGAAGATTTAGAGCTCTGATCTCCCTGGAACTTCTTCAGGTTCATCACAAGAAACAGATTTTTAGAACTCTTGGGCATAATATATTTCCATGACATTTCAAATAAGGTAGCAGGAGAAACCAATCTTTCCTCCCTCCCTCCCTCCCTCCCTCCCTCCCTTCCCTCCTTTCTTCCTTCCTTCCTTCCTTCCTTCCTTCCTTCCTTCCTTCCTTCCTTCCTTCCTTCCTTCCTTCCTCCCTCCCTCCCTCCCTCCCTTCCTCTCATAGAAGTCTATTCAGTCATTCTTTTTTTTCAAGCATAGGTAGGGGAAAGCATGTTCTTTCTTGAGAAAGCAGTCAGAGATATTTTGTTTGGAAAAAGAGTCATTGAGAGATGTATTCCCAAATAATAATAAAATAAAATAAAAACTAGAGCTGATTACATGTCAAGGGCACAGTGAGAAAGAATCCTATGACCCAGCTAGAAAATATATACTTTAAAATATCCCATTCTTTTTAACTATGGACATATTATCCGTATGCAGGCTCAGATACCTCCCAAGCACTGACAGTTCTGCACCTGTCTCCCTGATTCTGGTGGAGCCGAGATGCACTCAGTAAGATTGTTGTTCTGTGACTAAGCAATGGGGCTCAGTTGCTTGGCTCATTTTGGATGAACATGGGACACCGTAATCCCTTCCTATCCCCTTACATCCCTGCCTTCTTTATTTTTTCTTCACTCGTTGTTCTGAACTAAAGCCCAAGAATTTATAACAAAGGCATCTAGGAAGAAATGGCCAGTGTACACAATTAGGGGTGATGAGGCGGTGACAATTATAGAAGCTGTGCGTGTACACGATGCTTTATTTTTTTCTCAGTGTAGTTTCATGCCCAGAACTTTACTGGGTTCTGGCAACCTACCTGTGAAGCAGGTAAGATGAATACCAGTATCGCCACTTTTCAGATAGGAGAACGGAAACTTAGGAGTTGCCGGGCCCAAAGTCACAGAGCTGGTCGGAACCTCAGGATTGAAGAGGAGGCAAGAGGTCACCTTAGTTAAGCCTCTCACCTGACAGCTGAAGTCCCTGGCAACCAAAAGGTCCGGCAGCCAGGTAGCCAGAGGAAGTCAGCCCGGGGCTGGCAGCAGAAACTGCCCCCCAGCAACACGGCTGGTGTTAGAACTCTGGCCTCCTGGTTTCCCGCCCATTTCTTTTCCCACTAGGAAACAACTCCATTAAAGGGAATGTTTTCCAGTATACTGAAAAGTCTTCATTGATTGGGCTTGCTATTTTTTTTTTATTAATAGACTTTTTGAAATAACAGCAAGCTGGTAAGCTGACGTAACTAGAGAAGGCACGTAATGTACAATGGTTCCACAAAGCATTTACGCCCTAATGAAACGTGCCTTGGAGGTATGTGACTGGGGTGTTAATCCTGTAAAGTTCGAATTTCATTTATATGCTTTTAAAATTAACCTAAAGGTGAAAAACCAGAGTATGTAGTAGTATAACTGTTGTCAAAAAGCTTAATGCCCTGAAAGAAGAACATTTGAAAGAAAAAAGGTACTGAAAACCTTGTTTTAGTTTCAAGTAACTTACCTTTGATAGCCCAAGATGAAATTTAAGCAATTGATTCCCTAAGCACCCCTTCTGACCCTTTTGCTTTTTGCCTTACCGGTAATTATTCCTGTATGATTCACACTGAAATGGAAATTTGGCAGTTACTCAACTAATTTGATCAGAGTTGAAAAGCAGCTAATTAATCCCGCCCCCTCTTCATCCAGTTTATGTATTAAATTTGTTGATTTAGCCTGAAGGAGGCATGGGTCACAATGGCAGGATAATTCAGTAGGTATGTATTATTGCCATTATATTTATACACATTATACACATAATATTTATACACAGTATCTATCTAAAGTTTCTATACATATTGCCATTCTATTTACAGATATACGTATATATGCACTTACACACATGCATACCCATATATATTTATTCCTCTAACTTATACACATAGCAAACGTTAGGCATAGAAATGAAGCTAAAATTAGTTTTCTAAGCTTAGCAAGGTGATTTTTTTTTATTCCCTGTGGTCTAATTATTTTGTTTCTGTAGCATTTTATATTTATAGTAATACTAGAATTCAAACAGGACGCCACTCTTTCTCCACAGTGCTCAAGCAGGAATAGCCCATTTTAGCATGTCTAAGCGGCTACAAGGATGTGCTTGTTGAGAATGACTTTGGACAAGTACCTTGGCTTCTCAGTTCTCCCATTGGTAAAAGGGAAACCACAAATAAAGTGTGTATTACAGTGTCTGGCACATAGATGGCTGTCCCTACAGGGCCACCCTGCTCCTTAATGACTGAGTCACACTGACCCTCTCCGTCCTGGTGAGGAAGAAATCAGCATTATCAGCTTCAGAGTAATTAAAACTTAAATACTGAACACAAATCAGTTAAACGGGACAGAAAAATCAATGTTATCAGGTACGTGAGCTGAGTCAATTACTATAGCTATTAAAGAGAGTAAAACTCACATGTGTTACAGTAAGCCTAGAGTTTCATATAAATTTACTAAGGGAATATTATAGAATGGTTAGGAACCCCGCCCTGTCTCAGATACATCTGGAACTCCATCCTGGCTCCACCTGGTGGCCTGGGGCCCTTAAGCAAACACCCTCTCTGGACCCCAGCGTCCCCGTTTATGAAGTGCAAATCGTAACACCTATCTTGCAATGATCAAATGACTTCTTAGCAAAATGTCTGCCACAGGGAAAGGATTCAATAAGTGAGAGCTGTCACTGTGATTCCAGAAATTCTCTCCATCAAAGAACGCTTTCTCGTTTTCTCACAATGACACCTGCTAACCCGGTAGACTTGGGACCTGTGAATCAATCGTGCACACTGAGCCCGCGTCTCCTCTGTCCCCAGGAATGGTGAACTTCAGTGAGGTGTCTGGATACCCCGTGTTGCAGCACTGGAAGGTCCGGTCTGTGATGTACCACATCAAACTCAACCAAGTGGCCGTCTCTCAGGGTGAGCACGGTAGCAAGCCGTCCCTCCCCCTGTTCCTGGGGCGTGAAGAGCCTTTCCAAGGGCACAAGCCTTTTATCCCATTGTTGCAGATACAGTCGAAAATGTAGCCACTTCGTGAGATACAGAACCTAGTCACTCAGATTCACCCTTAAGGGCAAACACCTGGAATCGGATCCTTGTCTAAAGATAGATTAAATTGCAAGTTTTATCTTGGACTATAGAAGTGATGGGAAGGGCAAGGCAGGGCCGCTGAAGATAAACACCTACCTTATCTTTCTTCCTGGGGTCACACAGTATACAGAGAGGATATGCAAAAGCAGACTTTTTTTTTTTTAAAAAAAGATTTATTTATTTATTTGAGAGAGAGAGAGCATAAGCAGAGAGAAGGGCAGAGGGAGAGGGAGAGGCAGACTCCCCCGCTGAGCAGGGAGCCCGATGCGGGACTCAATACCAGGACCCTGAGATCATGACCTGAGCTGAAGGCAGACGCTTAACTGACCGAGCCACCCAGGTGCCCCCAAAAGCAGACTTTTTATAAATTGACAGAATAAAACCTTCCAAACGCAAAGAGCATCACTTAGAGTTTTCATACAATGAAAGAAATATGGAAGAAGAGCAAGAAAGAGGAGGGGGCGGGGAGGGGATAGAAAACAGCTTTTATGGTCCCTAAACAGCAAGTGAGCGAAAAACAGATAGATGATAGGCAAGAGAGCTAGATACCTAATAAGTTAAGGAACAGTGAATTCCAAAAACCAGGACAAATTGATCCAGAACAGTGAGGCACCTTGTACAAGTATTCTTTACATTTGAGCGGTAAATGACTTGAATCAAGTTTTTCCTAGCACTTAAGCAATCCTAATGTGCAATTTGCAGATGGGAAAATTAGTTGCTATAAATAAGGCCTTAATAGAGGTACACATCTCCATTTCAACTCATCCGCTTGGACTAGGTGAACCTTACTCAACTCCTTCCTCTAAAGCCAGCTAAGGAATGTACCAGAGGGGAATTTTATACCGTAGAGTCTGGTTTCTCTGTGTTGGTTGAGAAGGTAACTAGAGCCAGATGATATTGTTGGCATGGGATGACAAGACAAGGAGAGGGATCTTCAGGTCAGCAATAGGGAGGTAGAGCCTTGGCACCAATAGGAGAAAAATAAAAATAGGGGACAGGATTATAAAGAGGAAGCAGGACATATTTAGGAAAGGTAAAGCTTTATGCATAGGGAAAGAAAATGCATTAAGGATGTAGAACATTTCCATAGGACACAAGGGCACTCAGAACTCTGTTTATTTTAACCTGAAAGAGTTCTCGGCAAGAAGGGATTGGGATGGGGAATCTTACTGAAGTAAACTCTGCTGGCACAGAAAAACCTCGAAAGAACTAAGCAGCTCCTCATTCTAGGAAAACGTAGCAGTGGAGACTCTGCCCTGTTCGCATGCTGAGCCTGCTCCCGGCACATGTGTCGTGTGCACTGGGGCTTAACAAAGCCACCCGAGGCACCACAGGTGATGTGAACTTCCGCACTCGGGCTCTCGTGCCCGGGCCAGGCTCTGCCTTGTCCTGATAGGACACAGGTGTGGACATAGGAAGGCTGACTAAATCTGGCCAGGTTCAGGAGGTATTGGATTTGGAAAATTTGTCATGGGCTATCTTTCCAACCAGTGTAATTCTCCTCAACAGGAAAGGCAAATCTATGGAGATTTGGCAGGGGATGCGGGAGGGGGGCGAGCAGAATCGCCAGCTCCCTGTCCATATGCTTTTGATTTTCTGAAGTAAATATAAGCAGTATATGAGTGACTTTTCTCACCCCCCTTCTTCCATTATCTTCCCAATACCAGTGTCTATGTCTAGAGGCAATATTCTACTTCCAAACACTCTTTTGGTCACTACCCACAGTTAGAATACATTTTTTTTACACCATGACCTTGAAATATGCACACTCCCACATACACACAATGGAAATTTGGTGAAGCAGGACTTCATTTTATGATGTGAAATGTTCTTTGCTGGTATTTGTGTTTCTATTTTAGACTATGCTATTTTTTTTTTTTTGAAACGCCATTATTTGAGCTCCTAAATTGATTTAATGTCATGACTTACGATTTGAAAAAGAAAAAAATAACATTGACTTAAGCAGGGAGTTAGATTTGGCAGTGTTCTGCCTGCACGAAGTTAACAACATAACCAACTGGCCTGAGAGATACTCACTGAGGAATGAAAATGTCTGATTTAGCTAACTGGAAACGTTCAGCTGGTAGGTCCAGCCAGCTCTCCAGCATCACTTTGGGCCACACGGGCACTTCTGCTTTAGAGGCCGAATGGCCCAGGAATCCAGATACCTACCCTGTGAGTCCTCACTCTTACTCTTGGGTGATGTTTCTCCATAGCCCTCAGCAATGCGCTCCACTCCCTGGACGGGGCTACATCGCGCGGGGATTTTGTGGCCTTGTTGGACCAGTTTGGCAACCATTACATCCAGGAAGCTATCTATGGCTTTGAGGAATCCTGTTCCATCTGGTACCCAAACAAGCAGGTGCAGCGGCGACTCTGGCTGGAATATGAGGACATCAGCAAAGGTGAGTGTTGAGCTCGTCAGCAGATTCTACACCCCATACAGGTATGGTTGTCTAGGTGCGAATCATGGGACCAAACTAAAGGAGTCTGTTGGTGAAGGACTAATTCAGATGTCGCCTCAATGTTCTGTGCCCATCCTTAAAATTGCCAAGGTTGGAGTGTTTGGGGAAACTTTAGATACAGGATGGGGTCAAAAGTGTATGGTCACTGTGTTAGTTATCATGGACAGAGTCCTCTAAAAGTTTTTACCAGTCCCCATGCATTCTGCTCTCATAGCAAGGGCAAAGAGTTCGACTGTTCTTATGGAACAGGGGAGAAGCAGGAGAGTGTCACAGTCTGCCCCGCTATGTCCTACCTCCGCCCTCCCTGGCTGGCAACCCCTTCCAATAACCACAGAGCAAACCTCTTCTCACTCTATCCTGTGTTTAGGCCCATTTTTTGCCCCACTGATTTGTGCTAAGAGGAAATCTCCATAGGCTCAAGTGTTTATACAGCTCTGGATAACAGCCTTACAAATAAATCTTTGTCCACTGTTGGATAGCAAGTTAGTATTCAGTCCAAATAAGTATAAGAAATTGGAATTACTCAAACCTTCTGAATTCACCTTCTGGTATGGGAGGAGTACTGGCTGGCAAATATGTATTCTGATCAACCAAGACTGATGTAGAATTGCCATTCATGGAATTTCTTCTGAGCTTACCCTCATGGCATTCTGATGAGGCCAAGTTATGGTTGTGTGAGTTGCTAAAGGGCAAGCGATGAAATTAGTGCAATGGAAACTCAAGAAGTAGGTCATCCTAAGATTTAATGATCAGGAGTCCCTCTGCAATGAGGGACCTTCTGTGTCAGCAATGCTGCGGTGGAAAATTTGCCCCCATGCCTGAGATGCTCTTGACTCTCTGAGCTCCATACAAATTTCTGTTTTGTCTTGCTCAAGAGGTAGCAGAGGCACGAGGCCCTCTCTCACGGCAGGGCATTTCCTTCCAGAAGAAGCAAGAGGCTTGTGTCTGGGCTCCAGTTGTTGCAGGCATTTCCCTCCAAGCCCTGATTCCCCTAAACTCAAAGACACAATCACAGGCTTCTAGTATCCTTTCAAACTTCCATCTCTGAAAATTCTGTTCTGATTCCAATTTGCCAAGAAAGGAGTGTCATGTAAGCAAATGTAGATAAGGCCAGTTCCAGCTGGCAAAGCTTTCTTACATTTCTATGCCAGAGCTTAGTGATTGAATCAAAAGGCTAATTCCTCCCCTGTTTCTGTTTGCCAGTGGTTCAAGGATGGCCGGGTTCTGGGACTGCTGGGACTGCTGGGACTGCTGGGAAGTCTGACCTTCCCCGGAACCCCTGGTTCTATCCCTTGCTTCTATCCCGAGGGTTGCGGTATCCTTGAAGTTCAACACTGAGCCCAGGAGGGAGATATATCCATGACCTTGGCACTGTGCCCTCCCCACGTTGATCTCAAGCCATTCTTACCAAGGAGGAGTTCATTTTGTCACACTCCCACTGGTGACTTTAGTTCTCCTAAGTATTCTGTATACAACCCCTTGCCTGTTACTGATCTTAGAAGATACTCGAACATTTTAATATGTCTATTTAGATCTCTCTCCGTTGTCCATGTATACCACCACCCCCCTCCCAGATCTTACTCTGCGTCACATAGAGTTTATTTATTTATTTTATTGTTTGGTCTGCTTAGTACTCTTAAATGGTTTTCTCCTCCCTAGGTGCTAATTTCCTTTTCTTCCAAAAGCATGAAGTATGCTACTGATGAAGACTTATAAATACATAAAACAGAGGAAGATTTTCTTCCACTTTTCTGCACTCTGAGAGGATTGCTCCAGAATGGGATTTATACACTAGTGGTGGCAACATGACATAAAAGTGACATCTTGTTGGACTCGAGTCCTTTGATGATATGTTCTTGCCTGCTCTGACTTTCAAAACCTTCTAGTGAAAAGGGTTCCTTTGTTGTTTATTTTTGCACCTAAAATTGCTCACAGATTGAATAGGAAAGGAAGCTTGTTAGGGGTGAAATGAAGTAGAAAATACCCAGGACTTACAGGTTGGGTCTCTTGGCATTGGTCGGGTGACTTTTGCTTAGTTCACTGTCGGGACCTCATCTGTAATGCCTTCTGTGGTTCCTTCCAGCTCTGATAGTTTGTGAGCCCCTCTTTATGTGAGCACCTTTCTCAGGCACTAGAGCCAAGATTGTCCTCTTCCTCCACAAGTCACTACAAAATCTCTCAAAGGTAGGTTCCATGCCTTCCTCAACTTTAACTTAGCAGGATCTGACACAGAGCGGAGCACATGGTAAGCCCCCAACAGGTGTTTATTGTGGTCATTGGTGGTGGTGGGAGCAGGGGTGGTGGCAGCTGGGGGAATTGTAGGAAAAGCCCTTCTGATGCGGCAACTTGCCAAGTGGGTTTGATTACAGACATGCAGAGTGCTCTAGTTCTGCCTGACTGATGAACACTCACAGATGGATATTTTTGGCCAGATACTCAGAAGGCAGCCTTCCATCCATCATGCACTTAGTTGTCATACTACCACTATATGGTTTGGCCATACCAACATTTAGGAACATCTGTCTTTCAGTAAGTCTGACTGAAGCCTATGAAAAATAAACTTCCACTTCCATTGCTTAAGATTAGCCTCTCCTGGGCGCCTGGGTGGCTCAGTTGGTTAAGCGATTGCCCTCGGCTCAGGTCAAGATCCTGGAGTCCCGGGATCGAGTCCCACATCGGGCTCCCTGCTCGGCAGGGAGTCTGCTTCTCCCGCTGACCCTCCTCCCTCTCATGCTCTCTGTCTCTCATTCTCTCTCTCGCAAATAAATAAAATCTTAAAAAAAAAAAAAGATTAGTCTCTCCTATTTTTTTTTTTTTACAGAGCAAATAAGGACTATCAGAACTGAAATTTTCCAACCTCCCCTCTCTCCACTGCTAACCTGACTTTTATCTGCTCTCATTGTTCTTTGCCCTCCTGCCTCAGAAAATGTAGTGAGTTCCTTCCTCTTCAGGCTAAACTCACCTGTACGGCAGCCTCTATCCCTGTCTGCTTCCTTTTGGACCCCACTCATTCAATAGTGTCTTCATCTTTCACCTTTACAACCCTTCAACCACTTGAATTGTCCCTCTGCCAACCTTCTGTCTTCCCCCCAAATAGTAGTTTTATAAACATGCAACTCTTTTACCACTGTTTCCTTTCAACATATTACCAACCAAACTTCCTGAGCGAGTAGTTTATGCATCTTTTCTCTACTTCCTCAACTTCTTTTCACTCTTCAAATTATTATTATTTGCTTTCAACTCCTTCCATTCTACAGAAATAGCTCTGGAGATGGAAATCAAGGGCTTCCTAGTCAGAGATTCACTTTTCCATTCAGTGATCATTTTATCTATGTCAGCTGAAGAATTCGTCCCTCTTGACCAGGTCTGCCTTTTCAAAAATTCTCTCTTCCCTTGATGTCTCCGATTCTATTCTCTCCAGATTCTCTTCATAAATCTTTGGCCTTTATTTCTCATTCCTTTTTCCCTTTATTCCTCTAAAGAAATCATTTACATTTTGCTCATTTTCCAGAATTTCATCTGTAATGTTCAGCTCTTCTTCACTGTTGCTGGGGGATTCTCTACTATGTCCACCTCAACCTTTATCTCTAATCCTTCCCTTGAGATTCAAGACCTCATTTTCCCTTGAGTGTTGAGCATTTCTACCTGGATATTCTGCAGGGACGTCAGTGGTCTCCATCTTTTTTCTCTGTATCCACTAGTGGATTTTTCCACTACGTTGAGGGGTCACCGCACAAAATGAGGAGTTCCTTCTAGATGCTCTCCTCCCTCCATCCTCCACATTCACTCATTTACAACATGCTGTTCTTTCTACCACCTAAATACTTCTCCAACAGGTGTCTTCTCCTGTCCATTTCCCAAAGTTGTATGAGTTTACAGTATCAGCTCTCATAAGAACTGAAACTGCTTCCTCACGTGTCTCCTTTTCTTCGGTTTCCTGCCATTCTAGTCTATTCTGCATTACAGTTATCTTCTTACAATGCCACTTAATCATATGACTCCTCAACTCGAAGCCCTTCACTAAGTCCCTCCGCCTTCCCAACATGAGCGTGACCTGGCTTCCTGTGTTGGTTTCGTAGGGCTGCTGTAACAAACCGCCACGAACTGGGTGGCTTTAAAAAATATAAATGTATTCCCTGACTCTTCTGGGGGGCAGAGGTTCAAACCCAGTTTCAGTGGGCTAAACTCAAGGGGTCAGTAAGCTGGCTCCTTTTGGAGGCTCTAGGGGAGAATCCCTTCCTTGCCCCTTCCAGCTTCTCAAAGCCACCTGGGTTCCTTGGTTTGTGGCCATCTCCTCCATCTTTAAGGTGCATCACTGATCTCTGAGTCACCCAGCTGTCTGCCAGGACTCTTTCTTATAAGGACCCTTGGGACTACACTGGGCCCACCCAGATAATCCAGGATAATCTCTCCATCTCAGGAGTCTTCATTTAAACATACCAGGAAAGTCCCTTTTGCCATTCACAGGTGACATTCACAGGTTCCAGAGATCAGGCCCTGGGCATCTTTGGGAGCCATTATTCAGCCTGCCAAGCATCCTCCACTCTGATGCGAGGTGGCTTGCTCTCAATCCCAAGCCCCCGCATTCGCTTGCAGACGTTGGAAGGCCTCAGGGCCTCCCTCCCTGCCCCAGTCTAAGGCCGTAGATATGCTCTAGTCTCCACCACTAAGCTTCTGTCTCACGCAGAAATGGACTCTTAGGTCCCAGTCTTGTCTCCTCATGGGGTTCTCTGTTTTTCTCCTTTCTTAGGTGTCTGTTCAGTTGCCTACTGTCTGGGAGGATTTCCCTCTCTTCTTAGCTCCTTAGAATCAGCAAGTTAGTCTTCCTGGCTGTGATTACCATTTGCAATTAAGTGATACCCTGTCCCAGTGTCAGGCCCCAGGCCTGGGTCCAGGGTCAAGGTTTGGAAGAGGTTTTGATCCTTTGCCACACCCCGGACCCTATATGCCTGTGCTGCCTTGTTGTCTATTCTCCCTCCATTCTACCGTCCCCTCCTTCCTGCTCATCCAGACGAGGGAAGCTCACATGCCACCCCATCCACCACACCTCCCTTGACACTCCGGGTAGAGGTCTTTGCTGCCTCTCCCAGCCCCTCGTATCTACCCCTTGGTGGCGCTCTTCCCGTTTCCCTGTGTTGTCATTGCCCTGCATGACTATCTCCCGTGATAACAGATTGGACAGCACTTACTGTAGTTCTCTCCTTTTTATTTAATTTTTATTTAATTTTTATTTTTTTCTCTCCTTTTTTTTAGTTTAACAAGATTATATATTTAAAAAATTCAAAATGTTGGGGCGCCTGGGTGGCTCAGTTGGTTAAGCAACTGCCTTTGGCTCAGGTCATGATCCCGGAGTCGCGGGATCGAGTCCCGCGTCGGGCTCCCTGCTCTGCGGGGAGCCTGCTTCTCCCTCTGACCCTCCCCCCTCTCGTGTACTCTCTCTCATTCTCTCTCTCTCAAATAAATAAATAAATCTTTAAAATAAATAAATAAAAAACAAAAAATTCAAAATGTGTAAAACAGAACAAATGAAAAATCAATCTTCCTCCCACTCTTATTTCCTGGTGATCGAGTTCTGCTCCCCAGAGGCAGCTGGGCAGCCATTGCTACCAGTAGACTGTGTATCCATCCAGACATATTCTATTCCTAGCCATTTGGAAGTGAACAAAGCAAATTGCCAGAGTAGATGTATTAGGGTCTCATCTGTTTAAAAACTATATTTATAAATATACGCCAATACACACATATAAATATATATATAATCTTCTAGTTTCTCACTAAAAATATGTCTATGGATGTGTGTATACAATATGTATATGTATATATACATATAATATATAGAGAGAGAAACATATGTATATAATCTCAAAATAACTTTATTTGTGTATATATATATGAGAACAAATTGTCTGTTTGCTCCAAGATTAGGGCTATGGGGTAGAGACTTTTATTTTTTGTACTAAAATTTCTGTATTGCTTTTCCCACAATAAGCAGGTGCCACTTTTACAATCAAACCTTTTTAACACATTGAAAAAATATATTCTGCAAAGTTTGTGTTACCTTGAGTGAAGACTTACAAAGTTGACTTAAAAAAACCAAACCAAAACCAAAACAAAGCGTACAATTGTTATCCACAGAGAGCTGAACTTTGGGTAGAAATCTGGGAGGAAGTGCAAAACAGTATCATGTCTTATTAGTATTTGCATCTTCATCCCTGACACCGTGCCTGGCATATAATTAGCATCCACTGTTTTGGAAGGAATGAATTTTTTATTTTGTTCTTACCTCAGAAGAAACTAGTAAAGAGCTGTAGATCTGTAGATTCCAGAGAAGTGACCAAAAAAAAATTGAATCTTGTTCAAATAAGAACTTCCAAGGGCTTAATTTTAATCTGCCACCTGACTCACTAAGCACAGTACATTTTCTTTCCTTCTCTCTCTCTCTTTCTTTTTTTTAATACTCCATTCAGGAGTGGATTTCCTCAGGGCTTTCTTCCTTTCCTTTTCCAATACCACTTTCATTGTTACTTCAGATCTTACCTTTGTCATTATCTTTTCTTGCCATTGCCTTTGGTGCACATCAGGGAGGTTATCTGGGTTGACAAGTGGCAGTCAGGAAACTTCTTTTTCACAGCACTTTCGAGTCCATAATCCACTGGGTTTTTGTTTGTTTGTTTGTTTCTAGCCTGTTGCCTCTTTTCCATGGGGAAAGCTAAGAAGAACGGTTTTCTCTTCTTCCATGATACAAAGCTGAGGGTTTGTTTGTTTTGTTTTTTTTTTCTCTGTAAGATGACCCTCTAACTCCAAGAAGTCTTAAGTCAAATTGGAGGCAAAGGAAGAAGTAAGCCACCTAGACGGCATTGTATTTCTACCACACAGGACGCCATGTTTTCTACTTTCCATCGATTTGTTTTTTTCCACTTTCCATCAGTTTGTTTTTGGGTGGTTAGAGCCCAAGACGGACTCTGTTGGTCCCTCTCCCCAGAGTAGTGAATAGATCTCTGCTATGGCTGAAGCAAAAACAATAGCTGGATCAGCAGTCATCCTTCTGAGCCTGACCTGTGAGTGCTGGTCAGCAGAAACCCAGTCTTGTGCATTTGATGGCTGGTGCAGTTCGTAGGCTAACTTTCATAATTGTGGTAAATGGCATAAAAATCTGATTAAGTTCAGGAACGCAACATAGAAATCCAACAAAGAGTAATAACATACGTTTCTATAATGTTTTGTGTTTTACAACCCTAGGGTTGCAAGCCAGGCCAAACGCTCTTTTTATGCACGTTTACAATAATGAAGTTAGCACTCCAGTGGCAAAGCAATTATGGCATATAGCTGTTTTCTTTATAGCTCTTTTCTTCATTCATTCATTCGTCAAACATTTGCTGAGGGCCTGCTATACGCAAAGCCCTGTAGTGAGCAGAGAGGGACTTTAGGTTTAGAGGAAACAGCTACTCTAAGGCTTTCCCAGGCAGACAGGCCTGGAGAAGGTGCTGCTGAAGCTGAGCATGGTGGTCTCATAAACAGAGGCTCTGAAAAGGAGTTAAGCTTTCCGAAACATATGGGTGAGGTTTAATTTGAATCTTCAAGTCCCTAGGCTCTGATGCAGAGTCCAGAGTAAACTGGATCTGTAGGCTCAAGGAAGATATCATTATGAATAATCTTACCAAACAGCATGTTATATAACTTTACTCATTGAATCCTGAAGTCTTACCCTCCCCATTTTATAGATAAGGAAATCAAGTCTCAGAAAGCTTAAATAACTTGGAGGTAGACACATAACTAGTCAGGGGCAGAACCAGGGCAAGAAGAATGCCTTGACCTCCTGAGATATTGGGGACGGCTGCATACCGTTTTGCCTGCCAATGGCACAAGAAGAGATTAAAGTAGAAAGGTGAGTTAACGAGATGGAGGTGGGACCAGGACATAAATGAAGCCATGCCACTGGTCTAAGATGAATGGAACAAGGCCAGATGTCACCCCTGGTTAGACCTCAGAGTGGATCCATGGCCTTTTTCACCTTGAGTTTCCTGGATTTTTGATTGTGGGATTTGGGGGCCATGATCAGTGATGATGGCCCAGTTGCCGGAGTCGTTTTTATTTCCCTCTGTGGCAGCGTTCCTCAAAATTAATCGTGCATATGTATCACCTGGGATCTTGTTAAAACGGACATTCTGATCCAGTAAGTCTGGCTGGGGCCTGACATTCTGCATGTCTAACAAGGTCTCACTTGATGCCAATGCTACCAATCCAAGAGCCCATTTTGAACAGCAAGGTGATATAGACTTGTCTCAAAGATGAACAGGGAACGGGTTCCCTCATCATCTTTGTTTGTCCTGTCCAATGCAGAAACTTTAATGCTGGAGCCACAGCATGGTGGCCTCCAGGGGTATGTCCTGGTGTCATCCCCACAGAGGAGTGTCACAGATAAGAGGACTAGACTGAATGGTTTTCACTTTGGACCAGAACTTTTCTCTGATGAAGCCATTGATCGGTAGGCTTGTGTGCAGAATTGAACAGTCTTAAGCCCTCAGGCACTGAAGGGAATTGGAAACATGCCAGCAATCAGGGCTAAAGGTGATAAGCTGATTTTTCTAAACTTTGTACTGTAGGCAACACTCTTCTCATCTTACTGTCTCAAGCATTCTCTAGGTTTTTTTTTTTTTAAATTAGTATTCAAGAGGCTTCCATTTCTTTTCTCTTGTGGAAACCACTAATGGTTATAGCGTTTCATATTTTAACATAGGGCTAGCATTTTAGTTAATGGGACAATTGTGGTAGTGATGCCCAGTTCCTTTCATATAATTATGGGCCTGACAAGAGTGACATATCGTGCATACACATACAATTTAGTAGTTAATTATATAGTATTCTGGATTATTTTCTACTCCAGACATGTAAGCTTTGCCCTCACAACTTGATTGATTGCTTCTTGGAAGAGGGTTTACCCATTCACTTAGTTAACACCTTCTATATCTAAACATTGGTCTGGGCACTGGGCATTTAATGATGAATGACACAGGAAAGTTTCCTGCTTTTACGGAGCTTATATCCTAGTGAAGAGAGACAGACAGTGGCAGGTAACAAATAAATGAAAGCAATAATTCTAGATATAATTATATCTAGATAGAGATAATATCTAGATAGAGATATTATGAAGAAACTGAAACCAGATAATGTGATAGAAGTTGGCTGCAGGATTGGGAGCTGATTGAGATGGCAGCCACAGAAAGGCCTCAGTGATGGTGATAAGGGGGCGAGGTTGAGCTAAGACCTGGAGAAGACAAGAAGGAACTGGGACAGAACCATCCAGGCAGAGGAAATAACAAATGCAAAGGGTTCATAATTTATTTTTTAATTCTCATAGCCTCTAGCATAATGCTTCTAGTAGGGTCTATAAATTTACTTGGTAAATATCAGACTGATACCCAATAGGACTGTGGAGAAGAGATGAGCCTGTATTCTCTGATGGAAGATGAAGAGGAGAAAGCCTACTTTCTCCAAACTTGTTCTGTTTCCTAGATTCAGCAAGCTGAGATAGGACCAATGTGTTTACTCATCCTCTTGTTTTAAAACTTTTAATTCCAGTATAGTTAATATATAGCACTATATTAGCCCATCCTCTTTTACCCAGCCTGTAGATCAGTGCTCAGGTGGGGTAACTGTGGTGATATAGACCCGAGAAATAAGCATAAGGCACGATACATATATCTACCAGCACTTTTATCTCAGTGTTATGTGCTCTACTCCACAACTGATAGTTTATTTCTGAAAAAAAAAAAAATGTTGGAAATAAATTTGCAAGATAGATGGTGATACAAAGGGATATTCCACATCAAATGTGAAAATCTGACCTCGACATCACTTGGAGTTTTCATGTCTTTGGGGATGAGTGCCTTGTTTCTTAAGTAGTAATACGTCTCTATTGCCCATCCTACTCTAAAGTGGCGCGTTGAGAGAGAGAGCACTGGGTGGGGAATCAAGAGACCTGGGTTCTTGGTCTCAGTTGAGCCATTAGCCAGCTGGCCTTGGGTCAATTACTTAACCCTCTTCAAAATAATCTCACCTGTATGATAACGAACCTGAATTAGATGATACTTAGAATTCCTTCTACTTCTAATGTTCTCTGACTCTGTACACTTGGCCAGTGATTTCTACTTCTGATAACAGAATGCAACATTTAATAATGCCTGGCTCATGGCTAAATAGGTTAACTCAACTGATGTGGAAGGAGTTAAGCGTAGTTGTTTGTAGCAAATGTTTAAAGTCAGGCAGATTTGCATCAAATTTTTTTTTAGCTGTGACTCTGGCGAAGTTTCCTTAATGGCTGTGAGCCTCAATTTCCATGTCTGTAAAATAAGGCTATAAGTCTTTATCATAGAAGTGAGGATTGGGTAAAGATTGAATACAGTAATTATATATGAAGCACAATGTCTAGCATTCTGTAAGTGTTCAATGCGCTGTGAGTCTTACTATTGTTATTACTATTATTATTAGAATTATTTTAATAAATTTGCAGTTCAACTTATTATTTTTTGAACAAAATAGTAACTGATAAAAATTTCAAAGGGATATCAATAAAACTTGCCCTAGGTAAATTCGCTCTTCATAGAAACACTGATGTATATTTTACGAGTCACAAATCACCTACTAACCAGGCTAGTGGAACAGGGGGCCCAAATCTTCATTCCAAAAATCAGGGTCCATATCACATCCTTTGGCAACCATTTTCAGTTCCAGTTGTAGTCCCTTTGCTGGGAAAAGATCAGGAAATAAGCACAATTTCTCCCACCCGTATGAGAGGGATTTTTTTTTTTTTTTGATGGAATGGAAAAGGATCCCTGGGGAAGCCTTTTTGATAAGCAGCCTGGGTGTTTCTGCCTTTTAAGTGCAAAAGAGCTGTCGGGTACATTCCACAAAGGGGGAAAAATTCATGAATGTGTCCGGCTGTACCAACCTTCCTTTTTAGCTGCGATTCAAAGCCTCTGCTGTCTGGCTCCATTGCCTGCATAAAGATGCAGACACAGATTCCTCTGGACCCCCGGGGTGGGGGGACCCTGGTCCTATCTACAGCTACAGTTCCAACGTAAGTGGATGATGTTGGGGCCGAGAGAGAACTTGTTAGCAGTTTCCTGTTCTTGTTAGACCCCTATCCTGTCCTGATTTCCATTGACAGTCTGCTGTCGAGGAACATTGATGCATCTCTGGGTTCGCTCCCCACGCCTACCCCATCTCCAGCAACGTGTAACACCATGCATAGCGTCCAGCAGTCGGTCAGTCAGTATCGATGGAACGAATACGTGAGTGAATGCCATACTTTTTCTCTTCCCTTTCCAAGGGAAATGACAGCATATTGTCTGAGATAGCCTCTCCTTGAACACTTGCCCCCGACGCCCTTGGCACCAGCCCACCCTTTCATCATCCCTCCTCCTTATCTCCAGGTTTGAGTGTTTTGTGGGTGTCGGGGGGGAGGGGTGGGGATAATGTCATGTCGTGGAGTTTGGCATTAGAAGAATAGTCTAGACAGGTGCCTGGGTGGCTCAGTCGGTTAAGCGTCTGTCTTCAGCTCAGGTCCTGATCCCAGGGGTCCTGGGATGGAGTCCCACTCCCTGCTCAGTGGGGAGTATGCTCCTCCCTCTTCCTCTGCCCCTCCCCCAGCTTGTGTTCTCTTTCGCTCACTCTCTCTCTCAAATAAATAAAATCTTAAAAAAAAAGAAGAAGAAGAATAGGCTAGACATTAAAGCCAAATGATCAGCACAAGGTAGGACTAGGATTAAATACTAGGAAGTGGAGTAAATCTATGGGTGGACCTCCAATTTGTGAGAGTTATTCCAAATTTCTGGCTACCAGTTAATGTTCTAGGAGCCAATAACAGCCTTTCTTTGACCACTTTTCCTGATATTGCCTTTCTTTTACAAAGCAAGTCAGAAAGTTTTCTTGGTGGGGGCGGGGGGCGGGATATGTGTCAGATGTAACACGTTAACTTGGGGTTAAACGGAAACACAAGACATAAAACCATTTTTACCTAAACCAACAAATCAGCAAACCCCATTCATCTGAGCTTATCTGTTTGGCTACTAGCCATTTTGGGTTCATTCCTAATTCCCTCTGTTGTCAGAGACGGTCTTCCTGAATCTCATGGAACTCTTGGGAAGTTGTTTCAATTATTAGAAGGTGTAAGTTAAAGAGAAAATTAAAAAATACATTAGAAAAACTAATGTCAAAGAAACCAGCAAGAAATGGATCAGATAAGTAATTAATTTCAAAAAAAAATGAGAGTAGTTGACATCATTTTCAAACCTGGCCCCAAGTGCCAGCTAAACTAGAAAGTATAGATGATTAATGCTACAAAAGACAGAGGCTCCAGGATATGTCATTTCTTTCTCCATTACCGATGAGGGGAAGAGAGTTCTCTGATCAGATCAACTTCCCTCTTTTAAAAATTCTCAAGTACACTTTGACTTTACTCCCGATAAGTTGCTGCCAGCGAAGTCAGTGACATGCAGACCTCAGTTAGCAGCATCTCAAGGGAAGGCTGAGTTCCTTTGCAAGGTACCCATGTTTATGCATTCATTCTGAAATGTGCACTGATTGTTTCCTGTAGACCAGGCACAGTGCTAGGCATCAGGAGTACCGTGGTTAATCAAAGAGGGCTCCTAAACCACTGTGGAGTTCTAGATGTTGAAGTAAAGCCTGACTGTTTCCTCTGCCAGTCTTTCTTGACCTCTTCTTTCCTTGCGTTTGGTGAGTCAGTATCTGTGGGACAGCATGGGAGAGCCCTCGGCGGGGACCCACAGAAGAAGTAAAGGAAGCCATTGCCAGATCCGGAACACACTTTCCACCTTGAGAGTTGATCCCGTTCTGTGCAGGCTTAATGCACGTTCTGTCAGCTACCAAGGAGTCCTTGCCCATGGCGGCAGCTCGCCGGAGGCGTCTGGAACATGCTGAAAGAGGGAAGCACAGGGACACGTGTGGAGAGCTTTCAATGAAAGACCCCTTGCAACATCAAGGGCTTCTGGGGAGAGACACTGTCAGGCTAGACTGGGCCCTTTCCTGAGAAGGGAACAGGCAGCTTGGCTCAGTCGTCACCACACAAGACCCATCGACTTGATCAATCTGCCAAGGGACAGTGTTCATTGCACTTAGTTAGAGGGTGACCCCACAAGACCCCTCCATCTAGGGCAATCGCAAAATCAAGCGGGTCCAAAAAGACCTTAGGCGTTTTAGTTTTTGCTGATTAAAAAAAAAAAGAACAGAGCAAGAAAGAAAAAGAAAAGGGGAAAGAAGCATTTCCTCAGCTCCATTTCTCAGTAAATCTGCCAGTTAAGATATGTGCTTTGTAGGTGAAATGTGAGTGCCAGTGACAGGGAAAAACCACCTAATCAGGTAAGCCAACAGCCCGGACCCCCCTGACATTTTTCGGGTTCCTTGGGTTTTTTCTGTAGTCCGCTGATTCCACAGGGCCGGCTCATGAAGTCACTCTTTGGGTGTGTTTCCGCCGCCCATGCTGACGGCCGGGGCCCCTCCCGTCAATTTATTACAAATCCAGTCGATGACTGTGCTAATTGGTTCCATATATATTGATGTGTTGGGGGCCTTTCTGACTTTATATATTTTTATTCGGTCGGCTCTGCCTCCTCCCTCAGAGAGCAGGGAACTCGGCCCACTTCTTTGCAACTCCCTGTAGATGTTGCTGTAGATTCTGCTCACAGTGGACTCACATTCCATATTGATCACAGTAGTGTGGATGAGGATATCAGGAGACCCCAGCCTCCCAGCTTTCCTGGTCCCTGCGTTCTTTTACAGGGGCTGGATAGAAAGGAGATGTTATTCCTTCAAACTGCCCACAGTCTCTGTCTTCAAGGGTAATTAATATGTTGGGACTTGTATAGACCATGTATCCTGCATTCGCTGGGCAGGTAAAGGTCATTCGTGATCGATAGATAAACATCAAAGCAAACTGAAACCCCAGAAAATCTCCCCTATAATTCCACCACCTATTTTTTTATGCTTTCATTATTTTTTTTTTCATTATTATTGAGTCTCTACTTTGTGCAGGTGTTGGGCAAACAACACGGTAGGAAAGACAGGAAACCTGCTCTCATGGAGGAGACTATAAACCAGCAAATGAGGAATAAACAAAGTATCAGGAACTTTGCTAGGAGGGTAATGCGGAAGGTGCCACGACAGCAGGTGCCAGAAACAGTGACCACGTGAGAGAGAGCCATCAGGGAAGGTGTGCGTGGCACCTTTGCAGAGCTGTGGAGAGGAGCTGGAGGAAAGACATCACAGAGGGGGCATGGCCAGTGCGAGGAGGTGGGGAGCCGAATGGGGTCGGAGCCGAATGAGCAAGGAAGCCGCGGCCTGGCTAGAGGCTGGAAAGGCGGAGGGTGGCCATGCAGAGCCACAAAAGCCCCAGCTAGGCTGCTGGAAAGGAAGCTACTGAGGCCAATGCCTGGGTCACATGGATGATATGCTGGGATCCCTTCTGCACTGGGGGCAGAATAGCTTCAGGAGAGGCCAGAGTGGGCACAGGGACACTGGATAGAGACCCAAAACAGTAACCCAGGCAATGGACAGGGAGCGGAAAGAATAGAGCCAGGTTTGTTTGTGGAACAGAGAAGCTTGAGGACAAGGGTGTCTGGGGGAGAGTGGAGGAGGGTGGGAGGAATCGGCATAATTCCCAGATATTTGCTTGAGCGTCTGACTCTGCCAAAGTACCGTTTACAAATTAAGGGGCGGGGCACAGGATGGAACAGATTGGGGGAGTTGGGGAATAATGAGATTCATGCAGACTTGTCAATTTTGAGTCTCCATAGGCACATCCAAGTGGAGTCCAGTAGGCTGTTGGACAGGCAGGTCTGGAGCTCAGAGGAGAGGTCAGTGCTAAGAGATGCAAACCTGTGAGTCGGCAGAATTCAGCTGGTTATCTAAAGCTTTGAGATGGATGAGCTCACCTAGGGAGGATGACGGAGAAGAGGAGGGGGCCCAGGATGAAGGCCTGAACGGCTCACGGGTAGAGAGCAGGTAGAGGTGGCAGGTGGAGGGGAGCTCAGCAAAGGGGACTTTGAAGGAGGCACCAGGAGGTGGGGGGATCAGAGGGAGACTGTGGCAAAGAAGAGAGCAAGCAGATGTGTTTTGTCCTGCTGAGCAGGGAGGGAGATTAGCAGGACAAACATCATTGCCCTGTTCCCTTAGAGAATCATAACATATTATCACCACAAAGGCCCTGAAAAATCATTATAATAGTAACTTACAATGATTAGTATTTCACATACACTGTATTTCTCAGCTCTTCATGACGGGAAGAGGTAGGTTACATATGATGATCCTGTTTGGTGAAGGGTCTTTTGTGAGCTATTCTCAGTAACTCTGAATTGGAAAACCAAGAAAGTTACCTTGCAAACCAGAGCTGTGTCCCTTGGGATATCTGCAGGGCGCATGTATCATCCCAGATCCTCGTGGTGCTGAGCTGGAAAAGCATTCCCCACTGGGGACATCTGCCTGCAGACCATGTGCCCTTGCAGTAGGACTCTCTTGCCCCCCCTCCACTGGCAGTCCAGCACCCCTCATTCCAGAGGGGAGTTCTTGGGGCCCGTGGTGTGAAGACACTGGTCCCACAGAGAGTGGCAGAACCCAGGCTCGGTCACTGACTGTCCCAGTCTCAGAGAGCTCTGTGTCTGCTTCTCTGTGTGTACAAACCCACGAGGGCTCTGGGCACTTGTCCACCATCCAGGTGCCTCTCTTTGTATTTCTGATCTGCCCATCATGCTGACCCAGGATGAGGACCCCATCCCATAAGGATGCACATGGCACGATCTACTCTTAACAATTCTATTATTGCCAGGCTTTATTAGCATAATAGCAAACAAGATGAAATCCTTACTCTGCCCAGTTCTTAGCTGGCCATTCCACCCCTGGAGAGAGGGCTCCAGTCTACAAGTTAGCAAGCACTCAATACCTGCTGCTAAAAGTGTATTGAGTGCCAGGCCCTATGCTAAGTGTTGGGAGTATATTGATGAATAAAAGCCAGGCCCAGCCCTCAAGTCATTCATAAAATATATGGGAGGGTGTCCAGTAAACCAGAAATTATAATAGTAGGTAAGGGCTATAAGACACCTGAGAACAGGAAGCAGCAAATCCAGACTGGGGCAGGATTGAGAAAACCTTCCTGGAGGAAGCGTTGCCTGGACAGAGAGCTGGGGGGGATGGGGAGGTGAGTGGGGGAGTGGATGTTAGCGTGCAGCCTCTGGGGCCAGGACAGTCTCAGTCGGAGCAAAGCAAGGCACAGGGAGCCTGGGGGTGTGGGAAATGAGGGAGAAGTGAGGCTAGAGAGGGGCCAGGAACAGGTATACGGGGCCTGCTGGCCATGCCCAATTCCCTTAGTTTTACCTTAAAGTCATTTGAGAATTACTAAAGGATCGCAACAGAGAGAAAGCATGTTCCCACTGTGCTTTAGAAGCATACATCCAGGGGCACCTGGGGGGCTCAATCAGTTGAGCGTCTGCCTTCGGCTTAGTTCATGATCCCAGGGTCCTGGGAGCATGCCCCGGTCAGGTTCTCTGTTCGGCAGGGAGCCTGCTTCTCCTTCTGTCCCTTACCCAGCTTGTGTTCTCTCTCTCAAATAAATAAATAAAATCTTAAAAAAAAAAAAAAGCATACACCTGGTAACAATGAAGAGGATAGTTGGGAGATGTCAAATCTAGAGATAGGTTGACTGTCAGGAAAATTTTGAAGTAGACCACTGGGAAATGTGGAAGGTCTGGACTAAGGGGAAGAAATGTCAAGTGTTGTGTGGATGTGACAACAATTTGAGAAATGTCCCTCAAAAGCTGACTCTTGGGATGTGTGGAAGGTGAGGATGGGGTAAGCCATGCAAGGCTTGCCCACAGAAATCTCCTAGGTAGACATAAATGGAGAGCCTGTGGGCCCTGCGCTGACTTCCCTCACTGTGGAACAGCAAGAATTTAAAGCTCTTTGGCTCAGACATTGAACCAGGCTGACGTGGATTTCTGAGTAGCAGAATTTTTGTTCTTCGTGGGCAGTACAATTTGCTTCTTGATGCTGACAAGGCTGGGGATCCAGAGGCAGCAAACCCACCTTTCTGGAATGTCCATCCTAACAAGACTCATTTTTGGGGGGCGGGGGGAGCTGAACTGCAGCCGCACCTTATTGAGATGTAAGGGAGGAACGGGGAACCTACATAGTCGCCTATATCCTTATCTCACAAACAATGCGTGCGATGGCAGGGACCCCAAGGAGAAGCACCTTGAACCCAGACCAGTCCTCTGGCCGAGCGCAGGGGAAAAAGTTCAGCAGTGATCTTTATGGTGTCGGGTTTTCCGATCCATATGAGTCCATCCACCATATTAAACATCACAGTAGCTTTTCCTGGGAAAGCCATCTGGCGGGGAGATGAACTACAGATGTTGGTGAAGATTGAGAATGGGCAGGGGGGAGGCGGGGAGGTTCCGGTTTATAAAACCTACTAATGCTTCCCTGCAGTAGCCAGAGGTCATATTTCTGTAAATACTCTGATTCTTGCCATTCGGAGCATATGTCTCCTTGTTATCTTTTAATTGGTTTTTATTCTAAATTTAGCACTAAACAGTTTGTGGTGGTAGTGGCTATGAGCACTGGTGTGGTGCATGTTAATTGTCGGGATGCATGAGACGTCAGGACTTATCTGTGCCCTCCCTCTCTTCCCCATGTCACACCAGCCTGCATTAAGGAGCTGGAGATGCTTACTGTGCCCTTTCCTGCCCGTGTTGTCGTGTTTATAGATGTCGGGTTCGGGAGAACAAATGGGGAAGAGTCATCTAAAATCTGAATACCGCCAGAAGCCCTGGCAGTAGGTGGATGTCGATAGATGGGAAGCTGGTATCTGCAGGCCCGTGATGCCTGACATCCTGCGTCCCGGGAGAGGCCTTCAGAAGCTGTTGAAAGCAACCCAACAAAACGCAGTAATTGGGGTGTTCTGGAGGAAACAAGAGAGTCTGGGTTTGAAGATCTCGTCTCTCTATGATATGGAAGGAAACAGGGTGTAAAGTGAGGAGGAAAAGGATGTGGGAGAGTGATTTTAGAACAAATGACTCAAAGCCTCTGAGCCTTGGTGTCCTCATCTGTAAAATGGGGTGATGAGACTATTGCAGAGCGTTGTGAGGACTAAGAGTCTTGAGGCTGTTAGAGCATCTGGCCCATAGTAGGTCCTCAATAATGTTAACTATTAGGTTCTGTTCCAAAATCGCATACCAGTCCAACAAGGTACTCTGCAAGAAATGAATTCCATGTTCAGATTATTTTTTTACAACACTGCATGCAATATTTCCTTTTTGGAGATTTGTAACACATATTAGAATTCTAAAGGCTTTCTGCAGATTTACAAGAAAACCTGCTTAACTTTCACTTGGATTATTCATTCACATTAGAACCTGAACATCTTTTTTATTTGTCTTTCTATTTTCTATTTTTAATAATGCTATGAGCGGATCCAAAAAACAAAAGTTCTACAAAATCTACTTAGGAAAATCATGAGTTCTTATTACACAGCTTCTGATAAGGCAACAGCTTTCTCTTTAACCTCTTCTCTCCAGATGAGGCACCAAATCCTTGTATTTCTCCCGCAGTTCTCCCTTGGTTTGCCCCTCATGCTCATGCACACAATTGTCATCCCAGGCTGAGCGCAGACCGCCAGGCCTGCCTTGTTACCACAGCGTCCTGCCTGGTCGCTTTCGCTTCCAGTCTCTCGTTTATGCAGACATTCGTTCTAGGTCAGCCTGTGCTGCTCTACCTGCCTCATCTTCCTCCACACCTTGCTCCTAGCTGCTGGGTCAAGCCCAAGATTCCTGGTCTGGTTCATCAGGGGCCCCATTCAGTGTGGCCCTACCCGACCTGTGTCACTTTATGTAAAAGTCTGTGTCACAGAGTGAAATTCTTTAAAGACCTCTTTAGCCCCCTTCGCCTATTGTTTGACCTTGTTGACCTTGCCCTGATCATCCACATTGTCCCTGACCCCCTCATCAGCTCCTGCCCATTCGTAAGACGTGGTCCTCCAGGAAGCCTTCCAAGACTTCTCTGGCCCTCCAGACTCCTCTAATGCTGACTGTCTCAACCACACCACGTGGGACTGATGGTGCACCCGGAGTCAGCCAGTCCCAGGGACACATTTCACCTCCTCCCCTTAGAGCTCTGTGACTGGGGCAAAGTGAATTCCCTCTATGTTGCTCAGGCCTGTCATTGATAAGGTAGGGACAATTTCAGCACCGACCACGAAGGTCGATAGGAAGAACTGACAGTGTTGAACCTTACCTGGACATGAAGAAATCCAGTCATTCTTCATGTTCTGGAATATGGCTTACCACAGAGAACTACCCTTCCCCATGAGATGATGATGAGACTCATGGTTGCCTCCTTTGTTTATGAGAAGGATACAGACTCTTAAAATCCCCATTCTTTGCTCTATAATGGATTACCGAAACTGCTTGTCCCCAGTGATTGATCAGAACAAAATGCTAGCTTATCGAGCTTTGGTTATACCCCTGAACTTTGGCCCACAATCTGCCTGAATGAGCATATTGCCCCTCCTGAGAATACACTGGCCTCACACTTCTTCCCCACACCTGGTTCTTCCTAGCTTTGTTTAGTGCTTTATGTAAAAGGAAAACTCTTTTTGCCTTACTCTTGAGTTGCTTGCAGACCTCACCAGAGCATTCTCCCTATTGTAACAATCCATTCCTCTTCATATTACAGTAATATCCACCCCCCCAGCCACCTTGCAATAATCCTTTTGAATAATACTCTCTTTACTAACTCTGAATTTGTTTTTACAGAGTATATACAAAGTGTTTAGTAAAGTGCCAAGATGTCTGATAAAGAACAGCTATTATTAATATTACTGTTATTATATGTTTGTTAGCCTTGCTATCCCAAACAGAATGCAAATTCCTGGAGGTCAGTATCTTAAACTTTAGAGCTCTCCACAGTCCATAGCACGATGCTGGGCACATGACATATCTTTAATAGATGTATGCTGACACATGAAGCTGTCGGTTTCATATCTGGAAGCCAACAAGCCAATATGATCTGCAGATAGTGTAAAGGACACTTGGCTCTTTCAGAGAAGGAAGGTGATCAAAGAAGGTTTGAGACCACCACCTGATGTCATCCTAACAGGTTCTGGGAGAACATGGCAACTCCTGTTTTCCTTCCATCTTATCTAGCACATTAAATCGCTGTTAAACAAGAGAGTAGAGAAGCCACGCGCGAGAGAATCGCTGCTCAGAATGGTGAGCCGAGAAGTTAGCAACTTTGAGAGAATGACTGAAGCATACACATTACCTGCAGGGGCTAGCAAGACCTTCCACCTTCGGGCTCTGGGCAGCCATGGGGGAAGCGAGGGTCCAGGGGTTGGAACAAATGCTGGAAGGCTGTTCTTTTCCCTTCAAATACAGGAGAATATTATATTCTGGAAAGTAGAAGTTATCAAACACTATACCCACCCCCTGCATGACTTGTGAAGAGAGAGAACATGACAATAACAAAGATCTTAAAATGAGTTCACTGTGAGCCAGCCTTGACAGCAAACCCTTGTATTTGTTAAAAGAGTTTTTAGATTTTTGGAATGCCTCTGGCTGAAGAAAACCTATTAACTCCACCATTCCCATAAGCTCCTTATGATTCCTGGGAGGCCGTGTGGCCTAATGGTTCAAAGCAGGGTCTTTGAAATCGGTATGACCTAAGCCCTCTGAGCTCCACTTCAATATCTGGGAAATGGACTGATAACATCTACCCCACAAAACAGGTGTAAGAATTCGATGAGATCACGTATCATAAAGCACTGTATTTCTAGGGAGAACTCAGGAGATCAGGGGTCAGCCAACTCTGACCCACTGGCAAATCTATGTCTGCATGGCCCACAAGCTGAGAATGGCTTCTGCCTCCTTAAATAATTGAAAAATAAGGATAAAAAGGAAAATGCCATTTTATGGTATGTGATAATTATATAAAATTTAAATTCCAGTATCCATAAATAACATTTTATCGGAACAGGGCAATGCCCGTTCGCCGAGGATCGTCCGTGGCCGCTTTTGCACCAGAAAGGCACAGTTGAATAGTTGCTTCAGAGATTGCTTGAGCCACAGGGCTTAAAATATTTACTCTTTGGCCCTTTACAGAAAGAGTTGCCAACTCCTACCATAAATGGTAGCTGTTGTTATTAAGGGTGCTCTCATCCGGGACGCCTGGGTGGCTCTGTCGGTTAAACGTCTGCCTTTACCTCAGGTCATGATCTCAGGGTCCTGGGATCAAGCCCTGCATCAGACTCCTTGCTCAGCGGGGAGCCTCCTTCTCCCTCTTCCTCTGCTGCTTCCCCGGCTTGTGCGCTTTCTCTCTCTCTGACAAATAAATAAATAAAATCTTTATTAAAAAATTAAAAAAAAGATGCTCTCATCCCTCATGGCCTCGCCCAGCAGCTCCCTCCTCAATAAAGCTTTCCTGGTCTAATCATCTTGGTATCATCTGGTCCTTACCTGATCCTTTAAAAAAAATGGCCCTTAAATTTCGTGTATCTGTCTTATCTCCTCTACAAGATAATACAGCCTTTGAATGTAGGGATTACACATAATTCATTTCGCTATATTCAAAAGACCTGCACATTCCCTTGTAAATAGACATTCAATAACTTAGTATTTGCTCTATCAAATTGAAGTGAGTTCCAGTTTGGGTCTTTTGACTTAGGCTTGATGTCAACCAACTTTTTGATGGAAAGAAAGTCCTGAGAGGCTGAAGACAGAAGCACAAGAAGGATCTAAAAAGATTTGTACTCAAAATAATAAATAAATAAAGCTAGCAACCTTGAGATGAGTACTCACCTCTATACACACAAAATTTCAGCATTGGTTGCTATTGACAACATTCCTTCTACTGTTTCTGAAAGTACAGTTGGATTGCCTCAGGGCGGAAATATTAATGATGAATTTTCTTATCAACCATTTGAAAGGAGTCCCTTTTTCCCAGCTTCCTTGACATCGCTTAAGTTCCTGGCACTGGGGGAAGATTTGTGTTTTGTTAGGGCTGTGTGCACGCACATACACATGCACACAGGGGCAGACATCCATTCCGTTGTGTGGCTTTATTTGACATTAGATTGAATTGTCCTCCAGTAGACTTGTTACCATAGGAATGAAAATTAAATCCAAGATCCTATAGCTACAAGCTTTAGAAAAAGATAGGATTCATGACTTAATATATCTCGAGTGGCTTATTTTCTGTATTTCTCAGTGGGTTTTTGATTCCGGATTGATATAAGGGAAAGATACCCTTGGGTATCTTTCCCTTATAGCAGGTCTTGCTGATACCTAGGAGGGATTTGCTTTTTCTCTTTTCTGTGAAAATAAAAAAAGAATCTAGAAATCCTAGCACTCTCTTAGTACTAAACCCTAAGTATTGTAAATCGTTATTCAAGACGTGGAATGAAGGTCCTTAAAGGCTGCCATTTATATATACCACCCGCCCTTTCGAGTACAACCCAAGCAGTGTTGCATTTCAGGGAGAAATACTTTGTAACCAGAAAGGTTGGACTGGGGGATCAAAATTGAATTTTATTCCACTAGTGTAGCATTTTTACTTGAACTAGTTAAAGCTCAGCATGGTCAACAGCATCTTTCCTACCCATTTGTCCCCTAATATTAATGAAAAGATCACCCAACTGCTGGAGAGTTGGGTTGCCAGCCTTGAGGGTCACCTTGGGACCATAGAGACCATGTTGCTCTGAACAACCATGCTACCAACAAGGATGCCTGAGAGGCCACCATCAGGCAAACCATCCACGTCTTTGGATCGATTTTCATGCATCAAAGCTATCCATGGAAGCACGTTGTCGCAAACTAATTGTGAATTTAGCATCGTCTTTTCCTTCCCCCTCTCTCATCGCATGGGACTATCAGGGACTCTGTGGCTCTAGTGCTGAAGCCAGTGGGTCAGCCACATTCCCGCTCCACTCCCCCCTGCCGTCTCCGGCAGGCAGAGGCCTGGACTCAGGCGTGCCTTCCTCAGTGGAGCCCTTCCTCAATCCTAGTTTTGTTTCCCCACAATGGAGGAGACTTCTGATCCCTTAACCATAGAGGAACTGACCTCCTGGCAACCTTGGTGGGTTAATTCCTGCAGACCCAAAGCCTGTACGTTTAGTCCTCACTTACTACTGAGTGTTCTTGTTCTGTCTCTGGCTCATGAAGATCCTTGTTTTGTTTTTGAGCATCTGTGTTCGTGTGTTTGTTTGTCATTAATTTTGTATGGATCGAGCACCTCCTGGGCGCCAAGACTGTGCTGGGTGATGGGAATGTAACAGTGAACAATGGGGACCACTGAGAGCTGAGATACTGGAAGCTGGGCTAACAGTTTCACGTGTATTATCCCGTTTAACTCTCAGAATCATCCTTTGCGATAAGTTATGTTAACCGATTTAACACATGAGGAAACTAGCCCAAAGAGTTTAAGCATCTCCCAATATGTCCCAGAGCTCTGAAGTTGAACCCAGGCCTCACGGCCTCCTCTCACAAGAAAAGGAATTCTGGGTGAAGACAGTCTCTGCCAGCTGAGGTAGTGGCCTGGGACGTGATACACTGACAGCGTCTGTCTAGGCCTGGGACCCACATGGGCCTGCTGCACGCTTCTCTGGCCTTCCTTCTTTTTCAAGAGCAGACATCTGCTTTTCTGCTTTCAATGGTCCCATATCAAAAGTCCCAGAGACGGGCTTCCTCCTAGAGCATGTCTTCACACACTGTTAGGTCTGGAAGCTTCTGTTGGCGCCGTGGCTGTTGTTGGGCGGGCGGGCTGTTAGCGGCTGTTCTCTATCACCCGTTAGTTTCTCTACTAAAGTCACAAAACTGAGTGTGTGCATAAGAAAGCAGTAGGCTCTAAGGGAGACTCTGGTGTCAGGGGCTTTAATGGCCAAAGTGACAGGATGGGGGCACCTGGGTGGCTCAGTCGCTTAAGCATCCAACTCTTGATTTTGACTCAGGTCATGATCTCAGGGCCTTGAGATCGAGGCCCGCTTCGGGCTCTGTGCTGGGCAAGGAGCCTGCCTAGGATTCTCTCTTTCCTTCTCCCTCTGCACCTGCGCCCCCCCCCCCCCCCATGCTCTCTCTCTCTCTCAAAAAACAAACAAAAAACCCAAAGTGACACGATAGCCATCTATACAGGTGATGACAGCTGGGCCCTGCTACATGAAAGCCTCTTTCTTCCTTGGCAGCCACCTATTCAGGAACTGCACTGGTCATTTTAATACTTATAATAGTTTTTTTTGTTTTTGTTTTACGATTTTATTTATTTGACAGAGAGAGAGAGAAAGACGGTAAGAGCAGGAACACAAGCAGGGGGGAGTGGGGGAAGGAAGCAAGCTTCCCACCGAGCAGGGAGCCTGATGCGGGGCTCAATCCCAGGACCCTGAGATCATGACCTGAGCCGAGGGCAGACGCTTAACGACTGAGCCATCCAGGCACCCCTATATACTTGTAATTGTTTTAATATCTACTATTGCTATACATACGCAGGGAAGTAAGGTAAAATCACAGCATCACCTTGGTTGAACGTAATGATAACATTCTCTTTATGATATTTGAATGAGAGGAGTTCATAATGGAAAGTGTTAATATGCACACACCTCTGTACTCATTGTCTGAAAGAGAGCCTTAGACCTGGCTTCCACATCTGCCCCTCACTTGATTGTCCGCCTGAACAGAATTGTCTCCAGGGGCGTTGCCTTCTTGTCACATTTCCATCAAGTCCTTTCTTTATGAGATGAATGCGCATGATCGAATAGATCCATTCTTGGTCGAGTGTAAAAGTTTTCTGACTTTCATCATTACTGCCTATGTAGGACTGACCACACAGTGCTTTTTGTCTGACATAATCCAGGAAGCAGAGTCTATAGATGGTCCATGATAGACTCTGCTGCTGGGGGCATTCTCCTTCTCAGGGTCAGCACGCAGTCCTCTCGGCTGGGGAGCACGCTTGGTTACTTCTGGAACAGCTCAGGCCAATGTCTTCGGAGTCTGAATCAGTAGTTTTCAAATTAGGCTCCTTTGTGCCCTGGGGCTCTGAGTAGATGGTCGAATGGCTCCATAAATAATAGAGTTGTTTATTTTTACCAAACAATAATGATGCCACATGCCTAGGAGTCTATTCCCCACTCTTATGTCTTTTACATATTAGGGTGACTTGAAGAATTTGTAAGAAGTGTTCTGACAATATTTGTAAAATAAATTGTTCCTGTTTAGGGTGGTGAATCCCAACGTGTCATCTGAAGACTGCCATGTTATCCGCAGTCAGAATCATTTGGTGTGCCTGATGAAATGCACATCCCTAGCCCTGCTATTCCACTGACTTAGCGGAAGACACAGAATATCAGGTTGCAGAATAATTAAAGTTTAACAGTTGGCTATTAGAGGGGACTCGAGCCCTTCTGAAGCATTCCCCCTGCTGGGATGTCCCTGACAGTGGCCGTCTTGCTTCCACGGGAACATTTCTGCTAGCTCAGAGCCCACCATCTCCAAGGCTGCCCATCTTACTTTGTATCAGTTGTAGGTTCTTACAAAACTTGTCCCTGAAGGAATCAAGAGTCTTCCTTCAGTCGCCCCCAGCCCCACAAAGTGGATTTCAAACTCCCTCGTGGGTGTACCCAGAGCCCATCTCTGATACCTCTAATATCACTCCTCATCCTATCAGTGTCTACTTTTCGACCCAGTCCCCTACCTCACACATGGAAAAATGAGCTTATAAAAAGACGTAGCTGTGTACATTAGCGCTGAGTGCTCTGCCTGACATACAGTAGGCACCCAATGAAAATTTGTGATTCAGTAAACTCATTCCCTCTCATTTCCTCCCTTGGATCTTAATTGTGCCTTCTGAAATGTACAGAAATTCATGTGATTCCACTTCGTGTGACATCCCTTCAAATATATGGCGAGAGAACTCCCAAGCCTGTTTCCAGGTCTTCTTGTATCCATTCCAGACTCCCCCAGTTGTTGATATGACACCGTGTCCACGTGCCCTGGGATCCTGACTGCCCTCCTGAGTGCCAAGAGTGTCTCTCCACTCGTGTCACCCAGAAGTGAGCCAACTTGTGTGGCTTGACATGGCGCCGTTTCTGTCCCTTGCTTTGGTCACCACACTCTCTCAAACACAATCTGAGATTACATCCACATGCCACGCATTGCCCCTTCATCTTGTAACCCTTGCTTGCCCATGCATCTGGCTCTTTCCACCACTTGCAGCCAGGCTGAGCCACGGAGGCTCCCTCACAGACCAGTGTGGGTTGCAGCTCTGGGTGAAACCACATCTCATAAGGAGAGTTCGATTAAGGCTGGATGGGCAGCTGCAGAGACCACAGTGTCTGAGAATAGAGCGCAGGTCAGCGAGAGGTGAAAAGGGCCTGGTCCACTCAGCACATTTTAAACTCAAGAGATGAGGACCAAGAGGAGAGGGACTTCAGCAGAATCCAAATCACCACCAGGAGCCACAGTCCATTTGAGCGGGTGGCTCTAATGGGCAGGGGAGCAGCATAAATTTCAGTGAGGCAAAGCTAAGTGGTAACGGACTTTAAGTTCTGTCATATACAGTTAATTTGCAGAACAAATTGGTCAGGGCAGCAAAAGGATTTAACATCCAAATCCATTTGAAAAGCAGAAGCTAGATGAGTATCAAGAGGAAAATGGAGACCGTTACAACATTCCCTTGCTGGTTGGAGTAGTATTATTATTGAATAATATTTTTATTAAAAATTTCTAGACCATTTGGTAGTTAAAGCTATTTATAGGCCAGACTCCACAGTGTCTCAGCAAGGCACTGAATCTCTCACCGTGGGGCCACGTAAGCCCCAAGAGGCTCCCACCTGTGTGTAACTCATGTCTGCATCCTGGCCATCCTCACACACACACACACATGTGCACAGCCAGGCTCTTGTCATGTGGAGCCAAGGCAAATGCTGGCCACATGTCCATTCTACCCATTTCAGAATTGCCAAGGAGTTTCTCTCGATCATGCTTGTCTTGTCCAAGTTTGAAGCCAGAAAGGAAAGAGATGGTGAGCTCAGCCTGAGTAGGAGCATATGGGGCAGGAGATGGAGTAAATGGAGGAAAAGGTAGAAGGAGTCAGAGAGTGTCCCTGAGGGGATGGTTCTGGCGAAGCTAAGGGGACTCATGGGCACCCCGTGGCTGGGAAATAATGCTGCCTGGTAAATAGAGGGAAGCATCATTAATTCCATTCTGAATCCGACTAGAAGCTCCGAGAGGCCCCCAGTGGAGCCCTCAACATTAGCAGAGGCCCACGCTGGGGCCGAGAGCTCTCGGTTTCTCTCTGGTCCAGCTTCCTCCTCTCCTTGTGCCTGGGCTACTCCCCTGAGCGATCCTGGCTCCTTCTAGGGGAGGACCCCAGAGAGGGGGGAGCCTTCTGCTCTTGAGTGGTCTGAGATGCACAATTGGCTTCTCAGCTCCGCTTCCCAGACAGGAAACACAAGACTGGCGGGGGGGTCGGGGGGGAAGCCTTAGTCTCTAGACAAGTGCTTGGGAGGCTTTTTGCTGGAGCCCGCTGAGTGTGCCCACTCACTCATGTGGTCTTTCTGCTAATGGAGATTTGCAAAGAGCCATCCTGCAGGTGTTCCTCATTTTCACCTCTCTCTAAGCCTGGTCCTCCCCCTCCCTCCCCATGCCACTCTGTCTGGCAAATCAGCAGGGATAATCCCATGCAGCTCTGCACATCCGGAAGGCTGTGACTCTGAATCTCTATGTCGGGTTTATTTTGATGTTGACAAGAAGCTGCACACAGCTGCAGCGGGGCCTCGGGACGCTGAGGGAGCTGGAAACTTCTTCCCTCTTCCCGTTGCCTGGTGCCCTGGGACGAAGTCCAGTGGGTGAATGGCCAGCTCCCGAGTGGCCAGCAAATGGATCGTCACTGGCAGTGGGTCAAGGGAGGGCTCAGCAGGTGATGTCACAATGCTAAAGGCCATGGACATTGCAGTGGGTCGAGTGGTGTCCCCCTAAAATTCTTGCCCACCTGGAACCTCAGGATGTGATCTTATTTGGAAATAGGTTCTCTGCCGATATAACAAAAATGAGGTTACCTTGGACTTAGGGTGGACCCCAAATCCAATTAACTGGTGTCCTCAGAAGGGAGAGAGAGATTTGGACATCCAGGAGAAGGCCACATAGCAACTGAGGCCAGGACTGCAACAACGCAGCTCCAAGCCAAGAGTCTCCAGGAAATGCCCCGAGCCACTAGAAGGTGGAAGAGGCGAGGAAGGTTCTTCCCGAGAGCCCGCAGAGGGAGCGTGGCCCTGCCGACAACTTGACGTTGGACTTTCTGCCTCCAAAGCTGGAGGAGTAGATTGTTGTTGCTGGAAGCCACCCCGTGGGTGCTGACTTGTTTTGGCAGCCCTAGGAAATGAAGGGGGAGGACTTGATAAGAACAAAAGCCTAGGGTAAACTGCTCAGAGTCGCACAAATGACGTTTTGGCGAATAAAGAACGGGACTGTAAGAGGCAAATGAAAAAAAAAATGGAATCATGTCCCCATTACAGAAGGGGAGTGTTGGACCATGTACCCCTACGTTTATGACACTCCAGCCAAGGCCAAGAGAACACCTACGGGGTGCCAGGTGCTGGGCTCTAGGGACACACTGGTGAGTAAGGCCCCATCCTGGAGGTGCATGGGGCAGACAAGACATAAAACCAGACCCTGTCTGACACGGGTGCTGGGCACTCCTCTGGACACAGGCTCCAAGCACCAGTGGAATTACTTCTAGTTGGGGTGACAGGAGCAGAGAGGCACTTGGTGAACGTCTAGGGAAGGACGGAAGCAGGGAAGAGAGAAAGACAGACTCTTTGGGTATGTGAGGGGAACAGTGGTACCAGCCCCGTCTCCCATACCAAGCACATGTGTGCACTTAGTAAATGCTTCCAGATCACCCCCACCCCCACCCCGCCACCTCAGGTTTCCTGGCCTGGCCCTTATGGTGAATCCTAATGAGGCTTTAGGGTGCAGACTTGAGGAGTTGCAGGCAATAAAAGACCAGAGAGAGCTAAAATCCCTCTGCTTCTTGCCATCCCCATATATTTGTTGAACACTTATCAAGTGCCAGGCATGGGGTAAGAACCACCACAGTCCAGCAAAATGTAAGGCAGCTCCTTGCCCACTGGGGACTAGCAGTCTAGCTGATTAGAAGGGCTCATTTCTGAAGTCAAAGCTTTAGGGCTTCCTAGGAATTCTTGGATTTTATTTTTGATCCTTTTGAGACACATGGGCTGTGTAGAGACAGGTCTCCAGGCATCTCGGTGGTTCACCGAGCTATCTTCATTTTCCCCTCTTTGCATGAAGTTTAAGATGAAAAGGGGTGCAGTGGGAGTCACTGCTAGGCAAAGACTATCTTTGTGTTTTTATTAATCCCTTGGCAGATGCTGCTATGTCATTTTTTGGGCCCAACCTCTCCTAAATGGACCGTCACTATTACTGACCAAAAAAGAGGCTGACAGAGGCTTTGGTGAGTTCTGGTCAGAGGTTTGGTCAGTTTATTACTCAGTTAACTGTTCCCGTGCCAAAGAGGACTAACGACTTTTGGCAAAGACAAAGCACTACGCCCACACCAAAACTTCAGTTTCACATGAACTTAATTAGCCAGGAACCTCAACCAGGCGATTATTTGTTTGACAGGCTCATTAAGGGGGGAGGGGCAATCTCAAGAAAATGTAACCTTATGTTATCAATCAATTTTTAAAAGCCTTCTGGGGTATATATACCGTTTTATTTATGTCTCCTACAGCTTCCAAATCTGCATAGTCATAATTGATGAACAAAATTATCACCTGGAGGTGCCTTGGGGAAAGGTTTAATTCTGTATGGTAGACAATGTTTCACGAGGCAGGCAGAAAATTGGAAAACTGCATTTTTAGAGAAGAAAAATGTCAACAAGAATTGGAGGAAAAGTAAGCATTTTCTGGCTAAGTATCAATTAAACAAAAAATTCAATTTTCCAGAAGACACCTTTTCTTCAACCTCCCAGCTAATGGTGCTTTGCTAAGGTGCCCAGTGGATATTTGATGACTGCTAATTACTTACACTGGACCTCACCACACCCAGAGATGTTGCTCATCCTTATAACAAAGACCATTTGCTATTTCCAGAAACTTCCTCAAGAAATACCAAAGAACTAATTCTGAAGTTTCAGAAACTTTAATTTTAGAACCAGAAGTAAAGAATATATCCTGACAAAAGGATTTCTAAAAAAAAAATTGTGAATTCATTTGTAGGAAAGGACAGGAGTATAAACCCTATGGAGCTGGAACTGTTTCTGAACGTGCTGGACAATCGCGAACCAGTGGTTTTCTAGTATTGAATCCCAAAAGCACATCCCCAAAGATGTGCTTCCTCTGAGCTAATGGGTAGTGATGAATGTGTGGCTGGAAACTCGGGTGGGCTCCAGTGTTCAGGCTGAGCTGGGGTTAAGTAGGAAAACTGCAGAAGACAGAGGGTTTCACGTTTCATCCTTAGGACTGTTCTCAGGGTCCAGAGTGTCCCCCGACTCTTGCTGTTACAAGCACTGTCTTTTTTTGCTGGGGAAGTGGGATACGCTGCGCTGAATCCTGGTACCAGGGCTGTCACTCAGCTCTCAGCGCTGGCCACGCCCCCACAGCAATGTGCCTTCCGCCTCAGCTGCTGTTTGGTGCCCGTGGCTCAGGACACCAATCAGACCCTTGAGGCCCTCTGCCATTGGTGGCTACAGCTTCCCCACGTTGATTCGTCACAGGAGAACCACCGTCTGCTCCTCAGAGCCACAATTGGCTGCCCCTTTTCTGAAGCTTAAGTCCTTCAGCTCCAACGTAAATAACTCCATGCCCATCAGTAACTTTGGGATGCCTGTGTGTGTTTCACACAATTTGCAAGATGTATTTCTGCAGTATTTCTTCAAATCTTTGCAGCTGGATAATCTCAGGCCAAGTCACATTTGTACCTGACGGGAGGGGAACTTGCTCTGGATTGCTGTTCCTCTTTTTAGGAGAAAACTAGAAAAATCTCCAAAGAACCCAGGACAGCAAGGAGGGAAATGAATTGAAACCCAGCCTGTCTCATTAGTACCTCATCACTTTGTATACAAATCATTATGAATGATTTATTAATTCGACAAACATTTATAGGCATTCAATAAATATTTGCTTAATGAATTGCCGAATGCATTAGCTACTTGTTAGGCGCTGTGGGCTATGACACTGGAAGAACAAGACACAGTCTGGCCCCAGGGAGCCCATCTGATGGTGTGGCTGGTGGGCGGGGTAGGCAAGAAGACAAGGCATTGTGAGAAGAATTAATTTCAGAGAGTGCTCAGTCCATCCCAGGCACCACGAAACTCTCTTCATGGATTATGTCAGTTCATCTTTACCACAGCTTTACTAAATCAGTTCGGTTATTATCTCCTTTTTATATATGAGAAAGCCCAGGCACAGCAAGAAACTGACCCCAAATCGTACAGCTTGCAAGTGAGAAGGTCAAAAATCAATCCCAGGCAGAGTGACTCACACTTCACCCCATAAGCCGCTGTGGCATCGGGGCAGCCGTGGGCGAGAAGAGGAGTGGATGGTTCAGGGAGGCAAAGGGTGTGAAGACTGGGCGATTGGTTGGAAGGGCAAGGGAGAACCAACAAGGAAGCCGAGACTTCCATGTTGAGCAACGAGGAAGCCAGCGCGGTTTGCTGAGCTAACACCTTCGAGCGAGGAGCAGGTTGCTGGGGACAGTGTGGAATGACCACAGCAGTTGGGGACACGTTGAGTTTGAAGTGCCCCTTGGACATTCAGGTGGATTTCCAAGCAAGCTACTAATGAGGCTCTGCTATACTCATGGGAGAGGTCCTGGCGAGAGACAAGAGAGTTGGCTGTTGTTGGAATAATGCTTCGTTCTTGCCGCTTGATTGTTTAAAGCTTTAGCAAGGGGCTAACTGTTTACAAATGCCTTGGTTGTATTTGTTTGACTTGTGTTTAAATTTTAAATCTATGATCATGAGTTATTATATTCACCCCCTTTACCCTTCGTATATATATACACACACATACAGAGAGAGAAACATATATATATATATATATATATATATACACACACACACACACATACAGAGAGAGAAAGACAGGTAGAGAGATGATGGCTATGGATACACTTGAACTAGGTAAAGGAGTTTCCAAGCTAAAGGCACAGTTACTGGCCCCAAGCACTCATTGTCTCATACAGAGGAGTAGAGAGAAGTGGCCAGCTTATGCCGTCTCCTCTTTCACCTGATTATTAATCCATCACATTGTACTTTATTCAGGTCTCAGAGACTGTCTTATGGCAAGTCTAGGAGTTAAGTTCAAGTCATCCAGGGTGACTTAAACCTCTCTGTCCAAGGACGTGACCGAACATCCTAAGAGACCGATCCGAGCCGGAGTGCATAGACGGAAATGTGAATTCAGATAACTCCAGGACACCCTATGTGAACAGGAGTAGGCTGGGGAGGCGATGGAGGGCAGGGTGTCGGTGGGCTCCAGGGCACAGTTAGCCATGGCTGTGCTTCATTTGCCCCATGTCAAGCTTTCTTTCTCGCAGATCCTAAGCTATCTCCGAGAGCTAGGATCTAATTAGTTTGCATTTGATTTCTTTGCCGCCTAATGAACTACCTCTGTAGTTCTAGCTGTGATGTCATTAACATCTCATTGCTTTGGGCACCAACTCAGGAGAGAGAGTCTTAAGCAGTCCCAGAATCCTACAGGAATCGTACCAATTTCCTTCATAACGACTCATCCACCTCCATGACCTGTCGGTTCCTACCAGCAAAGCAGACCCTGTGTGAGGATGGGTCAGTCACTTTTATCATCCTCGTATTGTTCCTGAGTCTAGGTGGGTCAGGATGTACATGCCTAAGGCCATGGGCACATCCACAATGAGATTCTGAACGTTGAGGATGCCAATATTCTCATTCCACAATATTCTATTGGGGAAATTCATCCACTGTGTGCTGTAGGATACAGATTTAGCCTAAAGCAAATGGCATTTATTTATAGCAAACTGTATTTGCAAAATGCTTTGCAGTTTTGGGGTTGTTAACTACATTCCAGGTTGGCTGTTCTTCTACTTATAAGAAAGCTAAGTGTCATGGCTGGACTCCAAAGCCTCCCTGAGAGCAATTAGATGAATTCTGCAAATAGGAATCAGAGGGGGCCACACCTGGGTGTTCTGGATCAGAAGGCACCTTTGCCTATTATAATCTTTTAAGACTTTAGCTCTAGCTTCTTTCTTATGTCCAGAGACCCTATAATTTGTTGAAATCGTATATTCATGTTATTAAAAGACAGTGTAGTGTCTTAAAGCGCTAGAGCGTTTCCACTCAGGATCTAGAGGGCAGAAGAGGCAAGAAGAACCTACGGACTGTAATCCTGTGTGGTCAGTGGATGGGGGGAGCCATTGAACCATAAGGAAATAAGGTGGGGTCTCCTCCTGTGACTTTCCACACATTGACCTCTCTACTGCCTACCCCAACACTGAGGGGGAGTTAAAAGCAAATGTCAAAGATCAGACTCTCCTGAAGATTTTAGGATTTGGACTACTCTTTCACTTGCCACAGACATGATGGTTATAGGTGCTCTCTTTGGGCAAAGGGAGATTTATCTGAGCTTTCACCATCGGACTCCATCATTTTAAGGGGTATTTCCCAATTGTGTCTTAAACTGCACATGGAAAAGGCATTTCCTCTTTGAAAAATCTCTCTCACAGACACATCTCTATTCTTTGCTGGAGCCTGAATAGATGGCTTTGGGAGTTCCCTGCTCATTACCTCGGTATAAATCCAGCTCCTCTCTAGACAGCTCCGTCCTGCATGATGAGGGGACTGCAGCGGCCTTCAGCAGGCCCGCTTTCTAAGGACCTGAATATTTTCAGGAGAAGGAAAACAGGATTCTGGATTAAAACAAGAGTTTGGAGGTCTGCCACCATTTCTTTTGCATCCTCCTCCCCACGCCTCTCTTCTCCCTAACCTTGCACCTATCCGGGGCTGGAGGATATTGAGCGGGATTCGCTAAATCTTGATTTTAATGGGGATAGTCAGAAGACAGCCGCCAGGGAACAGCCCCTCAAATGTTTACAGCAATTACAAGCCTTAATGAGGGAGCGCGGGAGGGCAGGGAGGTGGGCACTCAGCTCCACTGTGTTTGGGGATGCAGTGCCCTCTAGTGGCCGCATCTGTCTGTCAGAACGGTGCATCCCAAGTAATAAAAGGGCCCCTGGCCTACAGAGGGATGTGTATGGGGTGTGTGGTGGGGGAGGAGGCGGCGGAGTTCCTGGGTATTTGGGGATTAAAGGTGAGAGAAAAGGAATGTGGTGGCAGATTATTTCCCCCTTGAAGTAAATTTTACTCCATGTGAAGGATATTCAGGAGGATTTTAATTTTCTGTCTCTCAGTTACTTCTGTCTCTCGCTGTGTATGTTTCTCCTAGGGATACATTTTATGGAATTATGTTACTCATTAATTTTTAACTATTTCATTGAAAAAAATGGTACCACAACAAACTTTGTTAAGTAGCCAGGTGTTACTTTTCCACAAGTTTTTCCGTGGTGCCAAAGTGGCCCCACAGAATTCATCGCAGATTATTTCCTCTCACAGAAGAGCATTTTAGACTTGATATCCCCATCTAGTGGTCATTTCGTGGGAACTCTTTCCCAGCCCCTGTTGAATCCTTTCTCAACAAGGAGGGCTGTGGGTTGATGAAATGCCCCTGGTCCTCCAAGAGACCGTCAAGCTCTCTGGCATTTTTTTTTTGCATAGCAAAATTTTTTAAACTTTATCTTGAAAAGAAACACTGTGTCTTTTCTGATTTTTTTTAAATTTCATTCACTTTCCCAATGAATGAAAGGCGGCCTGTTTTTCTAGAAATCATTTCAAGAATCCAAGACCTCATTCACTTCACTTATCTCTACCTGGTTCATATTAGCTGTTGAAGAAGGCTGAGGCCTGGCCAGGGGCTAGGTGAGGAGAGTCCTGCTAGGTTGTGCTCACTTTACAAATATTCCCAGCCACGGGCTTGACTGAGGTGCCTAAACCTGAATATCAATCAAGATTTACATGTGGCTCTGAGTGACTCTGGGGCTGGCTGGTGTGGGCTCCTGGGCCTCCCTGTTTGATAACACCATTCTTTGCTTTGGTGTGTGCAGTTATGCAGTTCTTATAACCTACGAAAGGCTTCAGTTCAACTCTGGGTTTGTTATTAAACAAATTGCAAATGTGAAATAAATTATATCTCACATTTATAGTCACTGAGTCCCATGTCAGTGGAGCTTCTGGATGGAAGATGCCTCATCCGCACACTGAGGATATTCATCTGGGAAACAACAGTGTTGAAATGTCTCATGATGTTTGCAAATGGGCTCATATTACATGGCAAACACAAGGGAGGAGGGCAGAGAACTCCCTGGACCCCACAAGAGAGAACCCTGTTAGAAAGGCAGTGAGTTGTAGCTCTCAGTCACCTTCTGAAACCCCTTTGCAAACCCTTCCAGCCATTTCCCCCAAAGATCTGGCCCATCAAGTACCACATTCCTGAGCGGTTCAGGATGACCGGAACGAGTGTTCTGTATCTGCCCTTTATTTCTAGAAGCCCAGTGGTCTCCACGAAATTGTTTCCTGTTCGGGCCTGTAGCTGTGTCACGAAGGGTCTGGGATCTCTTGCGGAGCCCAAGGGCTTTTGGTCAGTGGACTGTACTTCCAACTTCATCTAGCATGAATAAGTTAAATGGGAAATCATGAAGGCTTGGAAGACAAATATCAAGCCGTGTTTTCTTCCACAGGGAACAAAGTATTACTTATTTTCAGGTAGGCATTTCTCATCTTTGTCACCAAAAATAAACCAAGAATTTCTCTAACTACTTTTCACTCACCAATCAAGGACGTTATAAATCCATCTCTTTGGAGTGCCCAAACTCCCTCCCATCTTCCGTGCATTGATGAATAATAAAGCAGAAAAGTCCTCTTCCTTCCCAATGACTTAAAGGCTTTGGAATCCGACAAAATTTGATTCAAACCCCAGCACTTACAACATACTAGCTGTGTGATCTTGAGGCTCTTGGCCTCACTTTCCTCATCCATAAGGTGGGTGCAATGGTAGAACTCCATGCAGAGAGTTCTTGTAAGTGTTAAAAGAGGTCCGGGACAGATCTCACTTCATAGTTCGGGTAAATCTTACCTATAGTTATGATTAAACTCTTATGATGATGGTTGGACATGCACTAGCCACTGTGTTATGTACTTTAAAAACATGTTGCCTTTTATTCATCGCACAATGCTAGAGGTAGGTACAAGGAATATCTTCATTTTATGGATGAAGAAACTGAGTCCTGGGGTAATCACTGTTGTTACTGTTGTTACTGTTGGGATTATTGACGATAGTCATAGATCCTGCAGACACTGCAGATGCATCCTTCTGAGAGGATCGGTGGAGCTGAGGGTTCTCCAAAAGGAAACAACCTGATCTCACATCTGGAAGCACAATTCCTGAGTGCTGGAGTCAAATTCCTGGGATTTGACTCCAGCACTCAGGGGCCACGAGATCATGCAAGACCTTGCTCTTTTGCCTCATTGCCTCATTGCTCTTTTTCATTTTGTGTCTGGCAGGCAACTCCCCATCTGACGAGTCGGAGGAGCGGGAAAGAGACCCCAAGGTGCTCACGTTCCCAGAATACATCGCCAGCCTGTCAGAGACTGGCACCAAGCGCATGGCAGCTGGAGTCCGCATGGAATGCCAGAGCAAAGGACGATGCCCCTCATCCTGCCCCCTGTGTCATGTGACATCCAGCCCTGACACTCCTGCTGAGCCAGTTCTACTGGAGGTGACCAGAGCAGCCCCCATCTATGAACTGGTGACCAACAACCAGACACAGAGGGTAAGAGGCTTGGGACGCAGGGAAGCATCAGCAACAACAGATGGCTTTCCAAATGGCCGGAGTGGGGGTGTGGTGACAGGGTGTAGTTGAGTTCCGTGCTAGAATAGGGATACTGAGACTTTTTGTTTAGCTAATCCAGGCACATAATTTGCTTAGATTTGCATGTTTGCATATTAAGTCAAATCAGTGCATCCACAACACCCATGGTAATGACTCAAGAGTCACAACTCAGCATTTGTGTAGATTCTTGAGCAACAAGGGCTGGGAAGAAGAAGGTAGGTAGATCAGGAGGTATGGCATTCATAGTCACCAAAGTCATTGTTCAGAAAGACTCAGGGGACAGTTATGGAAGGAAGGCTGGCTCCCCTAACAGATCCCAAGCCTGGATTGGCTGCAGCGAGGCTAGGAGTGTGTCAGGCATAGGTTCCAAGGGAAGGGTCTGGTCTTAGCCTAGAGGGGATGGTGTCATGCCCATGGCTCTGACTCTAAGAACAAAGACCACAAAACCCCACATCCAAGCAAATCTTTTGCCTTATATTATACTGCTAGGTCATGACGTGTCCCAAGCACCCCTCCTTTCCCTGTGTGGCTCCCTTTCCAAAGGTGCTACGAGAAAATGAATGGACCCAAAGGGATAAGCTGGAGAACTGTGGCAGAGACAGTGGCTTAGCTCATTCCCTAGCTCTCTGATCTCCTCAAAGACAGAAAGAACAGAGTGGGTCACAACACACACAACAGCAACGATGATGACAATGACAAGAATAAAAACACAAAAGCTCAGGGTGTGGGGCTTCTGATGCTACAGGCAAAGGTGACCTTGAGGGACCAGACCATAGTAGAGTCAGAGCAGAGAGCTCCTCACCTGCCTGAGAGCTGTGTTCCTCCAGGTAGGGTGATGATTGCTTTCTCTTTCCCCTTTAAGGGACACCTGGTGCATCACAGTTGTTTCATAGGTGATGCTCCGCCAGCAAGGAGGGATTTTGCACGTGTATGCTGCTCTTGCCAATGATAGTTCAAAGCAACATTCCTCACAGGAACAAAAGGATAAGTGGTTCCTTTGGCCTATGAATTCCTCTTCATTCTGATGAAGTGACTGGGGAAGAAGAGCTGGGGAGAAGAGACCATGGAAGGGTGGCTTGCAAGGATGACAAGGACGGATTGATGTCACCATGGAGACCCAAAGCTGCGGTGGCTTTAATCCAGTGCCTTTACCTGCCCCACTTTGTCTTCTGGGAGCACCCAAGACTGCTGCAGCTGGTGCCCCAAGAGCTCCTGAGCACTTGGCCTGGACCAGCAGAGTCAGGGAATACACTCATAGCACCATCCTATGGGACAAGGCACGAGAAGCTGCAGAGTAGGGAAGAGCTGGGTGGGAAAGGAGGACAAAGACTCCCAGCATCCTGCAGGGGCGTCGTGGGTAAAATGGGGAAGCTGAAGGAATTTGTGTCTTTAGCATCTCCCTCTCTGGATCTCCTACTTGCCAGACCTTGGCCCTTCCCTGTCTTCCTGCACTGGTTTTAAGAGAGGGGTTGGGAGAGATCGTCCATCTGGCCGTATTTGAATATTGTAATTTCTGAACACGTAGACAAGGTGGCCCAAGGTGCTTCCATCACCATCCCATGTTTCTTCTCTCTCATTCCTTAGACATAGTCTGTCTTCTCTGTTCATTCTCTCTGTTCCTCTGCTTTTCCTTCTAATTTTCCCTTTCTCACAAAGAATGCAGATATGGAGTGAAAAAGCAAACAAAGAGGGGTACTAAGTCACGACACCAGTAAACTCGGTGTGTGTTCTTATCTCTACCCCTCTAGTAGGTCTGGGGCCAATTTTCTAACCACTCTTGGCCTCCTTCTGTTGGGCTAGATCATCTATAATGCCAAATTTCAATCTAGTGATTAGAAACAGTCTAGAAACAAATAGGTCAAACTATATAACCCACCAGACGTCTCCAACCCAACATCTTCCACCCCAAACAGTTACCATTGTGCTTCAGTCTCGGTGAATGGGATTCTTTTCTACCAAGTTGCCCAAGCTGGAGGCCAAGTATGCTTCCCTGACTTTTCTTGTCACTCCCTAACATCTATCTATCATCACCGGGGACTACAAATACTTTGAATCCATCCTCCTGTGATTGTACCCCCATCACAGTCATCCACTGTAATAGCAGGCCACCCTCTTCTTGTTACAGTAGCCTCTTACTGGTTTTCCTGTGAGACCAGTCAGTTTTCTGTCCGATACGGACATCAGGTCCTGCTGCAGCAGGGCAATTCAGTAGCTCTGCAGAATCTGTTAAATACAATCTAGAGTCCTTAGCATATCGTTATAAGGGCAATTCATTGTCCAATTTGGTCCTCACTTACATGGTTAGGTTTGTATATGCTTTATATTCTATCCTCCAAATTTTAACCTCCTTAAACACAACACATTTTCTGTCATGCATCTGGCCCTTCAGACTTGTCACTCTCTCTCGCAGAAATGGCCTCTCCTACATTTCTGCCAACGGCATACCCCTGCTATGACAGTACTTCCAGGTCTCAGCTCAAGCATCCACAGCTATGACAAGCCCTCCCTTGTTCTCCCAGGCCAGCCCCTGCTCCTTCAAGTGGCTTCCATTGTCTGTGTCCCTGCATCTTCTGAAGCACGTATCACCTGCTGTCACGAGTGCTCACATATTTGTTTACGTATTTGTCCTGTAGACTCTGAGAAGCACTCATTCTTCTATGGAATCCCAGCTCCCAGCTGACATGTAGTTGGCACCCTGCTGGATAAATGAATGAAATAAATAAATGGAAGAATGAACAGAGGGGCGAACTTGGCCTGGAAGTTCAGCTGCTTTCCCTAAAACAAAATAAGAACAAAAATGGGAAAATCCTATTTCTTTTTGGGAATCAGGATTAAATCTAATAACAAATGAGGATCCCCATGCAATGCCTGCCACATTCTAGATACCAAGAAAAATGTAATTTTTTTTCCTCTTCTTTCCAGAAGGGCTCCTTCTTGATTTCCCCTCTTCTACCCCAGCCTACCTTCCACAGTTACCGAAAGCCCAGGATTCAGGGAGTAGGAACTTGTGGAATTGTGTGAACCAAAGGGGGAAAGTTGAAGCTTTTGAAGAAACGTCTGTCATCATAAGTGTTGGTCTTTACTCCTTTGGGTTGAAAATCGGATCATGTTTCTCCCCTGTTTAAAACACTTTCCCCTGCTCTTAGAATGTGACACCACCCCTCACCATGGACCACAGGGTCTCTGTAACCGGCCCCACCCCCTCCCACTTGCTGAGCCCCTCTTTGTCCTTCACTCTGGCTCTTACAGCCAAAAGAGCCTTCACTCGGTTGATTTTAAAGGTTAACTTTCACCCAGGCTGAAGTCATCTTAATACTGGTTTTCCGCCTGGAACCAGATAACTCTTGATCTGTCCTTCCCAGTTCAGATAAAAACACACATCCTCATGGAGGCCTTCCCAAACCCCTCTGTGAGATTATCCCCCCTCCTTTTCCCTCCTGTCCCAATTCACCCTTTTTCTTTGGAGCACTTACCACCAGTCCTACTAACTTGGTTGCTTATGTAACTTTTGTCTGTTCCTTTGTTATTTGGCTGCAAGATGTATGTGGGCGGGGCCTGACTATGTCTAACGCTGCACTGTATCCTTAATGCTTAGCACAGCAGCCAGACCCTTACAGGTGCTTAGCTAGTAACTGTTGATTGAAAACTGCACGCAGGCAGCCACAATTTCCTCTTTATTCTACCTCTCTCAACGGAAGTCGGTTTTCCTAGTTTAAGAAAGTATACTTTTGATTTGAGTTTGGTTTGAGTTTGAGTTCAGTCAGGCAAAGCATGAAGTGAGCACCTGCAGTGCACCGGGCTTCCTACTAGGAGCCGGCGGACAATCAGTCACATTGAGCTCAGGTTCTGGGGTGGCCCCCACTCACTAGCCTGTGACCCTGAACAAGTCACTAACCTCTTTGACTCTAAATGCCCTCCACTGTAAATCCTGTCTATCATGGAGCTCAAACTACGGTGTTAGCCCTAAAAGGGCCTTGAAATTCTAAAACTACACACATATACTGATAATCAAGAATTGGTCCCTGCTCCCTAGAAGCTCCCAATCTGGGAGTAGGAAGGTGGGAGCGGGGTCAGTATGAACCCTTATGTGAAGTTCTGGGAGAATGTAACTTAGGGTATTGGCTTTCAGCTTAGACATTTCCATTTTTGTAGGGTTATCTGTCGGTTTTTTCTTACTCTCTTCTTTTTTCTTTTCCTTCCTTCCTTCTTTCTTTTCTTCCTCCCTCCATCCCCCCTGCCCCCCCTTCCAATATTTTGGCCTAAAATTTTCCAAGATGGCTGCTTCATTTCTCTAATTTACCAATTCTGTGTGGGTTTGGTAAGAGTGGGTCAGAGAGAAGAGACTCAAAGGAAAAGCAGAGGCTGCGGACGGTGAGCTGACCCAGACAGAGAGCTGACCTCGGCCAGAGGGCACGGCCACATGCCTGTGGCCAGCCTTGCCCTCTCCCTATCCCTGGGCTGGGGTTGAGGCAGCAGGGCCCCACTGAGTGGTCAGTGCCCATCAGGATCTGCTTCCTCACCAGGGAATTGTCCCATCTCAAGTTCTGTTCCCTGACTAGTCTAATTTTATCCTTTTGTCCTTTCATCGACTAGGGAATATCTGCTGTGAAATCACTGTATGTAAAGAATTATCCTAGGCTCTGTGACATTTGTATGCTTCCACAGAAGACCCAAGCCTGTCATTCAAACATAATAATAATTGCTGACATTTATTGATTACTGATGTAATATTTATATGTTACTAATGCATGCACAGCACAGGTATTATGCTATGCCCTTTGGCGTATATTATTTCAGGTCATCATCACAACAATCCTATGAGAAGAGTGCTGTTTCCATTCCATTTTTCCACTGAGGAAACCAAGTTGATCTAATTTGCCCCAGGTCACATGGCAGTGATTTGCAGAGCCGAAGTCCTTACCCAGGGCAGACAGCTCTGGAGCACAGTGCTTCACCTGGTTGCTGCTCTGTTTCTACCTTCTACCAGGAAAGAGAGGCCTCACACTCAAGGCAGATCTGCATAAATATTGTACGTGGGGTACAAGGCACACTGAAGGAATGTGGCAGAGGGGCAGTGCTGGGCAGGATGCGAAGGGCAGATGAGGATGCACAGAGAGGCATTTGAGAAAGGGCCAAGGGCCTAAGGGTGGAGAGAAGAGGGGTCAGGGCAGTGGATGGTCGAGATGTTATTGTTGCTAGGGCCTTGGGTGTGGAGTGACGGATGGAGAAGAAGGGAGAAGTAAGACTTGCTTCCAAGGTAACAGCTCTCAACCATAGGGGTGACTGGCACATTAATGAGAGAGCAGCACCAAGGAGGTCCTGCAAGGTCTAGCTTCCCAGAATCAGTCTCCTGGGGTAGGAATTTTAGATCAAAAAAATGGTGAAGTGGTGCCCCAGCCTACTGGCTGAAAGTAATCTAGAACCAAACAAAGCCTGGATTCTGTCTCTTGACTGGTGACCCAGCCCTGGCTCCCGGACACTTACTCTTCCTTCTCTTGCAGCTCTTGCAGGAGGCCACCATGAGCTCACTCTGGTGCTCAGGGACTGGAGATGTCATCGAGGACTGGTGTCGATGCGACTCCACGGCTTTTGGAGCAGATGGACTTCCCACCTGTGCACCTCTCCCACAGCCTGTGTATGACTCCCCTTCTCTGCCTCTGTGTTGCGTGCCCGCCTCTGCACGGTTCTGCAAATGTGTATTACAGGGCATCCACTTGTTGCAAAGCAATAGACCAGGGGCCAGGGAACAGGAAGAAAAACATGAGGCAGCTCCTGGCCTCAGCAAGCTTTCAATCTTAGGGATGCAGCACGCAGAGTGTCATAGGAGAAGACATGGTCTGATAAGAGTTATCAGAGACGTTTAAGTCAAGTGTGAAAGGGAATGGTCAAGTCTGAATTGGGGGCAGGCGAAGGCTTCATGAAGGAGATGGCACTTGAGTTTCTCCCTGAAGGTAGAGAGGATGGACAGCATGGCCAGAAGATCAGAGGGCTAAAGTGACATTGCAGGGGAGGAAGTGAGAGATCGGTAGTGAGACTCTACTAGGCCAATGACACATTTCCTGGGTGGCAGCTCTGTGTGGAGCCATTAGGTACTGTTATCACTTCCATTTAAGAGACAAGGAAATGCATTCAGATGGTCTGAATGATTTTTCCAAGGCCCTCAAGCAGGAAGCAGAGCCACCACCGCTAAGAGGCCATGATATTAGCCATGATAATGTTGAGAGGACACAACGGAGAGATGATCCGGGGTAGAACCAATGGGGGGGTGGTGGTGGAAGGGGGGTTGTGGGTGACTTGGTGGTGTGGGAGGGAGAAAGAGGGAGAAGTTGAGAATGGACCTATGACTTCAGTCCCAGTGGCCGGGAAGATGAATAAGCCACAGCTGAGAAGAGAAGCATCAAGGGACATGCACGTTTGAGGAGGAGACTGTGTCCAGTTGGACCCGTCTTGGAGGTATAGCAGGGCAGTCCTACCGACATGTTCAGAGGTCAGAGGGAAAGACGGTTTGGAGAAATAGACGTCTCCTAGAGATAAGAAGATTTAAACCAACCCCAAAGAAATGAGCAATGGAACCCCAGCTATGAGAAAAGATCCTCTCGAATAAGTATCAACTGGAAAGAGGAGAGGGTCAGAGATGAGCATTAGGGGCTATCTGCATTTGAGGGGTGAACAGAGTACAAAGGGTTGTCAAGGTGGTTCAGGAAGAACATGTCCAATTTCCTTGCCCTCAAGGGAAGGCTGCACAGAACTGGCCAAATCCCTGTAGGCAGGCACCCCCTTAGCCTCTGCTGTGACATCTGTACTGGGAGTGACGCACAGACATATGGTGTCTAATAAGGAGTGCTGGCAGGAACCACTGGAGTCACATGGCCCCATGGGTTGGTGAGGCAAAAAAAGCCCAAAGGGAGGATCAGGACCCATGGGAATAGGAGGCTGAGTCAGCAGGAGCGAGCCAGCAGGAGGACACCAGCCAGTGAGAGTCTGGTTGTGCAGATGCTGCCCTCCGGCCTGATGCAGGGAAGTGCTATTGGGCATCAAAGAGCCAGGACTGAACAGGAAGAGAACCAAGAGAGATGAGACACAACAGTAGACTATCAGCGCAAACCAATGTCTTCTCTTGTCCACGTGCCCTCTCTCTATGGGTAGTTTTAGATACACCAGCACTTGGCTTCTTGCTCTTTATGGCCATGACTTGGACCTCTTGAGTCAAAGGAGAATTGAGGTCATTATTAGTCAAGGTCCTTTCTTTTGGTATAAAGGGAGCCACTAGAAGCAGATGGTGCTTCTAGATGGATTCACCCACTAAGAAAACTACCTCATTTTTGACACAACACTGAGGCCACTAAACAGTTATCATCAGGTGGACACAAGATCCAACCATTGGTGTCTTAGGGTTGATTTTCTTTCTAAACCTGCGTTTACTGTATGTTATTGCTAAAGATCAAATTGGGCTAAATTTCCATAAGCAGGAACATCTATTAAGGACTTCACTTCTCTTGTCAACTTTAATCACTTCTTTTAGTAGCAGACCTTAGTTTCTTGAACGTTTCTTGGTAATTGGAAATAGAAATGTACTCTGGTTTTACACGAGTCTATGTAAATCATGCATGCCGCTGTTTCTCAGTAGAGGCCAGCTTTGGTCCACATTTTCACAGAATCTGACTTCTCAGAAAGGCTTAGTTACTTACTTAAGCTTCCTAATGCTTTTTTCTTCAAAATAGCACTCGGCATATGACTCTAATTAATGAATTCGTCAATATCCGCACTGTTTTGGGTCTACTCCATCTTTCATGTCATCTGCAAACTATGCACTCCTTCATAGTAAGCCACTAAGGAGCATGTGTTTTGCATTATTTTTCCACTGGTTGAATTCCTTGCTATTGCTCCCACAGTCTCCCGTGATTTCTTCTTAAAGTTCTTATCACACATTATTATAATCACATGTATAATTGTATGTTTTTCTATTGACCACTCCACAAAAGAAGGGGTTATGGGGCGCCTGGGTGGCTCAGTCGGTTAAGCGTCTGCCTTCAGCTCAGGTCGTGATCCCAGGGTCCTGGGATCGAGCCCCGCATCAGGCTCCCTGCTTAGCAGGGAGTCTGCTTCTCCCTCAGACCCTCCCCCCTCTCATGTGCTCTCTTTCTCATTCTCTCTCAAATAAATAAATAAAATCTTTAAAAAAAGAAAAAAGAAAATTCATAGCAGAGAAAAGCAAACTGGCTAACAAATATTTGAAGAGATGGTCAACTCATTTGTTCATTGGAAAAAATGCCAATTAAAACAATGTATAGGAACGCCTGGGTGGCTCAGTCGGTTAAGCTTCTGCCTTCGGCTCAGGTCGTGATCCCAGGGTCCTGGGATCGAGCCCCGCATCGGGCTCTCTGCTCCGCGGGAAGCCTTCTTCTCCCTCTCCCGCTCCCCCTGCTTGTGTTCCCTCTCTCGCTGTCTCTCTCTCTGTCAAATAAATAAATCTAAAACAAAAAAAAAGAAGGGGCTGGAGGTGGCTCGAGCACCACTGCATCTTGAGCACCAAGCACATTCTGATACGTAGTAGGTGCTCAACAAACATTTGCTGAATTGAAATTGACCGTTGCCTTGGTGTGTTCCATCTGTAGCACCTGGCACAATGACCCCCTGAGACCAGTGACAGGCATCTGTGAGCTGAGTAGAGAGCAGAGGTCGATGATTATGGGAGGTCGTGAGATATGGGGACCAAGGATGAGGGTGAATGGCAGGGATGGCATGTGACAGACGGAGACTGGAATGAGCAGGAGCCAGGAAAATCCCCAGAAGCCAGTGGTCTAGAAAGAAACCCGGAATTGGAAGCAAGTGACAAATCTGAGATATACCTATGAAGTCAGAACAAGGTAACAAATTGAAACCACTTGGACCATTAGGAGATCCGTACCACGAACGTCAATAATGTGTAGTGAGTCTCAGCAAGGCATAAGGACATATGAGATGGCAAGGCAAAAGAGTGGTGAAAATGGACAATTTGCATGGAAGGAGGAGACTCTGAATTGGGAAAAGCAAAGAAAGACTGGAGTCGGGAATCAGGATAGTCAAAGAAACCCAAGAACAAAAAAAGAACCTGAAATCAGAGCGCAAGTTTGCAGCCACAGGACATCACCCAGGGCTCTCCCAGACACCACCTCAGTGAGCCTTGGCATGAGCTTTATAGGCACATTCTCCTATATTCAAGGGCAAATCCAGAAATTATATTTGCAAGAAATTATATTTGTAAGCAGGGCCACCCAGAAAGCCCTGCCCACTGACCCTATAAGATGTAGGTGCTCATTCATCTTTGATTCACCTACTTATTTATTTATTTGCAAGCAGATGTTGAGTTCCTAATCTGTAAAAGGCACTTAAGAGTAATAAAATACAGATTCTGGGGACCTTCAAGAACCATTGCTCTCTAGTGAAGGAGACAGGCGCTCAGAGAGATTGTTGCAGTGGTTGGTTAAGAAAGGTTAGAAGGAAGACTTGAGGGCGTAACAATTGAGAAGGTGGCCAGTATCAGAAGAACATCGCAGGACCCAACAGGTCCCCATGTCATGTCTCTTCCTGTCTTGCACTCAGGCTGAGACTCTCCACGGTTCATGAGCCCAGCAGCACCCTCGTGGTCCTGGAGTGGGAACACTCAGAGCCTCCAATTGGGGTGCAGATTGTAGATTACCTCATCCGTCAGGAAAAGGTCACTGACAGGATGGACCACTCCAAAGTGGAGACAGGTGAGCCTCTCCAACTTCGTGGGCTCATCTTAATCCATTGGTAAAAAGAAGAGAAAAGAAAAATGTCCTGCCTCCTGGTCTATGCTCCGGATCCCCGGTGTCCAAGGGTCCCTGGTGGTTGGGTGGTGGGGTGGGGGTGGCGGGGGCGAGGTGGGTGGGCCAGGGGTGGGGAAGCAAGAACAGCCATCTCGTCCATTTAAGAGTTTTTGCATGGTGAGCATCTGACAAAGTCTTGTTTTGATTTTGTTTTTCTTTTTGTTTATTAAAGAGGTGTCCATTTCATTGCCTCTAGGCACACTCACAAAGAAACAACAGTACAGTACACTAGTTATCCTAGCCCACAATTAAGAAACAATTCTGTGCTAACCACTGCCATGATTACAGGAAAAAAAAAAATGCCTTTGCTAATAACCCCCCTCTGGGCAAAAGCATGCGCAAACAGATGTTACCCCATGTCTTGTCCTAAAGCAAACTCTGCAGTTGCCAGGTCCAGCTAGAAGAGGGAAGTCTTCAAGAAGTGGAAACACCCCATGAACAATGTTCCATGCCCTAGTATTTTGCTGCCTACACGTAGGGAAAGGTCAACATAAATCATCCCTAAAACCTACGCGTGAGTGTGGTCCCCCACAGGATGGTGGCGTCCACAGTTTGATGCAGGGTGAACAAGCTCTGCCAAAATGGTCAGCGAGGCTGGGAGACATATGCACGGCCTTCAGGTATGGGGAACTGTCTCCCGCTTCCTTCGAGGCCCTGTCCCTGATGCGCACAGGTACTGCAAAGGGCTGGCAGGGACCACTGCCCTCAGCAGCTGCTCCCTACCCTTGCCAAGAACATTTCATAAAAGAGCTCACACATGTGTGTACATCTTGCCATAGTTGTGTCTGAACTCACTCCGGACAAATGGCTCTAAATTGATTAAACATGAAACAGAAAAGACAATTCCTTCTAGGTCTTTTTTCTCTACTAGGAATTTGAGAAGACTGGGGACCAAGCAGTTCTAATGTTAAGTTCTCATTGAACTGATGCCATCTCCTTGCTTGGCCAGCACTGTTTCTCATGGCCTTTTCCATTCCTCCCCCCCCCACCCCCCCACCTGGGGCAGAAACGGTGCTGAGCTTTGTGGACGACATCATCTCTGGAGCAAAGTCTCCTTGTGCCATGCCGGCTCGGGTACCAGACAAGCAGCTCACCACTATCTCTCTGATCGTTCGATGCCTGGAACCGGACACCATCTATATGTGAGTGATACACGCCTGCCTGGCTTTTCCTTACCCTGAACGTCCTGAGGCTCTGAGGTCCTTCCTTTTCGTGCTTGAGTTCCTTCAGAAACTCGGAAAAATATTTTGAGTTTCTCAAGTCTTACCCTGATCAGTTATAGAGAACTTTCTAGGGACTGGAAAGGGAGGATTAAGAAAGACAAGAGAGCCCCATCCTTCAAAGAGTTTGCAACACAGAAAGGAAATATACAAACAGCTAAATTTAACATCTGATAGGACGACATAGAGGCTAGATGGAAGAACAAGGAACATGCAGAAGAGAAGGGAAAGGAGTGGCTAATTCTAACTAGAGTGGACATCACTCACTGGGGTCGTGTAGAATTTTGGTAGGTAGAGTGATGTCGGAAAAGGCAGAGCAGGCTGAGGAACCAGCAAGGGCAAAAGCAAAGAGGCATGAAGGTGAGTAGCAAGTAGTCCAATCAAGCAGAAGCAGATGGTGAGTAAAAGGGAATGGAAGAAAGTGATTCTGGAAAAAGAGAGTGAATGCTCTAAGTCAAGGGAGATTATTAATTTTTTTCGACGAAAGAATAGCAAGAACTCTGCTTTAGAAAGCTAGCTCCAGTGACGTCGAAATAGTTTATAGAGGTAGAGATGGTCAGCATTTTTCTCCAAGGAAAATATGGTGGACTCCTATCTCATGGCACTTGGAACAGCCCTGTTCTCTCTGGGAGCGCTTCCTCATTTCTCCCTGTGCTCCTGGAACAATAGTAAAATAGTTGTGAAGCAGAGACATAAAAGACGCTCTTGTGAGAGGAGAGAGGTTGAGGAAATCTAAGTCATGAGGGGAAAACAGGGAAGGAGGGCAAGGCAGAATTCCTGGTGATGTAGTTCTGGGACCTTTTGACCCCACTGGTATGAAAAACAGTTTACAGTTTACAGATGAGGTCACAAAAATAGAGTCAGAGTAGCCAGAATAAATCATCTCCATTTCCACAGGTAAAGAATTCAAAGGTAAAAAGCACTAGAAATGTGAGTGGCATTGACTGCAAGTGAAGGAGATGCTCAGGCTGAATGGCTTCCATCTTGGAAAGAGATGTAACTAGGGGGCCATACTAGTAAAATATGTCAAGACAAGGGATATTCTAGAAGAGCTGGAAAATACAGAGAAATGGAAAGGATGGTTCCATGACAAGGGAAAGCTGACCAACTTAAGATTTTTAGCAGCTCTCTTGCTATTGGGCAGGTGTCGCCCTTTATGAGGAGGGGAAACAGGCAAAAGGAGGAAAGATTAAGGACGGTGCAGTAAAATGCCTCAAACTCAGTGAAGCTGGAATTCTCACTTAAAATAAGAGCTCCCTAATTCTTGTCACTAAGTCACAGCTGTTAATTAGGAGTTTGGAAATTCCTGTGAACCAGCCCTCACCCATCTTGGGACCCTCCTCACGTTGGCCTGATTTGGCCACGTTTCCTGATCAAAGACCTGAGACTGACACCTTCTCCCTCACAGCAGTCTTTGGTGAACTTCCAGCGTTGCCCTCTTAAGTCTCGTAAAGCACCAGCTTTCTGTCTGTGTTGATGATGAAGTCAGAGCGCTTGGGACAGAGGGAAGAAGCCGCTGGCTAGGTGGCGCTCCACTAGGTGGCGCTGCAGATCACGCGAAGAGGGCCTTGGAGGGCCTGGGAGAGCCTGGCCTCCTTGTAGCTTGAAGCCAGACCTTCAGAGTCTGGTAGGAGTACAGGGCCCCGGATTAATTGCTGGAAACACATGGCCCCAAGCCTGGTTCTGTTTCTAAGCGCTGGTCATTGTAAGCAGGATTGCAACTAAGTTTCCTTATCATTAAAAGGGAGGGTTCGGCCTTCGCTTGTGGGGTGCTTACTGGGTGCGGGAGCCCCTGGGAACCCTCGGGGACCCTGTGAGGCTGGGGTCTTGCTCTCATCTCATAGTTGAGGAAACTGAGTTTCAGCAACACAGAGTCGCAAGCTGGTTGTCTGGGGTGTGGCGGTGGTTAAGAATTGAATCAGGGTTTGCGTTCTCTTCGCTGACTGCTTCTTACTCCGCAGCCACTCCAGGCTACCGGAAGGATCTAGCAGCATGATCTCATTTCCTCACGTGAAAGCATGGAGCTGCCTCCACGGGGGTGGAAGGGCGTTTCAGCGTAGCTGGCTTATTTTGTCAGCCTGTGCGATTGTGAGAATTCTGGGTCCACAGTACAAAAACATTTAATTCCCTGGTGGAAAGAGATCTTAAAGTGTGTCTGGTTTGACATCTTCAGTTTCAAGAGAAGGAAACTGAGGCCCGAGCGGGGAGGTGGCTCCCTTTCTAGCCCACGCCCCTCGTCCCAGCCTGTGCTCACAGGAGAACTACTGCCTTTGGGAGCGAGCAGGAGCCGACGGACGACAGTTCGGAAAAGGGGAGTGGGTGGGGCGCCTGGGTGGCTCAGTCGGTTAAGCGACCGCCTTCGGCTCAGGTCATGATCTGGAGGCCCGGGATCGAGTCCCGCATCGGGCTCCCTGCTCAGCAGGGAGCCTGCTTCTCCCTCTGACCCTTCCCCGTCTCACGTGCTCTCTCTCATTCTCGCTCTCTCAAATAAAATCTTAAAAAAAAAGGGGGGGGGGAGTGGACTCGGAGCCCTCCGCAGAACCCGCCACAGGTGCGCCGGGGCGCGTGAGAGAAGCACATGAGGCAGCCAGCCCTGACACGGCCAGGGTGCTCCTTGCACACCAAGTTTCAGGAGCCGGAGCCAGGCTTTGTCGGTTCTCACTCACACAGACACCCTCACACACTCTCTCATTCTCACAACCTCACACACACTCACTCTCTCACACACACACCCACACACTATCTCACATGCTCACTCACACGCACACATTCACACACTCTCGTATCCCCCACACACACTCTCACACATGCACTCACACTCTCACGTACCCTCTCACACACTTTCACACGCTCACTCACACACCCTCACGTACCCTCTCACACATCTTCACACACACACACACACACACACACACACATATGCTCTCATACCCTCCCACACATTCACACACTCTCATATCCCCCCCCACGCACACACACACTCATACCCACACACACGCTCACTCTCACACACCCACACACACTCACACCCCACACACTCTCGCTCTCACACTCACACACACCCTCTCACACACACTCCCACCCCACACTCTCACACCCACACACACCCTCGCTCTCTCACACACACACACTCACACCCACACACACACCATGCAGGTGTCATCACAGACTCTAAGGACAGGCTGGACAATCCAGCCAGGTGGCTGTGGAAAGGGCCCAGGAGTCTTGGACGAGGCAGCAAATGTACTCCCACATTAGCGCTCTGGCTTGGGAGTCAGGCTTCTCTCTCCTGTCTGCTCATTCCAGCTCACCTTCTCGCTGCCCTGCAAGTGCTCGATGGTGGAAACCAGAACGCTGACAATGAACGGAGCAGCCCTTCCCCACGAAAATATGGAAAGTGCCCCCTGGGCTTTGGTGGTAAATTTAAGCTGGCTGCTGTCAGCGTCCCTCCAGGGCCTACGGGGCGGCCCGCTGAGGAAGGGCTCTTAGGATAAGTGCCGTCTCTGCTTAGGAGGTTAGGGGAAGCATCTTCTTTCCTAACACCTTGCTTTGCTATTAGAAATAGTAGGGCTCTGGGCCCTAACTTTTGTACTAATTGCCCCGCCAGAGTAATGTGAGAATTCACCTAAGCACAGGCATTTTCATTCCAGCTCGGGATCTGATCGAGTTAGTGGAGAGCTTACCGCAAGGAGGGCACAGAGCGAAGCTGCCCGCAGGAGTGGGAGCAGCCGGGGCGGGGGGGGTGGGGGTGGTCACACGTCCCAGGCTCCCGGGCACCGAGGCAGAGGGTCCCTCTGATAGCCAGTTTGGTGCTCGAGGCTCAGGACATTTCTCATCTCAGTCAGGGACTCTGCTAGAAATTAAAGAGCTAAGTAATGGTGGGCCACAAAAAGTGGCTGGAGCCCGGCCGCAGACTGTCTAGGGCAGGTGACGTTAAACAGACAGGTGGGTAGCATCATATCAGGTTGCAGCGCTGGCCGTGCTCAGGACCCTGGAAGGTGGAGAGGAAAAGACAAGGCAGAGCCGTCTCACAGAGGATAGCACCCCGGGCGGGCTGGATCGCAGTGGCTGAACCAGGCCAGGGGCGCAGGAGCGCGGGCTCAGACACATGGGTGGGGAGGGGCAAGGAAGGAAGAGAAGCCCGTGGTAAGACCGGGCACGGCGCCCGCGGGCGCTAGGAGCAGGGTGCCCGTGCACTGGCATGGGAGAGAACGGGGCCTCCTATCTCCAGACTCTGGTGAGAACTGCCTGCCCCTGGCAGAGTCAGGGCAGAGTCTGCCGCAAAGATCAGGTGGCCCACCTCTGGTGGGGGGAGCCGGACTTCCCACGCAGCAGGGTGTCTTGGGAGAGAGGGGGGTTCACTCGGACCTTAGAGGTCGGTCCCAGCACGGCTTGCAGGATGGTGGCCATCCTTCGAGGCTCTCATTTCTCTCTCCCTAGCACTCCTGCTCCATGGTGGGGACAGAGGTGTGTGCGGGAGAACCGTGTCCATGTGTGGGAACCCCAGATGGCAGGCACAGGTCTGTGGGCTGTCCTGGCTGCCTCTGGGCCCATCCCTGAGAACCTTAGCTCAAGAGAGTCTGGAGTAGGTAGGCAGAGGAAAGAGTTGAGACCCAGCCTGAGACCCGGGTTGTAGGACAAGACTCAAGATCAGAGCAAGGTTCCAGACAGATGCCCCAGCTTCAGTTTGGTGGCCTCAGCCACAATTCTAGAAACAGCACATACCAGCTGGGCTGATCAGGTGTGTGGGAGGACCAGAGATGAAACCATTTCCGGGGGGTGCCATTGGTAGGGATCCAGGCAGCCCCTGGGAAGCTGTGTGGGGTTGGTGTGATGCAAAGAGCCCACTCAGACTGAGGAGGAGAGAAGGGGAGGTGGTAGGGAGAGAAACATTGCAGGGTGCTAGAATTTGGTTGCAGGGTCAGGGCAGGGTTTAGTACCAGGCAAGAAGGTAGATCTGAATCAAGGAGGAGAGGCCAGTGGGACGGACTGAGCCGCCCGGTGTAGGGAGGAGGGCATGCCCAGCACTGGCCCAGGCCTACCTGACAGCCAGGAGGCCAGGCTTCCCACGGAGTCCCCAGGTGTGGTCCCGGCCCTGCCCCCAGGCACGTCATCACATTCCCAGCAGCCGGGCTTCAGACCCAACCCGAGTTCTGACCCAAGTTTCTACTCCTTCCCTCGGCTCAGGTGCCGTCAGCGTGTAAGTGGCATCAGACTCACCTAGAAGGCTTGTGAGAGCCTGCTTCAGTCGGTCTGGGGTTGGGTGGGAGAGTTTTCATTGCTACCAAGTCCCCAGGTGATGTGGACGCTGCGGGTCTGAGGGCCCCACGTTGAGAACCACTGCTCTGTGCCCTGGTGCAAACCCGCCCCAGCTCAGCGTGGCCATCAGCCTGGGTCTCAGCTTCTCTCTGCTAACGACGCCCTCCCCCGTCTGCCAGGTTCACCCTGTGGGGAGTGGACAACACCGGACGGCGCTCCAGACCCAGCGATGTGATTGTGAAGACCCCCTGCCCCGTGGTGGATGATGTCAAGGCCCAGGGTAAGTGACAGCAGAGCCTGCAGAGGAACGCCCCAGGGGCCTCCCCTCGCCGTGATGGAAGCGGGAGCAAGGGAGTCAAACAGAACAACCTGGGGTTCCACAGGGAAGGGGGAGAACTCAAGGCCCAGCCCCGGAGTGGCACGTGTCTGGGAGTACTCCTCCACCTCTGCCTCCGGTAGAGATCCTCACGGTACCCCATTATCTCACACACTGGGGGTCAGGGAGCCGGGAGGACACACTGGCAAAACCCCTGGGCACGCACAGTAACACACCAGGTGCTTAGGTACATGGTGGAGTCCTGTGACCTCTGCCCTTGGGATTCCTCTCTTCATATGTGTGTGCACATCAGCAGAGTTCTTTTGAATTAAAACATAGAAAGGCTACAGATGTGGACATCTGTGCAAACAGCACACTTGCGGGAACTCCCTTTCCTCCCCATGCCCCTTGGCGGGTCTTGATAGTGTCCCCTGCTCTGAGGCTTAGCACATGCTGTCCACAGCCAGGATTTGGCCATCTTGGGCATCCCTTCTGCGGGGCTCTCACACCAAGAACAGGGTTCCAACCAACCACTGCGGGCTCTCCAGGGGAATAGGGCTGATTTGCACATGAGCGGACACATGGGCCATCGCAGGGAGCTCAGGCGTGCAGGTTTCAGGAAGGGAAACAGTGTGGCCAAGCCGATTGCTGGCTCCTCACGTTGCCTGAGATGGCTCCTGGCTCCAGGTGTATCAGGCTGCCCATGAGGGGTACAAGCCCTCAGCGATCAAGGGGTGTGCACGGTGATGCAAAATCACAGGGGAGAGAGTGACCAGACCTACCTTAACTAAAATCACTGATGCTGTAACACTTTACAGCTTCTGGAAGGATTCTCACATTTATCGCCTCATTTAATGTGTGTGACACTGTTCTTTTCAACTCAGGAATCTGATCATATTAAGGCCCCTTCTTAAAACTCTTTAATGGATTGCCATTCTTCTTGTGACAAAGACCAAAATACTTAACAGACACATTAGGACCTAAATGAGGTGACCCTCGCACACTTTTCCAGCCTCTTCTCATCCACTTTCCCCATCGATCTTTGCATTTCAGCCTCACTGCCTTTCTCAGGTCCTCCACACCATTCCCACTCCTACCACCGGCCCTTTGCACATGTCCGTCTCATTACCTTGAACACCCTTTACCCCCACCCCTGATTAACTAACTAGCTTCTCTCAGCCTGCAGATTTCGGGTCAGGTATCCCTTCCTTGGTACAGTCAAGAGGTCAAGGGCGACTGCTAGATGTTCTCACAGTATCATGTTACTTTCCTTCAGCACATTCATCTCCGTTTGTTATTAGAATCATGTGTTCAATATCTACCTCACTGGACAGTGAACTCCAGGAGAGCAGAGTCTGGTTTGGTTTACTCACTATTACGTCCCTAACACATAAATGTCTCTGTTAATTTGGAAATGCTACCACTAACCATGCAGAGTCTGCTTTCTAATAGGGACGCAATAAGGATTTACTGAATGGATAGAATATTGCCCCCATTTTATAGATGCGGAAATTGAGATGCAGAGTCAAGTGAACAGCTGACCAGGGTCACAAAATGAGCACTGAACAGAGTCAGCACTCAGACTCATTATTTGACATCAATTCCCATTTTGCCTATGATGTTAAATCAGATTATTTAGAAGGTCATTGTGTAAAAGAGTGAAAACCTTTCTTTGTCTCTGAATGAAAAAAAGACCTATATTAAAAAAAAAAAAAAAAGAGTGTTCAAGTTAGGTAGAAAAAAAAAATTCCCCCTTTCAGGATTTCAGTGGAGACCTTTACATATAAGACAGATGTGCTTCTCACCGGAGTGAGTGCTGCCTGGCTTACAGGGTATGGACCAAATGACTTTTGAAGGTCTCGAAATCCCTTGATGATGAAAGCAGAGTCTGGGGTTGAAAACCCTCAGATGAGAGGCTATCGGGAGAGGCCCCCTGGCACCCTTAGGTCATCATCTGTTGATTTCTTACTTCAAGCCAGAGAGGAGCAGGTGATGAGAAGGTGCCCCAGCTAATTCTGTTTTGGAGAATTTGCTTGTGTCCTTGCTGGCCACAGTAGGCACCTTGGACTTGCTTGCTAAATAGGCAGCAGGCTGGTGGTGGGGCATCAGAGAGGTGATGAGCAGGTAGATCTGCAGCACAGTGCTACCTGCAGAAATAGATGGACAGACAGCAACTCTGGAGTAAAGAGGGGCCGACATAGAGTAGTGTGCCTTGGAAAGACCGCTATTCTGTTTCTCTGTGGGGCTCCTTTGGGTTAATTCCAGCCCCCAAAGTGAATCAAGATGTGCTTCTGCTCATGTGGGCTCCCGGACGAAGGAGAGTATCTGAAATCCCAGCAGACCAGGTGCACGCCGGAAAGTCAATTTCATGCTGAGACAATGAGGTAGCATCCCCACGTGCTTTTACTCTTCCACCAGGAGGGAGTCCCATACAGGGCAAACGTGCAGATTAATGAGGTGGACTCATTGAGGGGATCCTCACAAATTAATACAGTTCTAGCAGCTCTACCGAAAAACCATATGCTTTGCCTCCTTCAAACCCAGATGGTGATCATAAATACAACTTAGCTCCTAATGATCCAGCAGGAAGCCAGACTACTCCTTATATGAACACTTTTCCTAAACCAGATACTTTCTATGAAGAATTTTACCACATCATGACACTGAAGCCACTGAGCCAGTGAGTTGCCACCCATGTTCTACTGAGAGCGTCCTTCCCGGGGAAGAACGAGCTCATGTCAGCTATAAGACCAGCCTCATCTCCAGGCTGGGGCATGGCCTTGCAAGAGTTCTCTGTGAAGCTTCACGAAGTGAAGGCCAGCTCTCATCCATCACTCCCCCCAGCATCCATCCTTCTTTCCTGATGCCAAACATAAATTCTTGTCCCTTCCTTCCTTTGGCATTTATTGAGCCCTGGGATTAGATACTACAGAAACAACAAAAATTAGACTCAGAATTTGTTTTCAAAAACTGTGTAATCTGATTTCATAAATGCATCAAATCATACCACACATATTAAGCCCCAACTAAATACCTGGTCTAGGCATTAGGGGGCAAAACCCCTGCCTCCTGGAGCTTAGATTTCAGCAGGGTGGACAAACTACAAAAGATAGTAAAACAAACATTTCAGATGGTGATGTATGTTATGGAGACTGACTAGCAGGGAAATGGGATAAGCAGTACACAGGGCAGCATTTTAACTGGCGTGGTTTGGGAAGAGGGTGAAGGAGGAAGACACAAAGATACCCAGGGAAGATCATTCCAGATAGAGGAGCAACAGGACAGAGATGCCTGGTGTGTTTTAAGATGGGAAAGGAGGCCTCTGTGGTGATGAGGGATGGAGAAGAGAGAAGGTGGAGACGAGCTCCCAGGGGCCCAGCGCAGGGATGGGGACTCGGCCTGGGACTAAGCAGGGAAGCGCTGAGCACTTCAAGCAGAAGAGGGACGTGATGGGGCTTAGCGTTTCACAGGCTCATTCACCTGCTGTGCCGAGAGTGGACTCCAAGTAGCAGGTCCAGTGGGGAGCCAAGGCAATGGCAGGGACAGAGGAGAGAGGATGCTCGTGAGAGAGGTGGCGAGAAGTGGTTTGGTTCTAAATTATTTTGATGGTAGAACTGAAAGGATTTGCTGATGGCTTGGAGCAGGAAAGAAAAAAGTCATGCCAAGGCAGGCTGAGCAGAACCGTCTAGTTCAATGGCTTGGACTCTCCCCCAGCAGACCCCAGCATCCTAGATGAAGGCAGAGAAGAGGCCAAGGATGGAGCAAGCTGGTTGAGGGCACAGGCCATGGGCCCTGTGGATTATGTCAGGTAGAGAAGGATGTAGATACAGAGCTGATGCCCGGAGGGAATGGTGGAGCCAAAAGACCTGGGGGCTGAAGGACAGATTTGGTGGAGGGAAATACAGGAAGCTTGAAAGGAGGTTGTGTTCACCATATGTGATGTTGGGATTTACCATTTCAAAGCTGGAGAAGGTCTCAGACAATGACTGACTCTTGCCAGCTGGCGGGGCCGGGGGGGGGGGGGTTGGTTCTAGTTTTAGAGAGGTCTTTCATGTGGACAGTGAAATCACCCAAAATAGTGATGAGAAATGAAGTGGAGAATGAACCAGATGCCAGAATTTTCCATGGATGTAGAAGAATGGCCAGGAAGTGAGCCGGGAGAAATAGGAAGAGGCAGGTGAGTTTTTAAGGTGGGGGGACTCTTACATATATACACAGAGAGCAGTAAATTGCTTGTAGGAGGTCAAGAGAGGCTGAGGGACTGGGGCATGGGAGGATTCCTCTGTGTGGACGAACGTTTCAGGCAAGTTTCTGCCAACACAGGGACACGGAGACAGGGAAGAGTGTTTGCCAAGGTCAAGGGTAAAGGGAGAGTTGTTTGCCATATTACTGGTCCCAGAGGAAGCAAGGAAAGTGTTGAGAGAATGAATTCATATAGAGTAGTGGTTCTCTAAGCGTGATCCGGACCACCAGCTGCAACAGCATCACCTTGGAACTTGTCAGAAAGGCAAATTCTCGGGTTCCATCTGAGGCCTACTCAGTCAGGAACTCCGGAGGGAGCCAACGATCTGTGTTTTCACAGGCCTTCCAGGTGGAGAATCAAGCTTGATTCCCAAGGTTGAGAGTCACGGGTGTGAAGGCAGCACAGAGCAGCCTGGGGAGGGGCTGCACAGGGAGGGCGGACAGGCAGGGGGTGGGGGAGGGGACCCCGTGGTGTGGACAGAGCCAGGAATGACAAGGATCATTGCCCTCAGGTTTTCATAGGGAATTCTGTAGTCAATTACTTCACTGTGGGGACAGACTGAGGTCTCAGCCCTCCCCGCCCAGGGACTACTGAAAATGGTGACTTAGGACTTCCGTTCGGGGGATTTTTGTTATAGCACCAAGGGAGGCTTTAGGTGGTGTGGATGCCTCCCAGAATTCTCATTTCATAGTAAATTTCATAGCCACTGCTGGGGTATAAGAAAGCTTCCTTCTGCCCCGGAGTCACTCCTCTCATTCAAATAAGACTGTTTGCCCCAGTCTCTTGGACTCCCATGTTTCAGTGTCTCTCTCATGGCATTGGGGAAAGCATGATCTCCTGGAGAACCAGTAACAATTAATCATCATCATAAATAATAATAATAAAATAGCATTTCCTGGTTGTCTGGTTCTCCTCTCAACTCATCTTACTCCAAATACTGTGGCTTATTTGCTATTTTCAAATACACAGCCCAAAGGCTGGGAGCTCTCAGCTGGCCTTGCTTCTCCCTGGCATTCTCTTCCCCACACAGCCCTGCAGCTCATCTCCTCCCTTCCTCCAGCTCTCGGCCCCAGGGTCATCTCTTCAATGAGACCTATCATGGCTACCCTGCTTAATTCTACACAACACTCCCATGCTTCCTTCTCCTGTCTGACTTCCTCCCACTTCCTCACAGAGGATATTGTATTGGCGATGTATATTGCTTCCCGAAATGCCTCCTCCCACTACACTGTAAGTGCCTCAAGGGTGAAGAATTTTGTCAGTTTCTCCCCGCCGTAGCCCAAGTGCCTAGAAAAATGTTGAGCACGTGGTAAGCCCTCAGGAAAAATTGTATTGAGTGAATGAATAAAGGTATGTTTCTTGGGTCCAGACGTTGTGCTGCAGAAAGGCTTTACATTTAATGTCACTTTTAGTCTCACCATAATCTTGGAAGGTGTATATCATTCACCATGATTGAACAGAAAAGGAAACTAAGACCCAGAGAGGTTAAGTAAGTTGTCCAAGGCCACACAGCTGGTGTGGTAGAGCCCACCTTCATATATGTCATGGTGTCAGTTCTTAACCACCCTCTGGGTCTGAGGGCTTCAGTCCCCACCCTGTTGGTTTATTCTGCTGCCTGAGAGGTAAGGCCTCCCTTCTGATAACTAATAACTCAGCTTCCCTTTTCCATGATGGGGCCACATCTGTAGACTCCCTGCCATCTCTCCACGTGCATTTTAACTATTCCTGAACATCATGTATTTTAAAGACAGGGAAGACAGATCCCTATTTTGGATAGCCCAAGACTTCTGTGAAGCTGAAAACTGGGTAAAATGATAACTAAAAATATCTTGTGTTCTTTTCCATTCTCTGAGTTAGTGACTTCCTGAGATGCTGTGAAAGCTAATGAAATAATATCTCTAAATTTTCGCAGTTGAAATAGGAGGAACCAGAAATACTCATGCACTAGGAACCTGGCGTATATCCTTCTGAATATAGCATCCCATTTACTGATGTCAGCTTGTAAGCATGCCCCAGAGTTAGATTATCTTGGTTTTAGGAGGTTTCTGGTGGCGCCCGGGCCTTTCCCACCTGGTCTCAGGCACACGTGCTACCGCTAGTGGGAAGCATCAGCCTCCTCTAGCTAGATATTACCGTTGTGTTATGAGAAGAGTAAATACGCTGGAAAACATTCTCAGCTGTCTCTGTTCCTTGGCGGGGATAGTTATAACCAGGACCCGGGATCTGGGATGCTATTTCCCATCACTAGAAAAAAGAACAGAGAGGCATCAATGAAAAGCCTGGGAAAAGGAAGCCCAGACCTTCCTATCTGGCCTCTGGTCTGATCGCCCACATTTTTCCTCCCCTGGTCTTTCATCTCTCAGTACATGTACTCTTCCTCCCGTTGGAAACAACACAGCTCTTAGAATAGTCCCTCTGCTTCTGTCTGTCTCAACTCTGGGAACAAGAGGTCCCCTGCATACTTATCAGGACTCCCTCTTATTTGGCATCCATGGGCCAACTAGGAGAAGTCCTCTACGAGAAATAGTCACCCCAGATTTGCATCCCCCAAGACTCTGCCTCCTATATCTTCTTAAATTGGCCAAACACTACCATCCCCTGAGCATTGATACAAAAGAGCAATGGAAGATAGACATGGTTTTAAATCTTGACTCCAGCCCACACTGGCTATATGACCTTGGGTACATCACCTGGCCTCTCTCAGCCTCTCTCTGAATGTCCTTGTGTGGAGGAGAGGGACATTCATATCCATCTTGCAGTGTTGGTATGAGGATTGGAGTTCATATATGTGAAGTTCTTGACAATCAGTAGGCCATTAATAAGTAACTGGGGATACCATAGATCTTTATGTTCTAAGGCACCGTCCACTTTATCTCTTGATCCTATTTTAACAACCTGAGAATTTAAAAATCTTGAAAATCTAAATGGATTTCTGGATCAAAGTTATTTATAATGCAGTTAAGGTGCTGGCTACAAGAGTTTGGTTGCTAAAGGATTGGTAGAGTCTGGGATGGAGAGGGAGCACTGGAAAGATCATGAATTACATTCATTTAACTAACATTTTTTTAATCTGCTATGTTGTTTGGCCCTGTGCTAGCCACTCAGGACATGGTAGAAGTAAGCTCCTGTCCTCATAGGCAATGGGCAAGATAGAAAAGTAAGGAAATCATTGCAATGTCTGGACAGAGTAGGGGTAGAAATTTTCTTCCTTCCAACCCAGAAAATCCCTACAACAATGACTTTGTACTTACCAACAGCCCAGAATTCACTTGGAACTGTGACAAGGAATCGGGTTGCTATGCCTTTTGGCTGACCAGGGGGTCAAGTGGGCAAAGTGCTGGCTTGGAAACCTATAGACTTAGTTTCTTCATCCCCAGATTAAACACTGGATTGGAGACAGAGTTCTGCTCTCCAGATCTCAGTTCCCAGCTGTTGAGGAAGGAAATGTGAACAAATCTTCTCTCTGACAGGTTTAATATGAAAACATTTAATGATAAAGTGCTTCAAGCTCCATAGGAAAAAATGCCAAGGCTATACAAATTCATTGCCACTTTGCCACATCACCACGTTCGGTCTTAGCAATGTACGCCTTGGGGGAGAAATCTAAGAGTTATAAATTAAACTGAAAGATTACTCATTTGGACTGCAGGATGTACTGGATTCTGCTTCTGTGTCACCACACATCTGCAAGCTTGTCTTCGTGTCTGGTCTGGGCAGCCCTAGCGAAGGCTCTGCAGTCCTGCAATAAGGGGGCCGGGTTGCTTTTGGGACTGCGGCCACTCCTGGTTCTTCACGTTGCTCAAGCATCACCTCACAGTGCTTCCCTCCATCCATGAGCCAAATTTCTGCCCCCCTTGGCTTCCCCATGCTTTTGCAGGACCCACTTGGTCCTCCGGCATATGTGACCTGGAAGTGCAGGGTTGCTAATGCCTCAAGGGGGGCAAACGTGAAAAGGCCCCACAGAGAAATGGGAGAGGGGAGCTGAGGATAAAGTCTTCCATTCTCCCCCTGGATGGACCGGTGGGGATCCAGCAGCTTCCTCTTCTGCAAGGCGTGCCACCTGCTCCTTAGCATGCCCCCTACATTCCCCTCAGCCTCCTTTCTCACCTCATTTCCTTCTGTCCTCCCTCCAGCGTCCCCGGGACTGCACTTGCCAATAAAGTATTCCTCTGAGATCTTTTTGCCACAGGCACTGTATTTTCAGGAAACATGGGTAAAGACAAAGAATATTATAACTGAAGTTGACCTCAGAGATATTTATTTGAAGGTTTTCATTTTTTAGAAAAGAGAGCAACAACCAATGGGGCTGAGATAAAAGTGAGTTACTCAAACCACAGTCTCCGGGCTCCAGGTTCAGTATTCTTTAAGCAACATCACACACACATACACACACACGTATACGTGTAAATATGATATACACACGTCTCTATACACGTACACACATATACGTTGTGTGTATATATGCATGTATTTAAAATGTTATTTATTTGCCTTTTCTGCCCTCCTCAGAAATAGCAGACAAGATCTACAATCTCTTCAATGGCTATACCAGTGGGAAGGAGCAACAGACGGCCTATAACACCCTCCTGGATCTGGGTTCCCCCACCCTACATCGAGTCCTCTACCACTATAACCAGCACTATGAGAGTTTTGGAGAATTCACCTGGCGGTGTGAGGATGAATTAGGCCCCAGGTAACACAAACATCATTGCCTCTTACAAAGATGTCGGCTCTTTGAAATTCTGTACACTATCATACTGTACCCATGGATGCACAGAGATTTCCTGGGTGAGCTTAGGTGCTCTGAGAAGTAAGTCCTGTGCTTTTATACAGCTCAGTTCATATAGATCAGTTTGGATAAGCTGTATTTAAGTAGGGAAGTCATGAATACATTTCCTGAACTCTGAAAAAAATCTTTGCCCTTGACTTGTTTTACCCACCTCTTTATCATGCTGACACAGCATTCTAAATGCTAAAAACGGTAGGAGCTGTGAAAGAAAATTAGGAATTTTATTGAAGAGGTTATCGTTATCCGAAACTATTTATTGTGTATGAGCTTTGCATATACAATATGCATTATATAGACATGTTTTCAGCTAAATTGCACATCCTTTGGAAAGACAACGTAGGGGTGGCCAAGACCCACCTTGACATCTATGTTGGCCAAAGCTAGGACAGTATAGTGTTTGCCAGAGTTCCCTGGCCCCGAGGCTACGACTTTTCAATACTCAGTACCCACTGCTTTTAGGTTATACAACACAGATAGCATTCTTGGAAAGAGGAATTGGAGGAACGTGTACAGATACCATCTTCCTTTTGTTTCATTCATCATGGCTACATATTCCTGCTCTGAGAAAAACAGATTTTGGTGGAAATACTGGAATTACCAGATAGATTCAGTGAAAGAGACTTGCATGGAATGTTGGTGCCTATATGTCCAAAAGGGGGAGTGCATGGACTATTTTTAGGGGGAAAAAAAGGAAAGCAAATGAAGACAATCAACGCAATGGAATTCTCCGGCACTTAAAGAATTCTTGCACTCCTGCCAAGAGGCTGCCCGAAAGTATCACCCAAAAGTTGTCCCATCTATCTGACTGCTGATCGAACTGGAGGGAGACCCAGTGTCAGTGTGTTTCTCGTCACCTGTATCAACTCTCCAGAAGACCATTGTTCAGGACATTCCCAGGACAGGAAATTCTCTTACTTTTGAAAGGAGGAAGTAGTTTAGGATTATCTTCCGAAATGCAATGAGTTCATGTGTAAGTTTAGGAAGAATCTCTCTGCATTCCATAGATTATTTCCTGCAGTTATTATAAAGGTTGATAGTCCTCAGGCAAACAGATGCCACGGCTGTGGACCAGGACACAGAGGGAAATATATAAGGGACTTTTCATTGGTTTTGTCTCAGTTTCAGGAGAAAGCAAACTCTGGGTTAGAAAGTTGGTATGTATTAAGATATGTCCTCTCTGCTCCATACCTTATTACTCCTGCCCTCATAATTACTTATGCCTAATATTATCCCCTCTCCCTGCTTCTCTCCCTAGCTCCCTCCCCACCCACCTCACTCTGCCCACCCCCCCGCTCCCCTCCTCCTTTCCTCCATCCTTCTGACATTTATTGAGTGTATATATACAGTTTTCGGTTAGGGAACATAAATGTCACAATTTGAATAGCACTAACATTGCATATATCATCTTGATTTCCAAGGGCATTAGGATTGCTTTTAAAATTTCTCTCTTGTAACTCAAGAGTCAGAAGGAAAATTGGTTAATAAAGAAAGTGAGCAGGGGAAGAAGTGTGGATCCCCCTGCAAAGTAAGGCGTGCTGCTGACTTGACATTCTCTTCCCAGACTCTCCTCCCTGGAGACCCTTGCATGTGTGATGCTGGTTTTTCAAAGCTCTGCATTAGAAGACAGTGTGTAATTTCATTAGCTTCTGGAAATCAAGTTTTACTTGCCAGTGTCATGGGGAGAACCACAGGAAGGGAAAAGCCCTCTGCCTTGAGATGCATCCACCACCTTTGGAGTTGGTCGTGAGCGTGAACAGAAGAGGTTCTGTGGGCTACACGCTCCCTGTGAGCAGGCAGAAAGGACCCCCTCAGTTCAGTTAAATCCATTCCCTTAACTTTCATGGAGGCCTCCAGATCGACTTGAGGGTTGCAATACTTTGAGAACAACACTGGTTGCGTTGCTACTAAGAAAGAAGAAATCCACAGGCTCTGAGATGACCGAGGGCAGACCCAAATGAATTATTATTACTATTTTTTAAAGTGACCTATGAAAGTAGCCACAAAATCTCCATGGGCCAATCAAATTCTTTCTTTTCCTGTGTCCTTGTCTTGAGGATGATGCACATGCTGCCCGCATTCTCCCTTCGCTCCCTCTCCCTCCACCTTCCAAGAATTTGTCAACAACTAATGACATGTAGTGGGATAAATTAAGAGGAAGGGCCACCAAAGTCCGGTTGATGACGACTTTTGGAAGCCTGCTTGGCCAAACCGCAGAGGCAAATAGGCGGAGGAGAGACCATCTGCAGGAGATGCTAAGTAGGTGTCAGGCAGAGTGTTTGACTTCCTCTGACCCACCTCTGAAGTGGGAGAAAATACGACTGCCCTCCGATGACCTCTCACTCTCTCCACCCCTGGACTCCGCTGCTGACTCTCCACACCTTTCCTCCAGCGTCATCTCTGCCCCTCTCAGGGCATCCTCCCAGGAATGCGGTGAGGTCACCACCTTGTGGTGGTGGTCACAGCCAGACAGAAGGGGAGGAATGAAACGAACGTGCTTATTGTTCTTTGAAAGGTCATTCTCCATGGAGTGCAGAAACTTCCATTTTCTGGAAAGAATCAGTGACCAAATTAGAAGTGTTGGTTCTTCACATGAGAAGTTAGCCGAGCAGGTGATAAATACTGCAAAGGGTGCTGTTCATTGAGCTTTTTCAGAACTGCATTTTACAGGAGCTCATTCAAAGAAGAGAGACTTCGTGGCTCTCTGGGCACTTAGGGGTTTGAAGAACAGGAGGGACGGAGCTGAGTGAGGGAACACTGTTCTGTTGCTCAGAGCTGGTGAGCTCTGACAGCTGGATGACAGGAGCCCCTGTCTCTGACACTGGCAGTGGGCACGGAGAAGAAGGCTGTGCACCAGCAAGACGACTGTGGGGACAGCCGACTTCCCCAGGCTGCACGCAGAGGCCATCCGGCTCTCCTGTTGGCCCGGAGGGATCACTGCGCCCCAGCATGTGCAAACTTGAAGCGACCTTGCTCTCCTCCGCTCCTCTCCCCGCTCCGCCCCCGCGATCTGCGACAGGCCCCCTCTTTCCCCCCTCTCTGGATTGGGTCTCAGTGGCCATGGCCGCCTGGCTTTCCAAGGGAGAAGGCAGAGTGGAGCAGGGGACCACCTGAACACGAATTAGGTCACGTGGGCCTCTGAGAGTCTGCGTTTCCCCCCAGAAGGGCCCTGTGTCGGTGCGCACAGAGGGCATTGTTGTCTTCACCGGTATTTCGCTGTCACACCCTCCATCCGGGCATAATCAGTTACATTTGATACCCTCCAAGGCTCAGTATATCAGCTGTTTCTGCTTAGTTCTAAAATAGCCTGGAAAAGGGAAATATTCACTCAAACACATTATTTGTCATTTAATGATGGTAAATTGCTGGCTGTAAAGAAAATGGATTTGATTTGTCTTTCAAAACTGCCAACTCTATGATTTTAAAAGGGCATAAATTCCCACCAAAATAGTAGTTATTTTCTTTTCTTTATTTTTCCTTATGGCATTTTTTTTCTCTCTTTTGCTTGGGTCCCTGTCCCACTTTGGGCACAGCCAGACTGTTCTTGCATCCATCCGTCCATCCATCTGTCCATCCATCCGTCCATCCATTTGCTAGACAGGTATTTATGAGTTCTGAGTGCCCATGATAGAACAGGAAGCAGGACACACCAGACTCTGCCCTCTGGGAGTTGTAAGTCTCACTCTAATAGGGCCTATGCGCCTTTCCCCGCCTTCTCTTCTTTCTAATCTAAGTATCCTCCGTGCTCTCCATAGGAAAGCTGGCCTCATCCTTTCCCAGCTGGGGGATCTCAGCAGTTGGTGCAATGGCCTCCTTCAGGAACCCAAGATAAGCTTGCGACGCGGCTCCCTTAAGTACCTGGGCTGCCGCTACAGCGAGATCAAGCCCTATGGACTCGACTGGTCAGAGCTCAGCCGGGACCTCAGGAAGACATGTGAGGAGCAGACCCTGAGCGTCCCTTACAACGACTATGGGGACAGCAAAGACATCTAACGCCACGAGGCCAGACGGTGGCTGCCAAAAGGAAGCAGGAAGCGAGGAGAGGAACATCTGGGTTGGTCTGTGGATTTTTAGTATTTTTTAATGGAACATTAAAACCTCTAAACCAGGGAGAGGCAATATCTAAACCAGGGAGAAACTGATCCTTGCTCCCTGTGGAACTTCTTTGGTATGATGTTCTCCATCTGCATGATCAGTAGACCTGCCAACCAGCAGCCTCATGCAGTGCCATTTCTCTTTAGGGGATTACTTTGGGGCTTGTTTTATAGTTCATTTGTTTCATTTTTTTTTTTTTTTTTCCCAAGAGGTTCATCACAAAGCTCGAGTTCTGCCATGCTTCCGATGAAAGGTCTATCAGGTTAAGGCATCCCGGGCTCACTGAATCCCTGAGTCTATTACAACTGGGGACGGAAATGAGGCCAGAATGTCACCAGACTGGCCTCAGGCCCCAGCCACAAGCATTCCTCAGGAAGCATCTCACTCTGGGAGCCTAAGCTCTGCTCACAGAGAAAGATGACAAAGAGAAAATCAGGAGGGTGGCCTCTGTGTAGGCCTCATGGTCTCTCCGTCCAGGCCTCCCTACTGCTCGAGTCACACCTCATAGGTGAACTGAGCCTCCAATATGAGTCCCAGCAAGTCATCGGAATTTTTAGGTCCTCACCCGTTTTAAGACAGGATTGGGATGAAATCTCCCTCTGGCGGATCTCTGCCTCTCCTCCAAATAGTATGAGATCTTTAAGAGGCAACAAAATGCTACCTGTCAAATGCACCTTCCAAACAGTTTACCTGGGAGACTAGTTAGCAGTTACATTCTAGAGAAGAAGTAGGGCTGATTGTTCTAAAAACTCCTGTACCTCCAGGATGAACTTCTCCAGACCACCAATGCGTATCACATGCCTAGATTCTCTTTAGTGCCCGCGTCACTGTCCCTGGACAACGTCCAGGAGGGGCTGAGACCTCCATGTCAGGGTTTCAGTGAACTAAAACAATTACTGATCACACACACAAATAACTAATGTCCATTTCTCACTTGCTAAATTTGCTTAATTATTTTGCTAGTTTTGCAAATCCTTTGTTCTGATGGCGAGTAGGGGCCCAGCCCTTTCTTCTGCCCCACGACCCTAGTGTTGCTGCCATGGGCGTAAGTGGTGGCCCAGCTAATAGGAAGCCCAGCCTTTCTGCAAGAGCTGTGAGGGCCATGTGGCCCAGTGATGGCCTTAACTGTCCCCACACACCTCAGAGGCCTGAACACACACCTTCAGCCACCCTGCCTTTGACCAGGGCTCCTCATTTGGGAGCACAATAGAAAGGTCAGGAAAGAGTCGCAGGATCTATATTGAACTATACTGGTTTTTTTCTAAATAATAATGACAGATCCCATTCACAAAGTGCTCACTATACCCCCGACACTGCTTGAGCACTTCTCATGTCGCTGAATCCTCACGACATCCTCCCCCGCCCCCCGCCTCCCCTCCCAGCCCCACCACCTAGGAAGAGCTATTCCCGGCTCCATGGCTCCATTGCGGTGATGGGGAACCAGAGGCAAAGAGCGGTCATGCAACTTGCCCCAAATGCCTCCCTGAGCTCCGCCTGGGCCGTGATAGGGATTCAGGCTGTCGGACTCGGGAGTCCTCTGCCACCCTCAGCCCTGGGCCATTTTGCCTGTGGCAGGCAGCTGTCCCATCTGTAAGCTCCACAGGGACCTGCCCCGCCTGGGACAGATGTGCCCGCGGTGCACCCTTCACTCTGCAGCTGGAGCACCCTTCGGGCGCACCAGGTCTGCGACGGGAGCCCTCCCCTGGGGCCCAGGAGTGGAGCCTGGGGGCAGACTGCAGGCCGCCTGGCTCCCCTCCCCACGTCTTTCCCTAAAAAGGCGGAAAGATTTGTCTGGCATTCTGGAATGTACCTGCCTCCGAAATGCCTCCACTTCCAGATCGAAGGCTAGCAGAAACCTCGGCCGTGGCATCCACGGTCAGGGCAGGGCCTCGGGTAAAGCACCTACAGGGACATCCTGACCTTCCCCAGAGAGGACGGTGCCACAGGCAGCTGGAGCCCAGCCAGTGGGCAAGGCCAAGGGGAGAGCGGTCTGTGCTGCCACCACCGTCTTGCCCCCTGGATTCAAGTCTGCCCACAAAACGGGCTCAGCGCAGCATGGTGGGAGCCCAGGGCCGCGCTGCCCTCCTGCCGCGTGGTGGGGGGAGACCGGAGCCTACGGGCTGCCGCTGGAGGACAGGGAGTGGCGTCAGGGTTACCCGTCTCTGTCCCCTCCTTCTGTTTTATTAAAATCGAGGCTCATTCTCTCCCCTGAGCCCCTCCAGGTTTCATCTATTTTATCTTCTTCTTCTCCAGTCCCACCCTTCCTCCTTCGTCCCTTCCTTCTCCTTGACCCTCTTCCTCCTCCTCTGTCCCCTTGTGTCCTCCTTGTGGCACGTGTGCTTGCATGCACACACACTACACACACACTATTATGTACATTACACATTACACACACATTATATACACACACTATACACGGTATACACACATACATTACACACGTGTTACATACACTAACACACACTATACGTACATACATTACACATACATGCACTACTCACATCTGTTACACACACACTATACCCACAGGCTCTAGGGCTGGGTCCCATCTACTTTCAGGTGAAAAGTAAGGCCAATATGAATGGGGCAGGTGACAGTCTTTTAAGTTCCCCTGAGGATTTAACTGCAGGATTTGGCCCTGGGAAGACACCATCCATCGATCACACCCTGATGACATTTCCCAAAGCTTGCCTGGAGGGACCCAGCCTGACTAGAAAGGTGACAGCACTGGACCAGTATTAAACCTCAAATTTCCAAGCTGCCAAACAGGTCTTAGGGAGTCACTTGTACCCACCACATGCCCCCGGCTCTGGGCTCCCCACGAGACCATGGTGTCTCCTCTTGAATGTATGTGACCCCCAGAATAGCATTAAACCTTTAACTGAGTGTATGACCATTTTTCACAGAGTTTGGTCCATTTGTTATTTTTAGTTAAGCACACTTCTCGATATTCAAATGTTCTATTAAAAAACTGAGTGTGAAAAAACCCCACTTTACTACTATAGAAGGAAGGATGGATATAATGTGACCAACTTCAGGTGTAACAGTATTGTTTCAAAGAGAATTATTGTACGATTATAAAAACATGGAATAATCAACTAAATAATAAACAAAGCTGTTAGTAAGTGTCAGGTGTGTGGATGTTACCTTCTGTCCTTCAGAAACCAGAGTGATCTGGTTGGACCTACTGGGAAACTATCCCCATTTTAAATGTTCCACCTCTGGGATGCCCGGGTGGCTCAGTGGGTTAAGCGCCTGCCTTTGGCTCAGGTCATGATCCCAGGGTCCTGGGATCAAGCCCCACATCAGGCTCCCTGTTCAGCGGGGATCCTGCTGCTCCCCCTGCTTGTGTTCTCTCTCTTTCTGTCTCTCTGACAAATAAATAAATAAATAATCTAAAAAAATAAAAAATAAATAAAATGTCCATCTCAGCATCTCAGATGCCAAAATAGGCCTTATAGCCTGTCATGCTAACTAAAAAAAAAAAAAAAGCTAAACACCTGACAGCAAATTGTATTATGTAGGAGTGGTTCTCATCTTCTCTATCCCCATCCAGATAATTAGCCGATGAAATCTATTTATTGCCTAGCTGCTGTATTTTGCACACCATGCACAGTGCCGAGGGTATGCTGGTGAGCAGGACAAGCTTGCTCTTCATCACAGAACCTGGCGTTTTATGGGGGAAAGGGAGACACTGAGCCCATCATTACCAAGCTGAAGAGAACCATGGCCAAGAAGTACAGGATGATGGGAGGCAACAAAATTTCTCTTTGGGCGTCTAAGGCAAATGTTGCAAAAGGCCCTCCCTGACACTTTCCTGTCTTGTACTCTGTGGAGGCATTTGGGATAGGCTGGCTCTTATGAAATGCTGCATGTTGGGCAGCCCAAGCACTCAAACACTTTTTTTTCCCTCTACCATGTAACTTTAAATAGCTGTTTTCTCTGCTGCCCCCAAAACATGTGATTCTCTTTGTCCTCAAAAACCAGAGATGAAGTGCCTGCACACTCAGTAGGCCTTCTTGCCAAGTAATGATGAGAGTGCTTTTCCCCAAGCAAGCAGGAACTAGTCAAAGGTGAACACGGTGGCAGCTCTAAAACATGACCACAAATCCTTTGAAACTCTTCCCCTCTAGAAGTGTGTTCTACTGCCTTTCCCCTTGAATCTGGGCAGGTTGGTGACTGTTTTAATCAATAAATGATGTTGGAAGTGACACTGGGTGACTTCCCAGCCTGAGTCAAAAAGGCCTTGGGGCTTCTGCCTCCTTCTCTGGAACTCTGGCTCGCAGAGCTCTGAGCCATCACATAAGAAATCTGAGGCCACCATCCTGGAGAGGTCACGAGGAAGCACCGTGGTCCACAGTTCCAGCCAAGCCAGCCTTCTAGATATTCCTGCTGAGGCACCAGACACATGACTGAAGCTGGCTTGGACCCTCACGATCAGTCTCTCTGCCAGTTGCATACCACCCAGCAACTTCCATCAATGTCACATGGAAGAGAAGAATCACCCTGCCAAGCCTTGCCTTAATTCCTGACCCCAGTATTATGCAACAGAATAAGACCATGATTGTTTTAAGCCACTAAGGGGGTCTGCTAAGTAAAGGGGGATCTGACCGGGAGCCAAAAAATTTCCAGCCCGTGATGCAGCATCGAGGTTGCCCTGCCCTAGGCGTGAACTCACCACGAAAAGAAGAGGAGGATGTCTGCAGGCTGGGACTACATATGCATAACATGCCTCTTGCCAGTAAGGTGAGTCTGTGCTCCGACAGAGGGGAGCAGAAAGAAGGGTGGGCTCATCCCAATACATCTGAGCAGGTGAACCTCAGGAACCTCCCCGGAAACTCTGTTTGAGTTGCAGTGGGGGTGGAGAAGTGATGCTAGTTCCAGGGCCAGCAAAAGAAAGAAAGAGAAGGGAGAAGACAATTTGGAATCAAAAAGAAATACTGGAAGGGAAGGGTGTCTTTGTTTTTCTGTCCCTTTGCATTTGGAACTTCCCGGATGTGACGTGCTCACCCCACGCTTAATGTGTGCCAGGCGCTTGTGCTAAACACTTCACTGCATCATATTCTTCAGTATTTGCTGCCATCTTGTGAAATTAATACTCTTCAGTAGGAGGGAGCAAAGTCACAGAGACCTGATATAACTTGCCCAAGGTCACAGCTAAGTGGAAGGACAGGCACTTCCACCAAAGATGATCTGACTCTAACCACTGCACCACACTGCCCTCCCCCCAGCCCACCCCCGCCCATGAGTTTGTTTCTCCCTGAGTTTCCTAGAAAGGGAAAAACTCCTCCCATTGAGATTTTTACAGATCACTGGCCTGTTACCCTCTCAGGCAATAGGAGAGAATGTGGTTGAATGCTGGATCAGGGCACACTTAACCACTACCATTAAGAAAACAACTAGTTTTCACAAGCGAAGCACAATTGTTTCTTTTTTTGTTTGTTTGTACTTGGCTTGGTTTTTTGTCTGTCACATGAGTGTCATGCAGACCTCAAAATTGTGACTCTCGTTCTGTATGTTCATCGTAGCCCTGTATTGGGCTTTAGGGGTAGTTTGGCTGGTCCTCTGTGTTCTGCATGCATCCAACACTTGAAGGAGAACTTGGGGAACAGAAGTCTCCTGCACTTCAGGGCAGCCTGGCTTGACTTGTTTATTCAATCCCTGAGTTTGCAAACCTGCCCTGAGTTTGCTAACCTGCCTCCAACTGTGCTCCCATCATCAGTGCCTAACTGATTGTCATTTCAGCTGCACCAGTGAAGGACCAGTTTAGTGTCAAAGGAAACCTCAGCATTCTATAGAATAGAATAGAATGTTTGCACTTTTCCAAAGTGAGGGAAAAAAAAAGTCCTCCTTGTTCTGGGACTTTGCAGTGTATGCTCTAATTGGATTGATTCCCTAAGAATGGACACATTCTGACATTATGTTTCTTTACCAAAACTGCCCTTTGTTGGAGTTTATGAATATGCCTGTTCACACAGGGCTATGAATCAGTGTACCTAATCCCTTACTACCTTTCCCGGTAGGCGAACCTCAGCCATGTTCTGCACTCAATAATTAGGAGCAACTTCTTTTGTTTAGAAGGATTCAGATGTCAAGTGACCCTGAGGCTCTTGCTGCCCGATGGATTAGACAGTACTCTGAGACCTACCCACAGAGGGATGAAACCACCTCACGCAATGCCCTGGTGATGTCGCAGAACCTAAGTGTCCAAGAGTAAGACTAGATTGGACATGCGTTAACTGCATTTGTCCTAGGGACTGTTGAGTATAACATGGTAACGGTGTCTACATTCCTCAAAAGCCAACTGCCTCTTTGTCCTCAGATCCATTTTCCAAACTTCTGCAGCTGCCCTGCTCAGTATCACATAGAGTTGACTCTTGTAAACTACACTTCCCAGACTCCCGGGTTAACAGGCTTCCGGTCCAGTGGGGTAATGGAGGCACTTCGGGAAGAAGACTGGAGGACAAGAAGAGGGAGCAAGCCAGGGTGCTTCTCCCTCTCTGACTTGGATAGTGTCTCCAGCATTTCCTTAATGATTCCAGCTGCCTTTCTGATCTCAGACCCCCTCCAGCAAACTCCCGCCATGCTTTTAGCTCCCTTCAGGTGGTTCCACCTCCTGAGCTTCAGCAACAGGACCTCATCTTCTCAAAGTAGGAGCTGCTTCCTCTTGTTGCTCATCTTTGGGTTGCCCCATGATTCTCTATATGCCTTTTCTGTTCTTCCAAAACCTTTCTCATTTGAAGTTCCTCTGTTGAATTTCCTAAAATGTGTGCTGCTTTCCTGACTGGGTCTTAACTAACACACACTTCAAACTAAAAATTGCATATCATTTAGTACAGGAATTTTGTAACTTTTTAGGGTTTGAATGATGATTTGGAAGCTGAAATTTGGATGCTGAAAGTAAAGAAATTTCTATGAACTCTAAGATTGATTACAGGGTCAGAAAATAGGTTTCTACTTGAGTGCTAGATTTGGTCAAGTGGTAGTGGCTGCCTGTGATTTGAAAAGGATTCTGAGGATGGATCTGTATCTGGCCAGAAAGAGTGGTGATGATCAATGCCTGACGTGGGAATGGAAATGGTGAATAGCAAGGTACATGCCATGCATTTGTTCTCCCTAATTGGTAGGAACAGAATAGGCACAGAATAACTGAAATCAGAACTATCTAGGAAAATCTATTATGTATACATCATATATGTATATATGATATATGTATATATGTGTATATATATATATATATGAAAATTATGATAATCCAAAAGTGAATATAGGTTCATTGTGCATTGATAATGGAAATAGTGTGAGGGGGCGCCTGGGTGGCTCAGTCGTTAAGCATCTGCCTTCAGATCAGGTCATGATCCCAGGGTCCTGGGATCGAGCCCCACATCGGGCTCCCTGCTCAGTGGGAAGCCTGCTTCTCCCTCTCCCACTCCCCCTGCTTGTGTTCCCTCTCTCGCTGTGTCTCTCTGTCAAATAAATAAATAAAATCTTTAAAAAAAAAAAAAAAAAGAAATAGTGTGAGAACAGAAAACACGTTTCTGAGATTTTCTGGCCCCTAATCAATTTCATAGTATTTCATTTACCTTTTCTGAACTGTCATTTTCATTTCTAAATCTATATTTTAAGACAGTCCTAATTTGTTGTTAATTTGGTATCTTAAGTGGCATAAAACAAAGGATTTCAAAGTCTTCATCTGTTTCTGCCCCTTGAGCCTTGTATCAGTTGGGATACAGTAAGATTTCAACAGAGAGCATTTAATATAGGGATTTTTTCTAAAAAGATATTGGAGGATCAGAAAAGCAAAAATATTTGAAACCCCAAGATAATACAGAGGTATTAATAAGAACTGTAGGAAGCGCCCCTTACTCTTGGACTAGAAGAACAAAGCAGGGGTAGTTGGTTTAACAGAAATTGGATGCCCTCAAGCAGGAGAGGCTATTTGCCCAGTCCTAGAACTTCCTGGTGGGAGCCTCCCGAGGCTGGTTCCTCAAGCATGCAAAGATAATGGAGACTGGAGCCAGGGGTTGTTGCCATCGTGAAAAGCCATTGGTAGGATGGCACAGACACAAACAGCAAGCCCACCTGGAGGACCAGTCCCTTCTCCCACCGCTTTCCTTCCAGTCTCCTCTACTGCCCCCCTGTGGACAAAACCTAACACGGACTTGACAGACAAAAAGGAAGCCATGTTTGCAGCCTTGTACAAATGGGTGGGTTTGAGCTGAGACAGGATAGCTTAAGAGCTGCACAGGCAGCGTGAGGCTTGAATGAGATGAGGCTTTTGAAAGCGGTTAGAGCGATGCCTGGAACTCACCTGGTAAGCAACGACAGTGGTGCTTCCTGGCCCTCTTCAGTGCTCCTTAGGCACTGAAACGGAGCCAAATTTGTCCCTGATATTATCCTTTCCCAGTAGCTTTCTCTGGACAACATCGACAACTTGGGGTAGCAAGAACACATATTCCAAGTTCGTATTATGCATTTCTTTTTAGGTGACAAAGATCCTTTCATATATTTGAAAGGGAACTTCCTCTAAGAGGTTTTATCATCTTAAGTGAGATTTCTTGTGTTGCTAAAGATGCTGTTGTGTTTAACAGCAGGTAATGTGTATTTATTGCTTATTATGTGCCAGGCACCATCTGAGCCCCTTGACATGGCTTCTCTTGTCTAATTCCCCCAACAAGCAACCTCATGCACAGACCCTGCTACTGTCTACATGGAACAGATGAGGAAACTCCGAGGTCTTGAGTAATTTGCCCAAGGCCACACAGCAGGTAAGTATGGGAGCCACAGTGTGTATTTTTTACCACTCTACAGTGCTGCCAGGTGGCCCACTTGACTCACCTTCCCTCCACCCTGGAACTTGGAACCTATCTTAGGTCACCATGGTGAGTGAACTGAACTAGCAGCAAAATTTGACTGTATGAGGGTTTTTCAGTCTGTTGTTTTGTTTTGTTTTGTTTTGTTTTGCCGATAAGGGGGAGCAGTGTTTCTTGCATCCAGCAAAACTGACAAACCAGACACAGCACTATTTCCATGTCAGATCTGGCCGCCTCACTCTGGTCATGGGCACAGGGTTGGTCCCCGCCATAGAGAAGGTGTGTCTGTGGTGCGGGGCCTGTGCACTTTCAAGGCTGCTTGTGACATGGGTTTATTGGCATTTGTAGAAATGGAACTCCTCCCATCTCTGAGCTCACTGGGTTTTGAGTGAACTGGTATAAGGTGTGAGCCACACCCCCACTCTCTAGGCTGGTGGTGTTCTCACACAGACAATTCAGCTGGTCAGATGTCTAGACAGTGACAGAACAGAAGCCTTCTACCACAGCCTGCATCTCCACCATGTTATCTATTGTGTCTACACCATGGTCATCCCTGACTGAGAAGATCATTCTAATGCACTTTAGACCTCTGGACCTTCCAAGCAGTCTCACTCTTGGCTATCAGATAGGGGAAGATGTTTTGATCCTCACCCCATAGGCTCTGTGTGTCCCAGCAACAGGGGAGGGATGTGAGGAGGCCACCATAGAGGTGTTGGCGATGGAGCTGAGTGAGGAGGGGGGAACATGAAGGAAGGGCATTTGGTTGCCATGGCAACACCGGCAAACACTCAAAAGAGAGGGTGTGGTCCAGGATTTAACGAAGCGCCATTGGGTTTGAGCAGCAACTGGAATGTCTGAGTGTAGCTGCATTCCTCCCCACAGAGCCTGGGGCCCGGCCACCAGCAAGGACTGCCTGTACCTCTCAGGAATGCTCAGGATGAAGACAGGCCTGGAAAAGACAAGCAGGCCTCCCAGGTGTGGGTTTTCCTGTCCCCAGCCACAGAATGGGGGCCTTCCAGAAGAAATTTGGAAAATTCCACAAAGAGCCAAAGAGACTTGATCTACAAATTATGTTTTTCCCCAAAAACTCTGAGGCTGACATTCTTCAGGGTATGAGCAGTCACTTTGAAAGTTCTTCCCTGCAAAAATTCACTGCTGTCTTTTCTTTTGCTGCCTGTCCTTCTCTTCCAAAGCGGTATTCTTACTCTGGATGTGGACCTGGGGTCTCAAACCCTCACAGTTTGATCAAACAGAAAACAGGTTTTGGGCGCAATGTGAGCAATGGGAATGTGGGTGGCAGTGGGTCGAAGGGGCAAGTCTGGAGAGATGCAGGGGAGACGAGACCACAAAGATAGTCCTTTGTGGGGGGTCTTGAGTAACTTGTCCAAGGCCACACAGCAGGTAAGTATGGGAGCCACACTCCCATAGGAGGGGATGGGATGAGGCTGGCAGGAAATGAAGAGTGGGTTTAGAATAGGTGAAAGCCTGAGGTCAAGGCAGGGTCTTGTGTCCAAGGCCCAATAGTTAGATGAGGCTTTCACTAGCCAGGATATTCATAGAAAACCTGATAAGATTGTGACAGTGAGTTCAATGGCTGGCCACGTTGTCTGAAGAAGGAGCCCTAGAGCTCCCACTAGAGCCTGGAAAACAGATACTGCCAGAATCTGACCTTGCCTTCCCCTCCAGGTCTTGCCAGACTCAACTCTTCCCTTCTCCAGACTCAATTCTTTTCTGTCCTAATTCTTCTTCTCCTAAGCCTTAACTAGCTTAGAGGAAACTCCCATCTAAAGTATAGCATGAATGGAAACTAGAGACAAGTGGTGAGATTTTAAGTGTGTCTGAAATGCTAAGAGGGTGGTATTGTGCACTTCACTGAGAAAGAAGGAAATTCATTCATTAGTATATATTTATTATTAATAATTGTTTCTTGAACTCCAGGTAAATTGGCTCTATGGCATATACATTATGTTCATTATAGTAAATTTGCATAAAAATTCTTGAAGTTGGGAATTAGCATTCCATTTTACAGATGAGAAAATTGAGCCTTAAACCACTAACTTGCTCAAGATCACTCACCTTCATCTCAGGTCAAGTTTTTATGCTATAGGAAAGGAATTCACATGGAGCACTTTACATGCCAAGTGCTTTCAAGGGTTAAAAATGTTCCCCAGTCAAATGCACATAACAACTCTGCAAATATAAACTCATCCTCTACTTTGCAATTGGGCCTTGAAAGACTCAGTCATCTATCCAAGTTCTCCATGAGCTGGGAGCCCACACTAGGTCTTGAGTCTGAAGTCTATACTCTCTAAATGAGCTAGCATGAATACCTCAGTGCCTAGAATGTCTACCAGAGTTCACTTTGACAGAATCAAGGCTTGAAATCCACAGAGGCCTTGGTACCTCTGGGAGCTTCATTTATACCTAGAGGGAAACTTGCTATTCTCCCCCAGCCATGACCATTGCCTGGGTCCCTCTTTACTTCATGAAGGTAAATTGTCTAACTCTAGAACTATTATGGGTGGATACAAATTGCTCATTAATGAGCATGCTGCCCAGACGGAGCTCTGGGACATGCTCTGGCATTAGCACTACCCTGCAAAATTGTAGATAAATTACATTGTCTTGCTGACATTGTTTTTTTTTAAAAAAAAATTTTTTCCTTCCCTTAATACTTGGAATCAGGTCACATTCTAACTATTTAATCTGGGGCCTCAAACTGGCACACAGTATAGCTTTAAATGAAATTATATTTAAAACCTAGCCAAAGGTTCATAGAACACTTAATTGCATGTGTGTGTGTGTGTGTGTGAGAGAGAGAGAGAGAGAAAGAGGAGGTGTGGGGAAGAGAGAGAGGAGAGAGAGAAAGAGAAAGGAGAGAGAGAGAGAGAGAAACCAACACCAACAACCCATTAGAATAACTCACATCCTGGGCCAGGAGATTGCATGGAAACTCAAAAGCCAGACAATCACCATCACACTTCTTCTGGCCCTTGTGTACCAGAGACACTTCTGTTTACCTTGGACAATAATACAATAACCATATATAATATAAAATGCTGGTTCCGTGGTATGTACTCTATGTTCATTATAGTAAATCTGCATAAAAATTCTTTTATTTTTGCAAAAAAATTCTTTAAGTTGGAAATTATTATTCCATTTTACAGATGGGAAAATTGAGTCTCCACAGCCATTAAGTAACTTGCTCAAGATCACTCAACTTCATCGCAGGTCAGGTTACCTCTTAGATTCTCTATCTTGCCTGATCAGTAGTTACTGCTTCTTCCCAATCCCTGTGGACTACACACCTAAAACTGAAATGTGCATATCTATTAGCTGGGCTAAAGCATTCCTCAACATAAAACTGACTGACAAGCCCTGAATTCAACAGTCAACTTGAAAATGAGTCCTTCTGACACTATGCCCTCACAATTCAGACGTCTATGCTGCCCTTGTATCAACACCATTTTTTTGGACTACTGCTAAAGAACCAATTAAAGCATAAAGTTCAAGTGTCCACGGGCCCACCCCTAACCCCAAACACAACATCTTCTTTTTTTTTTTTTCCTTTTGGTCCTCACATCCAAAAATATCAGGGTTGAATTCAATTTAGCAAATTTCAAGGTTTTATTCAGGCAGGGCACTGTGCAAGGCAGTGCCTGAGATCTAAACCTGAGTAGGATCATGTTTCCAGGGCCACCATGTAGAGATGTGAAGTTGTGTCTTGCTCAGGGTTGCTTGATCCCAGGGGTGAATGTGGCCAGAAATCAAGCCCAGCCTACTTTTTCTAGCCATGGTCTCTGATGCTGGTTTGCTTTCACTTGGACGAAGGGATGCTGTTTTCTCCTCACAAAAGTCACCAAATGACCTAGTGGAGCTAAGTTCAGTTGCCTTCAAAGAGTTTACAGTTGATTTGGAGGGAAAGACAAGAACACAGCCAACAGAACACCAGTCACCTAGATTGACTATCCTAAGAGAGGACAGTAAGGGGTCATGGATTCAATAAATCTCATAAAAGAGGGGAGTGAAGCAGAGCTTTGTGAAATTGGAGAATGGGAAAAAGGACTGAGGAAATGAAGTCTGGGACATGAGGAGGCAGAGGGAAGGCGATCCAGGGTAAGGAACAGCATGAGCAAAAGGAGGGGTTCTGAGGCCAGAGAGGCATTCTCTTCGATAGGGGGAAGGAGCCCTGGATCAGAAACAGTGGGAAGTCAGTGCAATGGTTTGGCTGGGCTGAGACCAGTTTGGCCACTGAGGATAGGCAGAGTCTATGAAGCTGTTTCACTGAGTCATGGGTGACTTGATGAGAGCTGAGGAATGATGTGGAGTCTCTATACCAGTGGAAGAGGCAGGAGAGGGGACCTTGCCTGGTGACATCACCATGGCCTGTTGAGGAGGTGATGGGAGCCAGGGGGAAAGCAGGGCCAGTGGGAAGAAGGATGACAAGTGTGAGTGTTACGAAGGGGATGGGATGGATTATATGCAAGCACAAAGAAGCCGGTGTAGGAAATGCTTTCCCTCTGAGAACTAGCCAGGGCCATTACTGTGACCAAGGAGACCCTCCAAGACCCCTCCCAATGCCGCCATCCCTCGCCCTCATTTTGCCCTGGCCACACTGGCCTCACTGCTGTTCTGCAAACACGTGGAGTTCTGTCCCAGCTCACAACCACTGCTCCCTGAGCAGGCTCGTCTTCCCTGGGGATTCAGTGGGCTTCCTCTCTTACTCCGAGAAGCATGCTCAGACCTTCCCTGAATGAACTAGAACCTCCCCGCACTTGGCCACTCCTGGCCACCTTACCACACCTTAGTTTCTTTTGTGGCACTCTCACCAGGAGGCATCCGTGCTTCTGGCTATATACTGTGTCTCCCACTTCTTTCCAAGCTCCATGAGGCCAGAGACTGTTTTGTTCACTACTGTATGCCTAGTGCCTGACACAGAATTGGTGCTCAATAAATACTTACTGAGTAAAACATCACCAGCTATAGGAGTATTTTTTTGCTTCACTAAAGGTCACAGCAGTCCAGATACAAAATGTACAGCCCCTGGAGATGATTCTTAATATTAGACTGATTCATGACAAGGCAGGATAACTCATGGAGGGAAATGCTAGATTGCATTATCAGTCTTCTGGAGACATTTTCCCACCCGAGCCCGCCTACAAAACTAAGTCTTGCGCTTTATGTGTGAGGCTTCCCCAGAAAGGGGGTGTGCTATTACAGCATAGTGGGTTAATGCACACAGCTTGGAGCCAGACTCCCAGGGTCCAAATCCTGACTCTGCCATTTGTTAGCTGTGCTGCCTTGGGCCTCTCTGTACCTCTCTGAATACTTCCCATGTCTCATTTTTGTTGTTTCCCTGCTCCTCAGTCACGGTTTGATTTCCCATAGTGAAGGTCCCAGTGGTAACTCAGTTACCTGATCTGTTGGAAAATTGCATAGGCTTTATGGAAAGCTATATACTAGTAAGAGACCTTTTTATTTGCTTCTTATTTCTGGTTTGAGGTTTCTAGATGTATAAATTTGTAGATGACTTATTAAATTTAAATTTTCCTGAAGTAGAATAATATAATCCAAATACTCAGCTGAGCATGATATACCCTTACTTCAACCATAGGACATAAGTGCCATGATTTAAAAAAAAAATGCCCAAAGCATATTTTAAAAGCAAATGTGAATAATTTGTCTATGTGATATTCTAGAACTGTGCTGTCCAGCATGGAGTCCACCACATGTAGCTATTTACATTTAAATTATTAGAATTGAGTAAAATCTAAAATGTAATTCCTCAGTCATCCCGGTCACACTTCAGGTGCTCAATAGCAACACGACTAGTGGCTACTACATTGGACAATGCAGATGTAGAACATTTCCATCATTGTAGAAAGTTGTGTTTAATTGTATTAAGAGTACTCTTCTACAAGCTCAATACATTCAGCAATTCAATGATTTTTGAAGAAATAACCGGCGTTCCACAAAGCTAGTGCAACTTTCCTGAGATATTCCAAATATCTGGAGCTTACCAGCATTTTTGCCAATTCCAGAAATTTCCCTGTAACCCACTTCATTTTGCTCAGTACCATGCTATACCACCATCATCCTACAATCCATTTTGCTTCTTTCTGAATCAGTAGGCTAGAACATCTGACAGCCAAACCATACAGGATTCTCTTATCTGCCCTGTCCTGAGAATATAATAATGATGGTGCACATCTCAGAGACCCTCTAATGTCTGAGTATCATCGTGTTTGAGGATTTGGAGGGTCTTTACAAGCACTTCAAAAGCAGTTCCCTCATCTTCTCCACTGGCAAACTTCTTGACAGTGTAGTCTATACACATCGTTTCTATCAGTCACTCCTTGACTTCTTCCTGTCTACATTGCTCAGGCACTGTGCTGGGCATTGCCCTACAAAGGTAGACATTTAGGAAACTGAGGCTCAGAAGGGTTAAGTAACTAGAGACAGATCTAGCTAGTGGTAGAGTCAGAATTCAAATTCAGATTTGTCAGGCTTAAAAGCTTGCCCCTTGCAAGTCACCATGCTGCTGCCCATAGATTATGAGTCACTAATGCATCGTATGTATTGCCTGTCAAGGTCCAGACTCACTCGTCCATGTCCTCAGCCTCCTTGCAGTAGATCATCTATCAAAGTGGAAGAAGCATTAGCAGTGTTGAGTTAATAAGCAGTATTTCCCAGAGTGGAGGCCACTTGGACATTTTAAGAAGCTATGGGATCTCCCTTACAGGTCATTCTCAAGGTTTTTGATTCACCACCAACAAAATCATCCCTTGGAATTCATTTGTGTCCTAACACAACTTGCCTTACTATTCAGAAAGCACTCTGACCTATGCATATGGAGTTACAGTATGGGGAAGTTCTCTAACTTTTACAGCCTTTTGTGACACTTAAATTTATGACTTATATGTGTATAAACACTTTTTAAAAGGCAATTTCCTTCTGATAGCAGCTACCTAATGGGGAGGAAAGACAAATTGATGCGTGATTGGTAATCATTAAAAAGTCAACACTCTCCCTTTATACACTCATTATAATTTTTTTTTTGCATTTGAATAAATGACTTTCATGTGGATAAAGGCAAAGAAAAGGAAGCTTGTCTATATTACATTATTCTTAGAAGGAAATTTGATTCAAAGAATATGAGCAAATTGTAATTACTCTGGACTAACTTTCAGGGGTTAGAAATGTTTTTATTATACTGATTTGAGATGTTACCCAGACTTGTAGATTCTCATAAGAATGTTTCCTGCCATTGTCACACCAGTTCTTACTAGTACTACTACTAGTGTAGGCAATCTGAACATCTAGTGGTGCGATCAAGAAAAAGAAATCAAAGGGATCATCAGCAAGTTGCTGAATGTAACTGATCACACACACTTCCTAATGAGTTGACCGCCAGACTGAATTCTGACCAGAAAATGTGCATTCAAGTCCAGGTAGACTCAGACTATGGCAGACTTGAAAATAACCATCTATTCTCTAAACTAGTCTTACCTTGTTCCAGACCCAAATACCCAAGGCATAGAAAGGTTTTATAGGTGTGGACTATTATGAGACATAAGATTCTCTCCACCACATTCTTTTTTCCCAGCTAACCACTGAGCAGCCTGAAATGTTACAGATCCAGAATCAGTGGTCTTCCTGGGGGGACATAAAAAGAGACCCAGAGCCAACTCTGGAGATGCCATGGAGCTATTTATAAGTGTAAAATCTTCTCATTACCCTCTTCCCCATGCTAAGCCCCTCATCATCTGGTTGACCTGAATCTAAGAGTAGTGAGTCTCCCAGCTGATGGGTGACTCATCATGTCATTTAAGTTTGTCAGTCAATGGAAACCAGAGCTTCAAAGTCTCTCTCCAGGACTATCCCTGGGGAAGCTATTAGGGAGAAGGCAGCCTTGCCAGATGTCTCAGTCCAGCTGGCCTAACTGGCATGTGTAGGGGCATCTGCTTATACTCAGGGCCTGGCATGAGGTGAGAGCCCTGGAAGAGTACTCTAGAAGCTTTGCTCTCAGTTTTCCTACCATCAGCTACTAACAAAGCCACAAGGAAACCAATTAGTACCTTGAAACATAAACAGGTAAAAAGACATTTAACTCTCCCATTTAAACTGGGAATGGGTTCACTCTGGGCCTAGTAGGCTGAACATCATGTAGTGGAAAGCACATTGCATTTGGGGAACAGAAAACAGATTCCCATCCCAAGCTGAACTTAGTTATATGAACTTAAATTTTTCAATAACCTCTCTCACACTTAGTGTCTTCATCTGTAAAATGGAAACAGACAAAGCTGGTTTTGTTCTGCCTAGCCCTTGGGTAGCAATAAAGCATAAGAAAGCAATTTGTGAACCAGAAAGAAAATATCAGGTAAATTTTTTTGTTTCTTACCCTCAAATGTTTATTTCTCATCACAAGCCTCTCCCCTAAGTTCCGAGCACACATTTCCACCTATCTATTCCATAGGACACTCCAAATGGCTAATAGGTGTGTTAGACAACCACCCAGCCCTTCAGGCCACCAGATGATGCCCAGCATGACTAGAGATCTTGCCAAGCTGCCCCCTAGCTGCGGAAGCCTCCTCCAGTGTGCTAAACACTACTTTATAGGAAACTTCCAACAAATTATTTATCTGGACCTCAAACTGATTTTATCAAATAGCAATATATGCTCTTTCTCCAAAAGCTTGCTCTCCCTGCCTTCCCTTTTCTGTCAGTGATGATAATCTTCATGGGTGTATAGGCTTAATGCAGAGACCTCATCTTTGACATTTCTCTCCATGTCTCCCTCCTTCCCTTTCACATCCCATTAAACACCATTTTTCTTTTCCTTCTTGCATTTTGAAGTCTCACAGAGCCAGGGTTAAAACTAAGACCAGTCATATGAACTTAAGGAACTTTCCTCACCAGACTGACACTTGCTATCCTTATCTATGAAATGAGAATATGGAAGTTGCAGATTTGTTGTGAGGATTAAATAAGATTGTGTTGAACACTACATCAAAAACTAATGATGTACTCTATGTTGGCTAATTGAACATAAAACAAAAAAGATGGCGTGCCAAATGCATAGCACATGTTAGCTAAATTCTACCTTCTAGCTAAACTGGATGCCTCAGTGATGTCCAATATCACCCAGCCTCTCCACAAACCTACCTCCACATCTTCAGCCCTGTTGTTCACTTTGCCTGGACTATCCTCTCCCTCTTTCCCATTTCTGTCCACCATTCTTATATGCCTGCTTCTCAGACCATCTTTCAAACGCTATGTATATTTGGCATCTGGGAGTGACACCTACTTCCTTTGAACCATAAATGATTCTTGGGATTTATTTCTACAACTCACGAGACACTTGACATCACGGCTGTGTGCTCTGCTTTGGTACATGTCATCTCATAAACATTCATGTATATTTTCTCTACACATGCCATTTACTTAACAAATCACTTCTAAGTGTCTGAAAGGAATGATTAATCAATTAATAGATCATGATGTCTGCACCTGGCATGGGCAAATGGAAAGTAATTTGGAAGTGATGGTTGATTTAAACAAAGAATAAGACACCAAAGACTCTTCACATTTTCTGTGCTGATTTTTTAATGAACATCTTATAATCTTACAAAATAACTGGCTGTAGCTGTTTTACATTACAATACAGTAGATCAGCTCCTTTCACTGTGTTCCCAATCAAGCCATCCCCTTGGGGTGCTAACTGATGCACTTAATAGTGATCTTACAGAGGAGAGGAAGTGCCAAGTCCAATGCCTTGCAGTGGAGGCAAGGAAAGGAGAGAATCAAGAATAACTCTTCACTTTCACATACAGGTTTGCCTGCTGCCATTCTCCTTACTCTGTCCTCTCATCTCTCTGGTTGGAGACTGTCACACTAACCATTAGAGTCAGCTAGTCCTGGGCAACCTGGACAACCAGAGCCCCTGGTTACTAGGAAAAAAAAAAGAAGCAGAGAAGTGACTTTTGGAACAAAGAAGGGCTTTGTGGGAGAGGTCCTCCATGACCCCATGGATGGGTAAGAGCAGCCAAATACAGACCACCACATAGAGTGAGTGGGAGTTGATATCTCCTGGGAATCTGTGACCACGGTGTCTCTGTCCTTCCACTTTATTAGTGACATGAGAGCTCAACACCCTGGGCCCCAGGGACACAGGCTAGAAGAGCCCGCCATCTCTGAATGGCCCGACCTGATGAGGGCCAGGCAGCCTTCAGCCAGAAGGGCTTTCCACACACCACAGAAACTGCCCTCTTGCCTTTTCAGGGCAGAAGTGGATTGCAGATGTTGCCAATGGAGAATAAAATATTTGTAAATGAAGTATGACAGAGAAATGTTCTCACTGTTCCTTCTGTGAAGAGACTGAGCACAGACCCACACTGGTGTGAACCACAGGCTTGCAGCCTTGTGGAGGAGCTGTAGCCTTCCTGAGCTGGGCGATGCCCAAGATACCTATTCTGCTGCCTCAGTCTCAGACAAGCAGGATTCCCTGACAAAGAGCTTGATGCACTTCCAAGAATTTGGATACTCTCCCCAAGAAAACAATTTTACAACTTTGTAAAAAAAAAATGGAGGATCTAAACTTTTTCCACTGTCCTTTCCATATTGAAGCCTACTACAATCCTAGGAATATTTATTCTCTTTTTGGGGTACTAAATGTGAACCCAGACAATGAGAAGTAGGTATCTAGGTTTCCCTTATGGCTAGAAACATAGAGGACAAGGGTTTTTTGGATGGGCAATCTCTGCTACTTCCTTTCCCCAGTGATGGTGCCACCCTCATTTTATATCCCTAGAGATAAATATGTGTATACCCCTTTCTTTTTTTCCCATTCCAGAATATGGTTCTTTCCTCAAGATAGCAGTGGGGAATATTTCCTCTTCCTATTTTCAAAGCCATTGCTTCAGTGTTGGTGGGAAGAGTCGAAAACTTGTGGTCAGAGCCAAAGAGCAGATGATTCAGAGAGACCAAGGTTGCACTCTAATTTTGGCCTGTTCTTCGCTTCCACTGGAGAGGAAGCTCTGAGGGAGAAGCAAGCCTTCCAGCCCTCCTTGAGATAACAAACTGAAGTGTTGAGCAAGAAATTAACTCTCTTTCCCCAAGGCTTAATCCAGAAACTGTTACCAAAAACAACTGCAATAGACCATGTGCAAAAAGAGTAAGCCTGGGATGTAAATAGAGGCAGGTTAATGTGGTCATTTTACCCACAGTCCATCTATTGAACAAGAAAGGATAATGACAACAAAATGGACCCTAAATAGTTGAAATTCTTCTCTCTTCCCACAGAGTGTCACCCTTGCTCCATGTGTTTCCATAGCCTGCTCAATCAAAAACTCTAGGTCATGGATATATGTTGTACTCGAATAGAATTTACCTCAGATCCTGCATTGCTTGAAGGATTCCCCTCCGATCTGTTCTGGAGACTTGGAACAAGCCCAAGTCTCTTTGACTCATTTCATCCTCCTGCCTGGGGCTCTAATTTACTCCTGGCCTCTCCCATCTCTATGGCCTCCTTTGGCTCCCCCATCTCTGCCTGTTCTTCTGTCTCCTCCCATTTTCTCCCTATGTCATGTCCATAACATTTTTTCCCCCAGATCAGCGATTGGTCATGTGTCTGTGAATGATAGCCAGGTTTGGGGACTCAGAAGGAGAGAGGGCACAGGCCAACCATGAGGAATGTGCGAGTTCCTGTAATCCTGGCAATCAGAGAACAAGCCCCAGTATAAACTTGCTCACTGACTGGAGGGTAAGAGCCACCCTTGGAACAGGCACATATGGGAATGTAGAGAATCCTGGGTCTCACTAACTCCAACTAAGAGTTCTGAGAAGTGAAAAGTAGTGAATATATTCTTTTTGGATAGATACACAAGAACCACAGTCTGGTTCTCCTGCCCCAGCACCAATAGGTACTCCCACCCAACTTGCCATGCCTCTTAATGTTATCATCCCAACCCTTCATCTCCTCAAACTGGGCCCAGCTTCCTGCTCATGAAAGATGATTAGCTGACATGTTCATATCAAGAACACCTAATTTCTCTCTCCCTCCCCTTCACCACTTCCCTTTCAACCTGCCAACCCCCATCAATAGAAAAATGGCAGAACAACTTTTCTTGCTGTCCTCAAACCCTCAGGATTCATTTTGGAAGTGAACTTCACAGCAGCAATATGTGGAACAATGTATAATTTTTAGCTTAGTAGACAGCAAAAAATATAATATATATAATAGATTTATATAATTATGTTTAAATACCTATAAAGAATTAATAACTAACCTCATTATTACTAAAGGAGACTACACGAAAGAAAGGGAGCCAGTTTAGAGTAGATGAGCCCTGAAAGATGGCAATCCATTCAAAATGGGTGTTAACAGAGTGTCCCTGGCAACTTCTCTTCTAGTATTTTGGTATTGGTTTACAAGTTGGGTGGGGCTGAATAGTTGGCGGGGTGCAGAGCGGGGAGTAGGGCAAGAGTTGAGGATGGGGTTGAATAGAATATAAATGGGGGAGGAGGGTCCTTGTATATCTATCATATTTCTCCTTCCACTTTTAATCAACTGCCTCTTTGAAGAAATTTTTGCCTGTGATTCTTCCCTACTTGGGCTATCTGATGCAACAGTTGGCACCTATAAACATTCTCCTGCATGTCTGTAAGATCCTCATGCTCTTCCTCCTTCCTTCATTTCACAACATTTCTTCTTCATTCACCTTTTGTTTTCTGTTATGGAGGCCTCTCTTTCTTCCTGCCTCCAGGGCAGTGGAAGGAGGGGCTTGATCCCACAGTTACTGATTTTCTTCAGCCTTGGGGTCTCGGCAGGTGCATTCATCCAGGTCACAGTCAGCAGCAAATGGAATGACCTAGGGGAAATCAAAGAGAAGTTGAAATAACCCATTTTCTTGCCAAGCTTCATACTTTTCAACCAGCTTCTGCTTTTCTCACTTGGTCCCAGAGGAAGTGTGGGATTACTGTTAATATCACAGAACTGAAACGAACACTCAGTTCTTTCACTTACACATCATGTCTCTTTGAGCAAGGTAAATCTTCCTTGCTTCACTTTGTGTGTGTGTGTGTGTGTGTGTATACACACAAACATACAGTGGAAGGACAACAGTAACTACCCCAGAGGGTGTTAGTGTGATTTAAATAAAATGATGGATATAAAACACACATTTCCAGGCATCTATAACACCTGTCACTACTACTTCTAATATAATCACTAATGTCAAGAACCACTGCTAATGTTTTTGTTGCCATTATCCTCTTCACAAAATCCCTGTAAAGTAGATAAGATGGATGTTAGCATTTTCTTTTTATAGGGAAGGCCAAGAGAGATTGAATGACTTAACTTAAGGTCGTAACACTATCTGGAAAAACAAGGCTCTACAGCCTAGCTCTATGGCTCCTACTTCTTGGTGTTCTTGGAGCCATACGATCATCTCTGCCATCTTATAAGCATGAGGTTTTGCCCATCTTGAACCCAGGATGTACTCTGACTTGGTGAAACAATGCATCTCTCTACCCATTGTCTGTGGCCGGATTGCCTTCTTGCTATATAATTATCCCTACTCTGCACCAAAAATGATCCAGCAAAAGTTATTCTCTACCTGTTCGCACTACAGCACCAACAGACAAATATACTTTTTGAGTGTCCATAACTAGCTTCAGAGAGAATTGGGCATTTTGAGAGATATGATGTAAAAAGTTTTGGCAAGGATTCTACCCTTTGGGCATGGACAGTCTAGTGAGGTGAAAATAGATAGGCATAGCATTTAATCGTCCAAGCACACTGAAAAGATGGGCTTGGTGACTGGGCAAGGCAGTTGGAAAATGGGTGGTATTATTTGGGGAAATTTTCCAGCATATTTTCACATGTGAGATAAAATGTGATTTACAGGAATAAAGTGCTTTTTCTTTTTCTTTTTTTTTAAGATTTTATTTATTTATTTATTTGCAAGAGAGAGAGAGTAAGGGGAAGGGGCAGAAAGACAGAGAGAGAGAAAATGTCAATAGAATGCTTAGCATGGAGCCAATGTAGGGCTCAAACTCACAACCCTGAGATCACGATCTGAGCTGAAATCAAGAGTTGGATAGTCAACAAACTGAGCCACCCAGGTGCCCCATGAAGTGTCTTTTCAATCCTGATTCTAGTATATGCTGGCTATAGGCACTGAAATCCATTAAAGACAAACCCTAGATTTACTGAGTGTGAGATGGAGATGAGGCTAGAATTGCTTGCTTTCTTCTGAAGTGGTCATATTTTCCTGTGTAGAGATGGGATCCATGACCAGTTACCGTCTGTAAATGAGAACAATAACTAGTTGACATGATTTCTGACCTGTTTTCCAAGTTCTTGATCTGTTTCTTTTGGTTTGGGATTTATTAATTTTTAGAGCAAAAGAGGGCCAAATTGAACAGTGATCTGATAAGCCCCTGAGCATTCTGCATTAAATAAGTTAATTCACCTAAGTGGTGAGAACAGTGTCCAGCATATACTGAACAGTGAGTCATATCAGCCATTAGGTGCCATAGTACTCAAGTCTGTAGAGGAGATCACGTAGGTGTGACTTATTGTGAAGACATGTACAAGGAAAGAAATACTATCTCTTGCATATTTCTGATTCATCAAATTGGCCAGCTAGCATCAAGTATCTTTGGAGCACTTGGCTTTTTATCCATATTAGAGCAAAATTTCAACCTATTCAATTTCACAGGTTTAGCTTGAGCATATCTGTCAATTTAATAGAGCCCAGAGAAATAGAGATAAAAGGAACTGAGAAAAAGATTACTGCTCAGGATATGGTCTAGGGAGTGCTCCAAGTAGCTTGTGGTAGCCATTCAACATAAACTTGAAATATGCTTATAATATACTACATAGGATTATTAATTTAATTATGAAGATTAATAATAATCAGACGTCACTTCTTTGGTAATTGTGCCTCCCCAGGGGGAAGAGGCCATAATTCTCTGCCAACAGAGGTGTATCCTGGACAATGATAAGCAGATGTGAGTCTTTGAGGAGCAAAAGCCATGGCTTTTCTGAAGGAGTTCCAGGACCAACTACTAGAGGACTAGTGTTTTCTAACAACCTCACCTAAAATCACTGCCTTTAATCCTGTCACCATAGAAGTGTCAATGTTTATTCATTATAAATCCCTCTTGACTACAGAGTAAAAATGATGCAGAATGAAGGAGAACCAGCCAAAGCCACTGCCTCTATTTCTGGAGCCCCTGCCCTGCCTGTTACCCGCAGGTATGCTCACTTACCTTCTTGGAGGAGAGCGTGGAAGAGCAGCAGTCTCCCCCATCATAGTGGCAGTAGGCCCGGTTGTTGATGGTATCACACCATCCATCTGCTTGGAAAGGCTGGTGAGGACATGAGAAGTCAGTGTCTAAGAACAGTTTCACTGGGCTTTGCACTACTCTCCTGCCCATCCCCACCATAATCCATGAAACTCAAGAGATATTAGGGGAGAGCACCCAAGGGGCAGGATACAAACTGACCTAACATTCTCAAAAAGTTGAGAAGTCTCAAGACCATTAGACCCAAGGATTTGTCAAATTTCACCTGCAACACCTGCTTCTGACCAACTCTAGGGTCCAGAATGGTTCATTTAAACCCCTTGGTCAACTTTTCACCTTCTTGTAATAATAGGTCTTTATATAAAGTAGGTTACCAAATATTTTCACACATTTTAACTCTGTTGATCCTCAGGAAAAGCCTGTGCTACAGGCAAGGTTGGCTTTAATGGAGATGCATAGAAATGACAAACACTGCCCTGGGTCACATAGCTAGGGTCAAGCAGACTTTGGGATTAGAAGTCATGTATCTTGACTTTCTGCTGCCTCTCCTGAATTAAGAATCATAATTTCCACCCCTTCTCCTGGTACTTGTATTCAGGGACCCTGGTAGTCCTGGCATGCTATGAAGACTCAAATTTGTCTGTCCAGAATGCAGGGGTCCTAGGGTTTGGGACACCAGTGTTGGAACAGAAATAGTCTCACATGGGGCGCCTGGGTGGCTCAGTCATTAAGCGTCTGCCTTCGGCTCAGGTCATGATCCCAGGGTCCTGGGATCGAGTCCCACATCGGGCTCCCTGCTCAGCAGGAAGCCTGCTTCTCGCTCTCCCACTCCCCCTGCTTGTGTTCCTGCTCTCGCTATCTCTCTCTCTGTCAAATAAATAAATAAAATCTTAAAAAAAAAAAAAAGAAATAGTCTCACATGTACAGCTACCTAATGCACAGCAGCTAGACACAGGGTGAGAGCAGAGGAAGCTAAACTGTTTCCATTCATTCCTGTTACTGCTACAAGTTAACAGAAACCAAAATGGGAAAGGGGTCCAGCCAAACCAGAGTTTATGGAGTGTTTCTCCCCAAAAGGAAATGTATAAGAACAGCAACAAGCGGTTAAAAAATAGCTCAGAAGCCCAATGCATTGTTTCCCTAGAACCACTCCTGGAGAAAAACAGTGTCCCACAGCATCCTGGAGGGCATACCAGCCAGCCCACCTACTCAATCACATTGGCCGCTTCCCATCCTGAGTGGATACCCAATTGCGAAGCCTCAGGAAACGTCTTGTGGCAAAACTCTTTGGACCACAAGACAGTCAGTAGACTTTTGAGTTCTGAGGTCACCTTCCAGCTTTGCATGTTTAAATCACTCTCTCCCCCCACCCTCCTTAAATGTCAAATAGAGGGACTGTTCCCTATTTCACTGTGCTTTGATGAGATAGATAGATCACTAAGCTAAAAAAAAAAAAAGGCCATTAAATAATTTTCAGCAATTGAATTACATCAGAACGAGCTCATCCAAATTATTACTTCAATGTTTTGATTTATTCTATGGGGTCCTGAGGTCATTTGAACATCATTCCAGATATATACCAGGATTCCAGTCACTGAAAAGTTGCTACTTGTGGGGTGGAACTCAACAGCTGTTCCACAGCTGCACGGCAAAGGCAGTTGAGAGCAGGAAGTAAAAATGAATTTTGTTTTCAACACAGGCCTCACTGGGATAGAAGACAGAGATTTTGAGATGTGCATTTGTCTTTAACACCGGAGTGAGTGACTCTGGCTCTGCAGAACTGGGAATAACTATACAATCAGGACTTGGGGTTACAATTGCAGCCCAATAATAGGAGTCAAAATACAGCTAGCTACATCCTTAACATCCATAAATGCTCTCAGGTCCTCCCAGGAGGACCAGATACATCTACTGAGATCCACCCCCCCCACCCCCCCCCACCGAGTTTTCTTTCTTCTTTTTCAAGTGTTTGGTGGAGTATATTTCCCTCCTCTAACACTGCATCTGTTACTTTTTCTCCAACCCTGACTGACTCATTGGCAAAACTTAATCTGTTCCTTCTTTATTTTTCATGTTATTGCCTATAAAAACCCAAAGAGCACCCAAAATACTTCACTTACGTGTAAAAAGTATGGTCTTCAGTATGGAGGATTAAAGTGAGAGCTTCCTTTTCGTAATAACAACTTAAACTTTTGAATGGATTAATAAAGGATCCAGGGGGATCTTTGTTTCCAAAGTCTACCCCAAGGATGGCTTCTCATCTTAGGAACACTAGGGAAGATAGGTTGAAAAGAGCAGAAATGGTCTAGGTGACCTTCTCCAGCTCCCAAGGGGCATCTACTGCAAGAGCCTGAACATGATTTCTAGAAACTGCTTCTTTTCTGCTCTTAAAGTGTCATCTGGGAAGAAAAGGGAATTTATAAAAAGGGGCAGAAAACCGGAGAAAAGGTTGGAAAGACCCGAGTGTTTAATTTACTATATACCTATTAGAATTAATTGTTCCTCCCCCAACCTGCCAAAAACAACTACTCCACCCTAAACAAACAGAGTCTCCTATGGCAACATGTGCCTGGGAAACTTGAGAGCTTGAGTCCAAAGTTACAATGGAAAAAATAGGAAGGGAAAAACGACTAATTGATCCAAAGTGTTTAAAGCATCTGAAGACTGAACATAGATTAGATCAAAATCCCCATAATGGAAAGGTGTCGGCCTGGGGACAGCACTCCTGCTGCAGGAAACTTCCCCCAAGGGGGGGTGCAAGGTTTCTCTGCACAGTGTGTCCAGAGGTGAATTTTTACTCCCCATACATATACCTCACTTATCCTGTAACATCTGTAAACAGAGTGCGTCATATAAGTGAGTTTTTCAAATACCTGTAGCCTATTTCTTAAGGAGACATGTTTTCATTTTCCATTTTAACCATTTTGATAAAAGAAAAAAAACATATAATATTCCTCTTATCCTGCCTTTTAATAAGTAATGGAATACAAAGTCATCAACATGAACATTTTTCTTTTTTTCTTTTTTTTAAAGATTTTATTTATTTATTTGAGAGAGAGAATGGGAGAAAGCACATGAGAGGGGGGAGGGTCAGAGGAAGAAGCAGACTCCCTGCCGAGCAGGGAGCCCGATGCAGGACTCGATCCAGGGACTCCAGGATCATGACCTGAGCCGAAGGCAGTCGCTTAACCAACTGAGCCACCCAGGCGCCCAACATGAACATTTTTCATTTTCATTTACAGGAAGACTCTCTGTATTGGGCTACTTACCCTTTCATTAAGTGAGCCTTCTCCAAAACACACACACACACACACACACATACTTTTCATGAGTCAAGCTTCTTAAAATTATACCTGAAGTCAATACCTAGATCTGAGAGAGAGGCTAGGTTTCTCTTCTCATGATGCATGATCTTGATGATATCTATGGCCAGCTAGCTGTGTTCCAGGCAGATGAGATAGCCGTATAAATGGCTGTGGGTCAGTGATGAAATCTGAAGAAGGGCTATCAGCCCATATGCCTATATGACTATGGAAACTGTACAACTTTGGAAACTTCTCAAAGTAGAGATAATTTCTTCTTTATGTTATCTATATTCTTTATGTTATTTTCTGTTTAAGGTTGTTCTGGAAAGTTAGGCATGGAGATGGTGGCCCTATCTGTTGTCTATGGATATAGTCATTCATTCAGTCATTCAATATCCTTTATTACAAACCTCTATGTGCCAGGCATTGTTATGAGGATACAAAGATAAATAAAACACAGTTCCAGCCCTTGAGAAAATTCACTGTAAACAAGTATAGCTTATGATGATAAGTGCTAGCATAGGGATGAGGACAGAAGTGCCTAAGCCAGATTTTGGTTGGGGAGATTTGTAAGGGCTTTCAGGGGCTGGCTCTGCTACATCTAGCCTCTAGGAGGAGAGGTTAGGACTGGATGATTCAGAGGGGAAGCCTGAGAAAACTTGTAAGGGAGAAAAAGGGTGAAAATAGAGAGCCAGGTGGTCCCAGACTGCTTATCACAGGGCCCACCCCGAGGAAGAGCTCCACAAACATTGACTGATTGGGTGATAACACTTCTATTACTTCAATTACATTAAGAACATTTTTCTTCTACAGCTTGCAACAGAACTCATGACCACATTGATGTTTTAGAAAGGTTAGTTTTGAACTTTAGATGTTCTGCTCTGATGACCTACAGGTTGGGATCTTAGCCAAAAGTGACTATCTCCCTATAGGGCACAGGGCAGAATTCTGATCTTGATCCTTCATCTTGATCTTCATCTCCTTCAGACCAGGAGAAGATGCTAATCACATTTGTGCCTAATGCTCAACACTGTTTTCTTTCTCCCACATCATTTCCCATCAAAACTCTCTAGTTACGTGAATGACAAATCAGACCTACATCCATTTCTTCTTGATGAGGCTGCATTAGGTCCCAAAGATGCCCTTTCCCAGAGAAGCTGTGGTGTCAGGCCCAGTGGAGGCCTTGCAGTAAATGGAAACTCTTATAAATATATATATATATATATATGAATGTGTGCTCATTTTCTCTTTTTCTCTGGCTTTCCAATGAATGCTTGGCCTGATTCTCATTCTCTATTCATCCCAAAGATCTGCCTACCATGTTCATACTGCCTGGGCTTCACTGCAAGGTTGCTCTTAGAATTTCACAAGCAAAACTTATGAGGTCTTTGAGGCCCCTCAAGAACCCTTGATGACCAGAACACTACTTGCCTTTTGGGTTTTTTTAAAGGATCATAGATACATGAAATTCTAAGGTTGGACAGAGCCTTGAAGACTATTTAGTACGAAACTCTTATTGTACAAATGATGAAATGGAGCCTTAAAAAAAAGAAATGTCTTGTTTGTAAGGTGAGTTGGTGGCCATCCTAGGAATAAGTTAGAGTCTCTGGATTCTTGATCTGATGTTCCTTCTACTATAGCATGCTACCACTATGTGATGATTTCATTCCTCTTTTAATTTATTGGGAATGCAGGGTAATTTAAATTCCTTTGGCACTTCTATACAACAGGCTTAGGTACAGGAGCATTAACAATAAAGTGAACCCAACGATCCAACATAGAAGAAAAAAAAGGGCTATACATATATCAATTCCCCTGAACCCCAACAACTTCACTTCTGCTTTTCTCAGTTGCGGGTCAAAGTTTATTCCAAATAAGCTGCCTGGCACTATCACTCCTTCAGCCTCGGGGCTTGGTCTGCACGTATTTCCTTAGAGGCTGATTTCCCCAGGAGGAAGCAGCACTATGCTCCCATCCCATCGGCAGATGCCTGCAACCCAGAGACATTTATTTCTGGGTCCCAGAATGCTCAAGCCAGATATTTCTCTGCTCACTGCAGTCATCTGACGGAAAGAGGAAATGGAGCTGTTCCCCTCCTCCAGTGTTCACCCCTTGGGGTGGGAGGGTGCCAATGATCTCACATTTGTGGGTTTGCAACAATCTTCTTGGAAAATGTAAAATTAAAATAGATACCCTGAGATGGATTCTGCAGGAAGAGTTTCTTACATACAACCTCCTCTGGAAAATCTCATCTGGCTTCCTGGGCCCAGAGAGTCCTCCCTGCCTGTGTGTTACTATGGTATATTTTACCCATATAGGCATTATACAGGACTTAACACTCTGTACTATCAAGGGCTCAGAGTCTAATCTTTATAGTACCAGCTGCTAGTTGAATGCCTGATGCCACAGGAGGTTCTCAATAAATGAATAAATATGAGGGTGGCTAACAACATTTCCTTAGCATATTTTGTGACCAGATCCCTCCTTTCCATTATTCCTCTCCTACTATGTACAGAGCATTGGTATACATTTATTTAAGAGTGGGAAGAGACAGTAGAATATACCATCTGAAAGTTCTCCTTCTATAAACAACCTAAAAATGTTGGATAAAATTTAACAATATCCTTTCAACTCCAGAGCTGGGATAATAAGAAAAGAAGAAAAATTACCAGGGGTCAAAAACAAACAGAAGCTCAAAACCAGAGCAGGAAGAAGGTAGGGAAAGCATGGCTGTCTTCGGGGTGTTTGCAAATATCTATAATCAAGTGGTTAGGTTTTCACAGCTGATTGGGAATAGGGGCCCAGATCTTGGGCCTCCGCAAGGTGGGGAATGTGTAAGTGACATTGTTAGTATTTTAATAAGAAGGCTGTGTTCATGAGGACTGATATGGAATGACATAGTCATACAGCAATGCCGCCCAGGTAACTTGGCTCACTTGCAACTGGGAGATCTGTTCCTACCTACCAGCCCTGAAGACTAGATGATGCAAATCCACTAATCACTAAGATATTAAGGATCTGCTGGGTTACCAGATAGCAGTTGAAATGGTAGAGTAGACCCTGGAAGGCCAAGAGTCTGCTCTACATACAACAGACAAGCAAGATGTAATTCAAAGAAAGGCAATGAAGACACATATTCTGTTGGACGGGCAGAGGGAAGCACCCCATTTGGTAGCCCTGAGAGAGGGATCTGAAGTTGGGGTTTAGTCCTGTGGTCCTATTATACTTTACTGGCCCATGTGAGGTCATATAGCTTTTGTGTAGGGCTTCAAACCTCTCTGTCAGAGCAATCCACCAGACCCTCAAAAAAGGAAAAGCCAATGTGCAACTTTATAGGGTCCAAAAGAAAAGCCTGATTATAACCAGTTTATCTCTGTCTGACACCAAAACCAAAGCACAGTCACAGAATAGAAATAATCAAATAGTGCAAAAAAACAATTCTTCTGAGAGAAATAGTTGGGATACACTGAGATGGAAAAAGAAAAGCAAACAAAATAAGGTCAAATGACTTCTTTTTCCTGTAAAATTTTCATCGGCTTCAAGGTACACAGGGCTTAATATCTCCTGCTCTGGAAAATGATCAAGGCTGTACAGTCTGGTGATCAAGAGCATGGGATATGGTGTTCGATAAACCTGTGCCCAGATCCCAGCTCTGCTCCTTACCAACTCTTAAATTGGAGCAAATTACTGAACTTCTTTAAGTAGCAGTATCCTGGTTGGTGAGTGAGAATAACAACAACCTCATAGATTGTTGTAAGGGGTAAATGAGCAAATGGAGGTGAAATATTTAGCCTAGTCCTTGGTCCACAGTAAGTACTCAAGGAATCCCAGTTTTATGAAGGTGGCAGGAACACTACCATTACTTTTACTGCTGTGGGTTGGTGTCTGGGTTCCCTCCACAGAGACTCTGGTCAGAAAAACTTCAAGATTCTACCAGCAACACTTTAGAGTCAAAGCTATGGATGCTCTCATTCCTGCACCTCCTGCCCCATTCCCTTTCACCACAAATGCACCATCTGAGTCATGAAGGAGTCAGGTGACAAGGAAAATGGGTCTGGAAATTATAAAAACAGAGTGAGAGAGGCCTGACTGGCTCCTGGAAACCAGGGCTCTCCTCAAAACCAGAGTGGTGACTTGAGTGTCTTAGCCTCTGAAAAACCCCAAACCATCACAGACACCTCTTCCCTGACAGGCACCACAGGAAAACAGGAAAGTGAGAAGACTCTCTGTGACTTACTTTTCAGCCAAAAATAACCTCCTAGCAGCCCCTTTCATTTTGCTGCAAATAAAGACCCAGTGGTGCAGACTCTTCTACCTCACTGACAAACGTACGCCAGCCTACTTCTCCACTGGCCTCCCAGCTGGGCCCAACATAGCCAGGTGCTTCTACAGCCCACCCCGAGGCAGGGGCCGGGGGTGGGGTGAGAGCCCCGAGTGGTGAAGACAAGGCAGGGGGACACTCATGTAGAGTCTGCATTGATCTGTGCCACAAAAATGTTGGCTTAAAATTAGACCTTTATTTCCCAAGAGATAGAGACAGAAGAGGACATCCCACCACAGGTCACGTGGTCTTAGGGGCTCAAAACCAAATGAGGCAGCCCTCGGGATTTCGTGGCCTGCCCCATGTGTTGCGAAATGCCCCAGGAGTGAGCCACTGCTACTGATGGGAGCGTGTCCTGGCCCTCACTCGACCTGGAGGCCTCACCCATGCTAAGGCGCTTGGTACCTCTGGCTTTTTTCCCCCTCCCCCTTTGGGCCCAACTGCATGAGACTGACCGTGACAGTGCCCAGTGCTCTGCTCCCGGCCACGATCCTTATTCCCTCGTCACATCTCCATAACTACGAGGTCACTGCCAGGCTCCTCTAGGCCATAGCTTGTCTCCATGTCTTAAACAAAGAAACCCCCAGACCTTTCTTCTCCTCCTCCAACAGTCTGACTCCTGTCCTGCACGCTTGCCCTTGTCTCAGGACCTGCTGATCCTAAGAAGTTGGCTGGTCCACATTTTATGCCAGTGACTCCCAATCCTGTGCCATCGCCCTCCCTTCTTGAACCACACAGCAACACTTCTCAAGATGCAGTTGTCTCAGAGCCCTGATATTTGTGATGAGCAAAGGCTGGGCTTGGGCTCCCAGCAAGAACTAATAATGACACACCATCGGACCTCATCCGCCTCTCCACAGCCAGCCTGGTGGGCCCACTGATTCCCGTGATTTTGTGTTTTTTTTGTTCTGATGGGGGCTGGGGAAGGTGGCAGCAGCAGAGGGGGCCTGCATCTGGCTTTCTTCTTTAAAAGAGGAATGGATTCACAATTGTTTGTGTGGGGAATTTCCTGCCTCCTCTCCCGCTAACTGGAGCCAGCCTACTGTGTTTCAGAGTTAGAGACAGAAACCTTGAACACAAGAGCTTTGACTCTGTAAGGACCACGGGGGCAGGGGCACATTGTGCATTCCCTCTTCCTCTCCTGCTTCATTCCATGAGCAGCAGGACCCCGAAGTAGCGCAAAGCCTAACATAGCACAGTAGGTTCTCAATGAATGTTTGGTGAGTGAGAGTCACGGATTCCCCTCTAGAAGAGACTTTCTGCTTTCCATTCCTCTTGCCTTTCCTCCAAGATAAGGTGCTTTTCCTCTATCTTGTTCCCTCGCCTCCCCAGGTAATCTGTGCTCACTATCAATTACTCTCTCTACAACATCACCTGAAAATGGCTCAGCATGCCCTTCCAGGTACAGGCTCAGCAACAGCAGACCCTTAGAGAAGCAAACTTAAAGATTCAGAAGAATGAAAGTAGGAGCATAAGTTCGGCCACTGCAGACACCTTGCTGAGCAGGTGGGACCTGCCTGGCCCCTGTCCCCGTGGTCGGCAGTCACTCACACAGCTCCCCCTCTCTTGGCCCTCCACCAGCTGTGGTCCCAGGCCTGCAGCCCACACAAGGGGAACCTTACACCGTACATACTCTGTTTGAGAGCTGACATAGTAGCTCTGGGAGGTGAAGGAGACAAAAGGCTGAGGAACTTGGCTGAAGTCAGAGGTGGAGAACCTGCAGCTGGGAGAAAGGGCTGGAGAAGCACCAGGGCAGATGGCTGGGGTTCTGCTCCGACTTTGAGCCTCTACTTCCTCTGTCCCTGTCTTCTGGTTCCTTGGCCAGCCTGCAGTTCATGGGAGGTTGAGGCCGGCCTGAGCTGGCAAGGGGAATGTTCTAGCACAGCCCGCCACGCGTGCTCGCCCCCCAGCGCCCTGCCACATGCACGCCCATGCCAGGCAGCTTGGCATTTCTTGGCTCCCCACGCCTGCCTGTGGAAGATGACTGGGAATGCAGACTGTGGGAGGAAACAACAATATTCATTGTTTGCATTAAATATTTTTCTTGGCCCTCCTGCTGTTTGCTGAGCGTCTTATTTTTTTTCTTTCCCCATTCTCTCATTCCTTCTCTCCTCCTTGCCTCCCTCCATCTCTCCTCCCGCTCTCTCTTTCTCACTCTCTCCTCAGCAATCAAGCACATGGGGAGAAACTTTGAGGAGAAAGCAGACACTCCTAGGGTGGAAGGAACTTTTTAAAGAAATCAAAGCAGGAGACCAAACCTTTTGCCATTCCAATACCACACCCAGCTCTTCACAGAGAGGGTACACTTTGGGGCAAATCTAAATCTATGATTTTGAGCGTTCACAAGTGTTCCTGGGATATAATTCACAGCACTTGTTTTCTCTCTCATTCTCTCTCTCTTTGATATATGTGTATATACACATGATTACATACATGTAATATACACTTAAAATACACATATATTCCATACACATATACACACATACAAATATCATACATTTGATATATACAGTATTCATATGTAAGATAGATGTATCATAATAATATACAATATGTATATTATAGATATATAACATTAAAATATGTGTTTTTATTCTATATACACATGCACGCAAACACACACACAGACATATACAATTTCTCTTAAAGCTCCTGGCATAAAGAATGAACCTAAAGGTAAAAATAGTTTTATAAACTACAAGTCATCATAGAGAAACCAGACACTATTTTTTTATCTTATATATGGCATTTTCTGTGTATAAGGCACTGTGCTATAAGGATTGTATGCATGATCTTACTGAACCCTCACAACAACTCAGTGAGGTAGGTATTATTATCATGCCCATTTTACCAATTAAAACACCAAGGACCTGAGCCACTAAGGAACCTATCTGTAGAAAAGACACAGAGCCACTGTTGATGCCCAGGCTTGTGCTATAATCATCCTGACACATCCACGCTGCCTCCAGCATCGTTATCTAATAGTAATGATATACCACACTCCATGTCTCAGTACTGCACCTAGTCCAATCTCTCAACACAAGTATGGGCATGCAAAGCCACTCTCTGAGGAAAAGTCAATGCTATAGTAATCCATGAAAAATGTATCATCTAGGATATTTAAGTTCAAAACATATACTATGAGCCAAGCATGAGGATAGCTGCTGAAATCCTGGGATATCTTATCAATACATACGTAGTGTGTTTTCTAGGTACAAGGCCCCACAGTAGGTTCTGTGGATGACAAAGTCTCCATTAAAGAAGATTTGGTGTCATCAGCACTGAATAAGGCAGAATCTGAACAGCATCTGAGACAATAGGGAAGAAATCCCAGGCCAGTGGAGGATTGGTTCCCAGAGTAATTAATAGCACCAATAAGAGCTGTAAGGTTCAGAATAGGAAAGGGGCTGGGACATTTCAGAAAGGCTTTATGGAGTATATAGAGATTCAATCTTTGAGCACAGATGGGATTTGGTCAGAGACCTAAGGAGAAAAATCCCAGCAGGAGGGCAAATATAAGCCAAGATTTCAGATTACAAAAAAAAAAAAAAAAAGATATATCTGTGGTTTTCTGCCTCAAGTATTAATGGCCCACATTTGGAACTAGGTCAAAATCTCCATTCAGAGGAATCTAGCTAGTCCTTATCCTGAAGACAATAAGGGAGCACTGGAAGGTTTGCTTTGTTAGTTTTTTGTTTTGTTCTGAGCAGAAGGGGAACACAATAAAAGTTATGTTTCAGAGGTTGGATCTGGGGACAGCGTGGGAAATGTTCAGGACAGAAGTGGAAGGATTCAGAGCAGGTGGAAGTTTACCTCAAACAGATCTGAACTGAAAAGAACAGAATTGTTTGGTCACAATACGGAATCAAAAAAAAAGCAGACAGAGGGGTATTGTGAAGGAAAATTGCCAGGATTTGGAAAATGGTTGTATTTGGGTAGAAGACCAATGGAGATGAAGGTTTTTCTATGGCATTTTGACTATTCAAATCATGCTAAACTTTTCTCAAAAAATTTGGTCACTGAAAAAATAGCTAGAAAGAATCCTTACTAAATCCAAGGACTGAGTCTTAAGAAATAGAGCCCGATCAGTCAGCAAACCCTGTCCCAGCTCACAGTGAGAAGCTCTGTTTTCTTTTTCCATATAAACACAGGCCTAGAGGGGGCCCGGACTATTTTCTCTCCTGCCTGATTTCTGCCAGGCTCTCTCCACAACTTAGACATGACTATTTTATCACCCCCTGAAATACTCAGGTCCAGCTGAGTTGAGGAATGGCAGGAGGGAGGTGTCATATTTATTCTAGAATATTTTCTTGCCAATAGTCTTGTTTCTTTTAGCCCTGGTCTAATGTTTGGTTCCTGTGTCTATGAACAGCTCAATTTGTGTGCCTGATTATCGTAGTTCTCAAGCTCACCCTGTCATGCCATCCTGGGTCGTCAATCTGGCTGTTCTGCTCTCCGTTAATTGGTAGATGCGTCCAGTCTCCCTTTCCCCCATATGGAACCTATTCTCTGTGCAAGGGTCTTGTTTATATTCCCCTTATCTCAGGGATGCTTGTCTGTATATCTCATTGACTCATCCACTGATCGGCTGTTTCACATATTCCCCACGCTCATTTCCCTGGTCTCTGATCCTCGCTCGGCAGGGTTCAGTGGCACGTCACCTCTTCCTCCAGCTTAAAGCTTGCAAAGCCTGGGGAGGTGTCCCAACAGGTGGCCAGCACCCTGTGTTCATCTCTTAGCTGAGTATTCTACAAGTCCTATGCTTCTAGTTTATGTGTTATTTGTTTTTAATCTTCCTACCGGTTAGGAACGGGGACTCTGGAATCAGACTGCCTGGGTTCATGTACTTATCCCACATTTGCTACCTCTGGAGCTTTGGAAAGGCAACTGAATTCTCAGCCCCTCACTTTCCTGTTTACTGAACAGGAATGGTAATAAGGGGAATGATTCCTTGGTATGCACCTGGCATACAATAAACACTCACTAATGTTATTAAGTATACCGTGCAACCAGGAGCTATTTCTGTTTGTTTTCTGAGTGAAGGTGGAGAGTAGCCCTCCCAAAGGTGGCTACTAGAGAACCTAGTCATTCTTCCTTTCTTTTAACTATGGCCTGTAGTCCCAGGGATCTTATATTTACCTTTTCCAACTATGGGAAAAGAATGACCATATAATATATGGTCTTAAGGCAGGAAAAATACCTAAGTCAAGTTATCTGATACTCATCCTCTCTCTAACATTCTATTGTAGACAGTTGAGGTATAGGTAAAGCAGCAGTGTTGTGTTAAAGTCTGCCGTCAGTCACTGCTCTCTCTCTCCCTCCATCATCTCCACTTCTTTGCGGGACCCAGCTTGCTCTGACAACCCCCATGACCAATGTATCCATCTCTACCATAGTATCTACATATTCTCCTACCCTTCTGGAAAGCAGCTAACATATTAAGGGGTCAATGATAAATATGTATCTGCAACTAGATAAAATAGAAAATGTTCAGGAAAAAAAATGACTTTAATATGGGAAAGTTTGAGACTTTGTGAGTCATATGTGGGAGACAAACATTTGAGAGAGACAATAGAAGCATGTATAGCACCTCTAAAATTACATAGTTCAGGTAGCCACCTATTAAAGAAACCTGGGAAACTTAGTTCTATGTATCAGAACATCTCCTGCTTAGGTGATGTGAGTATGAGCAATTGCTGTTCCTCCAGAAGCATATGTTCAAGCCCCAACTCCCAATATGATGGTATCTGGAGGTAAGGCCTCTGACAGGTAATTAGGTTTAGATGATATCACGAGGGGATCAATTCTCTTAAAGAAGACATACCAGCACTTCCTTTCTCTCTCTTCCCTGTGAAGACATAGCAAGAAGGCAGTCATCAGCACACCACAAAGAGAGCCCTCACCAGGAAACTGAATCATCCAGCACATTGACCTGGGATGTACCAGAACTCTGAGAAATATATGTCTATTGTGTAAGTCACCCATTCTATGGCATTTTGTTACAGCACCCCGAGCAGACCAACATACATGCCTTATTTAGTGAATTTATTAATTCAGCTGTTTTTAATGATTTGTCAGCACAAAGAATTTTCAGAGCTCCTATCCAAAAAAAGGGAGCATGAAAAGAAAGTAAGAGAGGACAGGCAGGAAGCAGCTCCCAGAGGGAGCCCAAAGAAGTAAAAAGATCACCGGCTGCTATTCAGTTACTAGGCAATCTGGATGGATCTGGCCATCGGGCTGGGCACACAGGGCATGGAAACAGGACAGGTAGTATGGCCAACAAGCCGGGCAGGCTGCAGGCACTCATGACTCAGCTACTGTGTCATTAGGGTCATAAGCGGTTCCAAGGCCAGAGACTGTTCCCAGAAACCTAACAGCACTGCAGACATGCACCACCAAGTTTAATATTTCTCACATTAGAAAGACTTCAGTTGAATCTAATCTCATTTTTAATTAGTCCTCACATCGCCTGGTGAGACAGATTAATATGATTATCCATATTCCACTGATGGGGAAAATGAGACAAAGGCCATGTCCCAAGGTCACTTGGGGAATGAGCAATAGAGGTGAAAATTAAACTTAAGCATTTTAAACTTTCAAACCAGCACACAAGGGAGAGGACATTGGGGAGTAGCTTTCATCTCCATTTGTTTGGGATCTTTCACATCTGGATAATGCATATTTAATTTATTACTTCGTTTCTCTAATTAGAAAAATATATTTAAAAAGAAAATACTAATTCCAGTTCTGAATCCCAATATTCCATATTCAATTCATAAGGAATTTACCAGATAATATATGCCAGGAGAAGCCAAAGAAGAGAATAAAATGAGCACTACCTAACCACATGTGATTATTTATTGACTATTTATGGAATGTTTAATAATAAACTACAGTGTGTGTGGGGGGGTGAGGGTAGATATAAACATAGAGGAATGAAACATGCCCCCTGCCCTCCAGAAGCTGGTTTAACTGGATATTCAAAATAGGTATACCAACAAAAACACAAATAGCATACACCTCTAACCACAGAGGCAGGAACCAAGTTTTTCTTTTTTCCCCATAGTAGATGGTCAAGCACTATATGTTGGCAAAGTATTGGTTGAGCTTTTCTCAGAACAAATTGAGATATCAATGTGAGAGGCAAACCCACAGAATAATCATCCACCCCCCTTCCAACCCCATTAACTTCATCTTCAACTCCTCTCTATTCATGTCCAACTCCAAATGTTTACCAATTCTATTGCAGAAATAGTTTTGTATTCAGCCCCTTTTATTTCTTCTCTTTTTACTTCCTCAGTTCACTGAGGAGGCTGTTACATTAGCTCAGGTTAGAGATGATAAGGTTCTGACTTCCATGGTCAAAAATATGCCACCACGACTTTCTACCTAAAGTATAAATCCTATCATCTCTTCTCTATAACAGAGATATTTTGCTCACCTGATATCTGTGTATTCCCCTGTGTTTCCCTGTCTCTCCTGAGGTGGGCTTAAGGCCATGTAACCATGTCCTGGTACACGGAAAGGCAAGCAGAAATGATGTATCACTTCTGGTCCAAGGGACTCAAGACTTGCTGGCCTCCGTGTTTCTTTTCCATCTCTTTGGAGGCAACCATGGAGACCACATTTTGAGAGAACAGAGGAATAAGATGGAAGAGATGAATGCGTTGCTTGAAAGAATTATACCTTTAGAGATTTAAGACTTAGCCTCAAAGACCAAATCAAGGGGTGGATCTTTACACCATTTGTTAAGACTCCTAATTGGATTAAAGTGGCACCTACAGGATCCTTGCAACTGAACAAAATGCTTCATAGAAAACAGACTACAGACTTTGTCCCAGAGAAGGCTCCTAAGCTCAGAATACCTTTAATTAAATCTATATAGAGAGGCACATCTGGAAAAGACTTGTAAGGATAGCTCTTGGTTATATGGATTTGACTAAAATTAAATATATACCAAACCAATAATGTCTGTGAGTTGAGGTGCCAAAAGTATCATCAGCTTGGATTAAAAGAGACTTTGGAGAACATAAAAAGATTTTTGAGTCCCCCATATTCTACTATGACAAAGCAGGCAGAGAAAGCTACTTAGCTTCCAATAGAGGGATGTTCTCCACTGCTCCTTTTTGTGGCCTAAGGGGATAATGGAAAAGGAAGGACTTCCAAGTCAGCAGAGCCCAGAGCCATGAAGAACAATGGACTTGGGAGCTATACCCAGGGAGTAATCAAAAGCTTATAACAAGAAGCATTCCCTATTCTTAGAGATTTTTTGCAACTTTTCTCAGAGGGATTTCAGAATTGTTGTGGACCAGTAATTGTTATGTGTCTCTCATTATTATCCTTGAAAAGGGATGTTTACTGTAGGTGTCTTGTCTCTGCTTCACTTTGTCCATCAGGTGTGGAAGGCAGAGAACTTGTGATTTTAGTACACCAGGCTCTAGATTAAGAGAAGCACATCATAACCTGATAGTAAATCATGATAGTCTAGATTTTCAAGCCTGATGCTATGACTGGGTAAGACTTTTGGAGTGTCTTGGGATCAGATGGAATAAATTTGAAAGTAGCAAATGTTTGTGCTACAAAGGCTGAATGGCAGATGATATTATAGGTCTACAGTTCCTTTCACTCTCTCTTCCTTTGCTGTGACTTCACTATCAACAGAGTATAATTCCTCTTCCCACTAATTTTGGACCTAGCTATATGGGTGGTCTTGACCAATGTAATGTGAATGTGCATAACATATGCTGCATTTGACCAGAGATTTTGAATGTGCTGGCACACCTTTGCTGATGTTTGGGGATTATTTGTTATGTAGCATTATTACAGACAAATTTGATGACTGCAATATACCACTTCCTTCAAAATCTTTGCCTTTCCACATGCTTCTGTTTATCCTTCAAAAGGTTACCCCTCTATAAGATCTCCATGTGATTGGGACAAGCTATTTGCTTTATCCTCTGTGCTCCCATGTGACTTTGTTCATATCTTTGTATTTTTACTCATTGGATAGTAATTGATCTTTTACCTCTATTGCATAGACTGTATTAGGAACTTACTTTTATAATCTCAGCATGGAATAGGCATTCAGAAATATTATTTTAAGGTAAGAAATGAATAAATGGGTGTGAAGCAGTGGTCATTGTTTAGTGACCATGGTATAAGTTGGGAAAGGAGGCTATGACTCTTCTGCAAATCCTAGCCATTGGGGGGAGCAGCAAGCTTTTAGATTGAGAAATGGTATGAGGCTCATACAAAAAAGCTGGATGGATTTTTTTTTTCATGTGTTGGAATTTGGAGTCTAGATTCTGTAGCTAAGCTTGGAGAGGTGGGAAGATGCTTCCCATGCATGAAGTATTGTACATTCCTGGGTTAGAATATGTTTTCTTTGGGGGTTGTTGTAGTTTCTTTCTCTTTTCTCTTTTCTTTTCTTTTTTTCCCCCCACCTTTGGAAGCATCTAATGTTTGCAATAGCAATAACAACAACAAAAATATGAGGTTGGCCCAGTATGAATCAGGAGAGAATTTGTACATGCAGTGGATGTAGGGGGTGGGAAAAGGGGGAGGAAGGTGGAGAGAGGGGAGAAGAAAGGAAAAACACAATTGCCAGGAGCTTAGCAGAAGAAAATGCCATGCCTGACACGTGGCTGGCACAGTGGGCAGCAACATCTGTTCTCGATGAGGGTCCCCGGTGCGTGCTGCTATGTGTGCACGTGTGTGTGCATGTGCATGTGTAATGAAACACCCAGGCTCTGTGCTTCAGGAAGCCTGCTCATGGCTCCAGTCTCACTGAGTCTGAAATGCTGCCCTCAGTGGTGGCCTCTTACTGTGGGTTAGATCTCCAGCCAACTTATTCTTGCGAAGTATGTTGCAGGCTAGAATGGGCTGTGGAAAACAAGCCCGAGAAAAGCCACAAGGGCCTCCTGACCCATTTGAATTTTTCTCCTGCCAAGTTCTCATTACTGATCTTAAATAGGAAGGAAAACAATGTATAAGGCTGAAGAGGCTATGGAGAATTTACGGGGGGAGAAAGGCTTACATACGATCCCTGGGTTAGGGGTGCTGAGACAAGGAAGAGGTAATAAATCTGTTTTCAAAATAGGTGTATGGTTTTGTTTTGCCATTTTTTTTCCAGCTTGGTTAAGCATCCAGAGACTCATTTTTCTCTCTTATTCTTGTTCCTCTGTTCAATGAAATAGAGGAAAAATAAGGTGGAGGGTCTGTATCCTCTATGGACAGCAGGCATCCTCTGAAGGGGGAGCTTCTGAAGGAAAGGTCCCTAAGCTGTTGGGCTAGAGCTGGAATGCTGCTGCAAGCCTCAGATCTGAGCTGTCTTTAGCCCCTTAAAAAAGGTTCTGATGCCCATGTTGGGTGCTTACACTTGGAAAGGTACATCCAAAGAGACACAAAAGTTTACTTAAAATTGTTGGGCTAGTTCCTGAAAGGAATCAGACTGAGTCAAAGGAGAGAAGCAGAGGCTCCTTTTCTCCACACTGGTTCTTTGCTGCTACGTTATACGCACACCCTGCCAGTAGACATTCAGGTCCCTTGGGCAGGACCTCTGGTGCAGCATGAGGGATGTGTCCCAGCAGCATCGACATGAATCAGCCCGGCCTTACTATAGAAGATTTATCACACAGGGATGATAATACCAAAGATAACCCCATACACATGTGTGGCATGTTAGTGTCTACAAATGCTTTCACAAACATTATCTCATTTGAGCACCAAAAGAACTTGATAAGTCAGCCATCGGAGTTACATGACTTCGACTGAGGTCACATGACCAAAAGAGAAGAAAGGCGATTGGTGGAACCAAGTTTCCTTTCTCCAGCACACAAACAGCCTTCAAAGAGCTGAAAGGACCCTGGAAATCCAAACTTCATCCATCTCCAAAGTCCCAGGACATGGCCATGCTAACTGTAGACCTAACACCAAAAAGCATTCAGTAGAAAAGACTGCTAAAGGACTAAACTCAGGGTCTCTTGGCAGTCTTTTCACTCTTCACAAGTTAGCAAAATATTCCTTTTCCCCAAAGTAATCAAGTTGCTTAAGGTCGTTATCCCACTGCCAGTCTCTCCCAAACCTGTGGCTGCCCTTAACTCCCTACTTCATTCATCCACGCAAAAGATACTTATTGAGCATTAACCATGTGCCAATCACTGTACTACCTTATTAAGGACTTGAGATAGAACAGTGAATAAAAGAAATAAAAAGTCCTGCCCTGTGAAGCTCGAATCTCAGTGGGGAAAATAGACATTAAATATAACAAATAAGTAATTATTTAGTGAATTAGAAAGTCACAGTCTTATTAAAAAAAATAGGACAATGTAAGGGAAGCTGGAGGTCTATGTGTTGGGCAATAGACAGAGAAGGAGGGAGTAAGGATGGTTGTAATTTTCAATCAAATGGTCAGAGAGGGAATATTTTGGGGTTTGTGTAAGTCATTGTAAGGACTTTGGCTTTTACTCTGAGTGAAAGAAGGATGGTTGGAGGGCTTTAGCAGAGGACTGCTTAGCTTTAACTTATATTTTACCAGCACCCTTTGGCTGCTGAGCTGGGAATAGGCCATGGGGCACTCATGTGACCACCCTGGAGGCTGTTGCCTCAATGCAGGTGTGGATGGTGATAGCTCAAACCAGGGGGACAACAGCTGGGACAGTGAAAAGTGACTGGACTGTGGACATATTTTAAAGGTCAAGCTATTAGGATTCCCTGATGAACTGGACGTGGAGGTTGAGAGAAAGAGAGGAATTAAGATGACACCAAAGATTTTGTCCTGAGCAACTGGAAGTATGAAGTTGCCATCAATTGAGATGAGACAGCCCGCACAGAGAAATGAGAAACCATTGTCTATGAAATCCCTGGATTCTTGAATTACATCTGCTACTCTACAGACTTTGTCTTTGGTCATTGTTACTTCCTTCTCACCCGACTCAGTGCCAACAGTATTTTTAATCCTTTCTATCTTCTTTACCTTGGGCCTCCAGACTCTCAACCAGATTATTACCCACAGCCAATAAATATATTCAAGTCTCATCCACATTAAAAGTCTTTCTGTGGACATTGTTGTCCACTTAAATTATTGCCCATCCCACTTCTCCTACTGGTCAACTTTCGGAAACAATATTTTTTATTTGCTGCATCAACTTTCTTACCTATTTCTCAACCTATCAACCTCTCCCCCACTCCACTGCTCCGTGTCAGGGATTTCAGTGAGTGCTTAAATCATAAACCTACTTCTCTCTTGTCAATACTCATCTTGTTTGTCTACTCTGTAGCAGTTAGCGCTATTCACCATCTCTCTCCCTGAAGTCTCTCTTCTTTCATGGTTTTCCTAAGAGCACTCTCTCCTTCATTTCCTTCTACTTTCCAATCATTTGCTCTCTATCTCCTTGACTAGCTTCACTTCCTCTGTTCTTCCCTTACATCACCTGCCTCCTGCCGGGTCTTTTCCTCTTTGCTCCCCATTCACATGCCTTGCGTGACCTCATCTACTCGCCATCTTCAATCATCATCCTTATTTCTCATCATCTTTCCTCATTTCTCAACCCAAATCACTGAGTGAGACTGTGTTCCTGAAGTTCTATTTCCAATTTCACTAAACTCACCCAGTCTAAAGCCCAGCCCATTATCTCCTCCTTACAGGGCTACTTCTTTTTCTTTACAGAGCTTAATGGCACTCACTATCCATCCAGGCACTAGTGAGTTAGATTCAGAACCTCATCTTCCCCATGGGTTGTGATTCTAGAATCAGTTTGAAATCTTAAAAGAAAACCCCTCAATGGTTACTTCTTTCCATCTCTATTGGTAGGGGTCAAGTCTGGGCTCTCACCTCATTTCTTAAAATACAGACATTGTATCCTAACCATTCTACTGATCACCTGTTCCTTCTCCATGGGCTTCATCTCTAACAGTGTATCAATGTGATGTTGTTACCAGTAAAAGAAAGAAAAAAAAATGTGAGGCTCCTCAATGCCTCCAGAATAAAGCTTGTATCCCAAGCATGGCAGCATTCAAGCCTCTTTCTAATCTAGCCTGGGCCTCTCTAACCTCACCTGTAGTCTCCACATGCCCTGTCTGTTCTCCAGACATCCTATGCATTTTCAAACCCCTGCCTTGTGCTCATACTATCCTCCCTGCCCATAGGGCTTTCCTTTATCCCCTACTAGTGGAATGATTATATCCCTCAAGGTTCCACATGACTGCCATGTTGCTATACCATTTTTTTTTTTTACCAAATTTGATGTCCCACACCTACTTCTTGCCTGCTCTGTAAGCAAATACAATCATTTTCTTTTCACTGTCCCCACAGCACTTTGAACACACCTCTCCCCCAAATCACACTAGGGGTTCACAGGAGACAGGAGCCTTGTCTTGTTTCCCTTCACATCTCTAGAGTCTCCAACTATGCATGGACAATATCTATTCCATGAATAAGTGCTTCTTTATCTAAAATTTACACTTTCAGGATCTCACTACTTGAAGAGATTTTTGCTTGGCTTTAGGCTGAAATAAGTTAGAAAAGGCAATGGAGGGGAAAAATACCAAAATAGGGTACGTGGTCTCTGTCCGGTGTCTCTTGTTTTTCCATATCGTCATACCCTCTGTCAAAGGAAGTGTTAGTACGCTGCTCACTGAGCATGTACTATGTGCCAGGCTCAGTACTGGTAAAACATAGGAATAGAATTTGTTTTTATATCTGTTCCCTCTGCAAACCCCACTAAAATGCCTGTCAAGGAATAAAAAGGGTATGAAATCACAAGAGAAACAAGAATATGAGAGAGAAAGACAGTCAATAGAGAAGTCAACATTTAGGACGGTGGGAAATGGATGGATGAGTAGCAACTGATACATAAAATTTGAGAAGACAGAAACCTAAGTGTCTGAAATGCAGCTGTACCCCAGAAGACTCAAGAATTAGAAGTGTCAGGGACCTCCACAGGCAGCAGTGCAGGTGTGCGTGCGTGTGCGTGCGCGTGTGTGTGTGAGTGATGGTATCAGAAAGCTCAAACCCTATCTTCTCTATTAGGACGTCGGTAAATAATGTTCTAAATGAAAAAAAACCAATCAAGATTAGCAGAAGAATTATTAAATAGATACGTGTGTATGGATGCAGATATTTATAGATGTAATTTCCAGAAGAAATAAAAGAAGTGAAACAGAAGAAGCAAAGAAGACACAGAAGGATCTTCTCTGCCCAGAGAGCCTGAGGTCAGATAGCAGAGGAGCAGCTCATCTTCCAAATAAACCTACAGGTGCCAACTGGTTTTCTAAACTAGGTACATGTATTACTTTTATAGAATTGAAATTCAGTTGAAAAAGCATTACACAAAAGTATAACTAATAAGGTGGAGCTGAGATTTAAACCCACTAGTCTGGGGTTGAAACGTGTAGCCTTTCTTCTACACATCCTGTTTGCTGCAATTTGCAAAGAATCGCAATCCACATGGGAGTGTCACCCTCTTTTTGTCACATCACTCACTGCTGGGTTAGTCAGAAGAACAGACACCCACACACACACACACCCACACACACAATATGTATATAGGTAGACATCTGTACTTTAGAGACTAAGAAATAAGGTAAAAGATTTCATAGTGCACCTTGCTACCACTCGGTCATTATAATAAAGTCTATAATCAAATCATCCCACTTAAAGAAATATCAACTTTAGTAGAATGAATCAGAAATGACTCAAACTATGTGAACTTTCTGAAAGAGCTTGCTTCTATGACTATTTAATAAAGGCATTGTGCCAATTATGGTGCTAAATAGTATAGTAACCAATGTTCTATAGATTCCTGAATAGTCTCAGTGAATGTATTTAAGTCATGCTTAATTGTATTTAAAACCCATTTTAGAAGCTAGTTAGACATCATAGGGGAGCAATGTCCCTGTGAGAAAGGGGTCGGGTTATTTATGGATAGAACCTGATTGTATTTGCTCACCGCTAATCCTAACCCCAGGAGAATCATGGGAAAGCATGTGGAAGGTCAGGCAGGTTGAAGAAAAGAAGGTAGCAGTTTTGTGATGTCAGTTTTGCAGGCAGGTAGTATTTAAATTGACTTCAAGCGCAGGCTAGAAAAGATAAAGAAAAAGAACAGAAAAATAAGGAAAAGCACAGAGTAATCAGAAAAAGGGTGCAGTGGGAGGAGGAAAAGGGACAACCCATGTCATAAAGAGAATTAGCAGAGTGAGAAAGTGGCCCACCCAGGAAGCCCAGCAGACAAAGAATGCCAAATGCAGCCAGTTAGAAAGCCCACCAGGACACACAGCATGGCTCCACGGGAGTTGAAGAGAGGCATAAATTCTCATGAATGTTGTTAATCTAGATGAGGTTTTACAATTTGCATGGTCGTGCTTTCAGTGTTTCACTCTTTTAAAAAGTGAGGGGGGAAAAAAAAACAATGGTTTTAGCTTTCAAAATGAAAACCTAGTCCTAATTAACATTTGGAGTCTGATTTTCAGAGATTCCAGCTGGAGGATCTAAAGTAGAGCCCTGAACCGAATGGGACTCTGGACAAGCAGAAAGACATGCCCGGATTTTCAGCCTGGTGCAGAGATTGCACAAAACTGGCAGAGAAATTCACAAACAAATCTCGAGGGGATTGGAATTTGGCAGGCAGTGAGCCTGGAAGACAGCTCCAACTTAAGCTAATTTTCCATTTTTCTCTGGATTTTTAACATGGCTAACACATATTTAGATTTAGGTTTGTAAGAACCTACACTATCCCTACCAGAAGCAGAGTAGCTGTCTCCATTATTGGCATCTGTGACCTTATTATTCCTACCATAATTACATTTTTATGGCCCCTCTTCACCCATTGATCCTAAAGAACTTGGCAAGAATGTAAAAGAAAAGTAAGTCCATATGATCTGTCCTCTGAGAATCAGCAGGGAAGGAATGGTTATTATATGTGATCTGTAAACAGCTAAAATGTGGCAAAGAGAAGTTTAATTGCTGGCTATTATTTAAATGACCAAATATAAATAGAAAGGGAACGAGAAGTTAAACCACTTCACAATCATACAGTGCACAAGTGATAAAGTTGGAATAGAACATTTGGTTTTCTGAATACAGGTATCATAAAAAGGATTCATTTTTCTCTTTTTACGAAGGTACTTATAAAGACATACTCAGGTGAGAGGTTTTCTTTTGTTTTTTTTTTGTTTTTTTTTTTAAGAACCAATCGCAGTCCCATCTGGTCATGCTTCAAAGTTCAAGCCGCGGGCAGTTATTAAAAGTAATTTGTGACTCTCTGTGGATGGAACGGTGTTCTGAAGCATAGTCGTAGAGATAAACCTCAAGGGTAGAAATGAGAAAAGACTGAGAAAAGAATGGCTGGACAGGTTTCACTGAAGCTGAGGGGAAGAGAAAGGAGAGATTTCGAATCAGACCTGGGATCTTAGTATCGATGCATTCTTCAAGTCCCCCACAGCTGTCACTAGTGAACTGTTTTCCTCCAGCTCTGGAGACCAGCAGGTCACAAAGCCCGCAATGCACAGGAGCCACCCGGAGGGTCCGCACAACTGGGCGCTGTCCCCCCGCCCCACCCCCAGTGCATCTGAGTCGGAAGCCCAGAGCGGGACCCGAGAGTCTGCACTGCTAACAGGTAGCCTGGTGCTGGGGCTGCAGCCAGGGCCCTCCGCAGCCCTGGTGTGTCCTGGATCTCTCTGAAGGTGCAGGCTCAAGTGTCACTGCTCTCACTCGAGGCTCAGGCAGCCCTAGGGGTGAAATACAACACTGTCTGACTCACTTCAGTCTTCAAATATTTCACTTGGGAGAAAATGTTCCTTCCTGCTTTCCCGGAGGAGGCCCAGCCAGTTTAGCTGCCACTGGGAATATGGGACTTCTGCAGTGGTGTCTCCCAGATGCTCACATATTGCATTTCACCTTGAAGAATAAAGATCCCTCAAATTTATGATCGTGTTGATAGGTTTTGCCACCCTGCAGTGGAGCTTCATGTGGTCAGATATGCAGAACTATAACACTGTTAGTTACACACACACACACACGGGCGTGCATGCACCTTGCCATCTTCTCCCTTCCCTGACCTCAGATCATCTCATTCAGATCTATAGACAGTCTGTGCCCGAGAATAAAGCACATCTCTTAGAACAGGACTTTTTGGTCTGACTCTAGTACCTCTCTCGGCTCAAACTCTGGGCAAGAAAAAAAGATACAATAAAAATGTGATTTTCATGCCATCATTTCTACCTCATGAATTATATACTAGCCCCTGCATCCATAGACTTAACAGCAGTAAACCGAGGCAGTGCCCATGAGTGATCAAGAAGCACAGCTAATAGGGCTACCATCTGGAATATAAATAATAAAAGGGAGGCAGAGAGAGGTCCAAGACAACACAGAAGAAAGAATCCAAGGAATGGTGTAGCAGATGGAACGAATTAGGGATGGAAGCATTGTTGGTATCAGCTACTAAATGTGTAAAAAAATACAACTGCCCACCTACATTTAAGTACATGCAGCCACTCTGCTGAAGCTAAATTTGTCCCCAGCTCCTCCTCACCTGGTCTTTCCAAGCCCAATTCCCTCCTATACAAATTCCTGTCAAGGGAGTACTCCTATGGCAAGGATACAGGCAATATCTCTACCAGTTGCTTTAAGAAAACACAAATATATTTACATTTAAATTCATGGCATGCTAGATCTACAGGGAAAGAGAATAACAAAACATTTTCTGTGTTTAATGCAGTAGAAAATGTTTAACCATGTCATAGAGAGGACAATACATATCCCCTTAAAATGCTCCAAAGGCTAATACGCCTTTTAAACACACCTCTTTAAAACCTTGTATAAAGTCTAATACTGCCAGGATATTTCGCACAGACTTAAATAGTTCATTCAGTTTTTAAGCCCATTATTTTCCGTTCTGTTCTTATCGGGAGATGGTGACTGTTAACTCTTCTGTAGGTAAAATATTTACAACATGAAAATATTTACTACGTTAATCTTCATCCTTCTCTTCTTTGGCTTAAAAATCCCAGTTGCTTTTGATTTTTGACCCCAAATGAATTATTATCAGGCTTTTGATATTATTCTTGTACCTTCAACATGGTCTGTATTTTCTAATGGCTAGATCTAAAGAGAAAACAGGATCAGACCAGTGGCGAGAAGAATGAAAAACAATGAAACACTCAAGTTTTCTCTTTGTCCCTACTTATTGCCATGTAGCTTGTTGTTGCTCTTTACCCATGATGAAAAAATTTTCACTATAATTTTAAAACAATCCAGTGTTTTCTGGCTTCTAAGAATTTTAGTTTTACTACTCTCTGCCAGACATTTCTACCTCTGTCCTTGACCTCTCTAATCTGCATTCTATTTCAGGTGATTTATTCATTTTTTTCAAGAACTACTGGAAGATGGATCCTTTTCCCCCAAGAATCAAGGTGCTGCTGTGTACCATTATTGAGGAGTGTATTCATTTATCCCTGCTCAGTGTTTCTCAAAGTGCAGTTGACAACCGCCCTAAAGCAAATTCTTGGACCTCACATCAGACTTGATATGTAAGAATGGGGAAGAAGGGGCAGAACCTAAGAATCTGCACTTTAAAAATAAGAACCCCAGGGGTGCCTGGGTGGCTCAGTCGGTTGAGTGTCCGACTCTTGATTTTGGCTTACGTTGTGATCTTGGGGTCATGGGATGGAACCCCGCATCTCCATCTCATGAGATGGAGCCATGCCGTGCTCAGCGTGGAGTCTGCTTGAGATTCTCTCTCTCCCTCTGCCCCTCCCCATGCTCTCTCCTTCTCTCCCTCTCTCTCTCAAATAAATAAAATCTTAAAAAAAAAAAATTAGAACCCCAGGTAATTCTTTAGCATACTTTTTACAAAAATGACCCACCGACTCCTTTGCCCGTGTGAAATGAGTAAAGATTGGGGTGTGGCCAGAACAAGTCTTGAGTATTCCACTGGATGGGCCACCCTGTCCTGCACAATCTACCGTAACGATCCACCTCATGGTCAAACCCTTTAGCTGCCATCTTAAATAGGGGCTCTCTCATTTGGACTAGAATGGCACATCTGCTAAGCTTAAGAAGTGATTTCTTATCATTCTGGCACAAAACATGGAGGTGGTAAGGGAGGGCATGTTCCTTATAAGGATAGGACTTGGATTTAGAGAAAACTGTCCTAGACCTGTTTCTAGTAGAAAAATCAAACTTGCAGGCATGCAGACATTATTGCTCAACCCCCTTTGCCTTTAAAATGGTATATACTACACAGCTTCCCTCCAGCTTTCTGAGGGCACCTCATTCCTTTGAGAACATCAGAATGGATTAGATAGGGCACCAGAGTCGTATTAAGCAATCCTTGACCAAATCTACCTCCAAATCAGCCTGGCCTCTTTTCTCCTTGGGGTATAAGCAAAGACATGTGTATTGCCCATCACTGTTGTATGAGGATGAACAGTGGCAAGGAGCATAACTTTCGTTTTGTAACAGAAACCACTCAGTATTACTGATAAATGAAATTCAATTAATGTTTATTACACGCTCAACTAATGTTTAATGAACATTCATACAAGAAGTGCTTGTATGTCCTTTATCATGTTCTGACTCTCCTATCTATCCTTAGTGTGAGTTTTCTCTTGCCAGCTGGTACCAGGATGGAAGCAGTTAAAACCAAAAGCAGGACTGGTCTTGAACAGATGCCAAGAAAGGACAATGCCAACAGATTTCCAAAATGCAACCCATCCAGTGACTAAGAAATCAAGGCTAACCAAGATGGCCACAAATCTGAACAGTGGGCCTTTAAGAGAAGGAACCACGGGTATAATTAAGATCAAAATGTAATCAAAATCTTAATCTTTTGATTAACAGGAGAAACAAGAGAGGTGTGCAGTTATTCCTTAAAAATTAGCATGACCCACACATTACTGGTGTGTAACCTCTCTGAAGGCCCCACGCTATATCCCCACGGGTGTGTCTCCATACTTTTCTGAAGCTGGTTATCTGACTAACAAGTTTAAAAGATAAATCTTATCCATCTGATTTAAAGCTGAGGGAACTTAAATTCAGAGAAGTTAACTGACTTGCCTAAGGACTCATGTGATAAAGGATGGAATGGAGGTTCAAGCCTGCCTCTCTGCACCAGACAGCCTTTCTTCTGCTATTCCATGTGGTCCTCACTGTATCTGCTGCTAGGCTTTCTGATTCTGTGTATGACAGGGTTTCTATTCTTTACTTCTCCTTCTATTTATTTCTACTGTGTTGCTTCTCAGAAGACTGATCCAATCTTTTTCCATTTAAGACTCTCAAAATCAAAGTTCTACCTTCAATTCTCTGTCCCTGCCTTTAGAATAGCAATAGGTGTCACTGAAGAATTAGGCTATGTTCTTCAGAGGGATACAAAAATAAATAAAACACACATCTGACACTTGGGAGCCTGCAGTCTGTCAGAAGGATGGACCTTTCCAATAATCTTGAAATAATGTGGTAAGTAAGGTAATAGACATCTGTAAGGGTATGCATAAGAATTTACAGGAGAAATGGCAGCTAATGCCCAGAAAGACTTACTTGAAATTCCCACAAAATCTTAAAAGGCTTTCTAAGTTTTACTGGGAGCCTGAAGAACATCAGTTAACCATGACTACCTATACTGTATAATAAACACTCATGAAGATATAAACTGGGAAGCTGACTATTTCTGGATTCTTAATATGTATCATTGTTTCAGTATGACCTTATCCCCACACAGTGAACACGAGTAGAGTCAGCATTTGATCCTAATTATTCATACATCATTCTGCCTCTGTCCTCCTTCACAGCTCCCACTTTTGAAAAAGGAAGGGCACCGCTCCACAAAACAGCAAAGGGGTGAAGAGAGAGTGTCAGAAACTGTAATCCAAAATGGTGACTGCTGAGAAGGACACAATATACTTGCAAGAAATACATGCTCACAGAAAAAGCAGCACCAAACCTGAGGTCAGTGGGCACTCAGTTTTAATCATCTGGGCAGGAGGGAAATTAGTCTTTTCTCTCCAAAAGGAGGCCATAAGTGTAGTCTTTATTCCCAGCTGCATTCCCTGGAGAACAAGATGTTCTTAGTTTAAGTGGAACCTAGGGCTGTAGACTTTGGCAGAATTAATAAATATGACTTTATGAAAGAGAAAGGAAGGAAGAAAGGAAGGAACGGAGGGAAAAATACCAGAGAGGGTAACACATGTGACCTGACAGTATCAGAGTGTTCACGGATGGAGCAAACACTCACTTCAATTATCGCCCCACAAAATGAAGATGCCCCTGACGGCTCTCTTTCTCTTGCCATGTTGGGAAAAGAGTACACATTATTGGACAACCATTTGGCAGGATAAGGGTTTGTTTTCTGCACAGTTATCCTAGACCATTTGTATACTTGTCTATAATTTTAATGAGCACAGGTCTGGGAGGAGGAAGAACAATCAGGAAACCAACGCAGTAGCCCAGGTAGGAAATGCTGAGGCCCCCAAGAAGGGACACAATGGTAGGAATGAGGAGAGCTACTCATGGAATGATCTGGTGACTGACTGGCCTGGTGACTGACTGGACCTGGCAACTGTCTCCACGTGCTCTGTGAATTATGGATCTCAGGGGGCTTCCATGGAAATGGCCTGTTTCCCCTTTCTTCTCTTGTTCTTTCCCTTTTCCCATCCTCAGGGTTTGCACCTACTCACCCTGAGGCCACACTAGCAGTTTTGCCTCCCGCTTTCTGCTTTCCTCACCCAGTAAGCATTTACAAAGTGCCTAACAGTTCACCAGGAATGCCACTACTTTATACCCATCAGCTATGGACCAGACATGGCATGGTGCTTAAACACTTCATGTACATCACGTTAATTCCTTGACACACTCCTTAGAAGAGCTTTGTCACCCCCGGTACAGATTAAGACACGAAGGCTCACACCACACAGCTGGCCTCGGATTTGAATTTACATTTGTGTGACTCCAAAACCTTTCCACCAACCAAGTTACCATTCCCTGCCCATATGCAATTTACAAAATAAATAGACAGTATGAGGAGGGGCAGGTCAGGAAAAATAGAAGGAGTATCAGGTTAAGTTTTGAGAAACAAACAGAAACATAGAATTTAATGTATGAACAAGTTTTGATTGCAAACCTGTAGTATGCACATATTCTTGCTGAGACAAGGTGAACGCAGGTGACAATGAGAAGGTGGTATTATTTACGTAAGATGTGGTAGAGAACATCTTAGAGCTGTCTCTTAAAGAATGCAAGAGCCATAGAATGATGGAGAATTGAAGGTGAAAACTTGGTGGCAAAAGGGGTAGGACACAAAAGAGCAGATGGGACAGGAAGTGGGACACGGATGGGGGATAGCGAGGTGATGGATTCACTGTTTTGAGCTCACTGAGAGACATGAAAAATGAGGTACTTCACTTTTACAAGGCTGGATGTCTCACGGGGACATCTTAGAGTTATATTCAGTACTGGAAAGCAAAAAAAAGAAAACTCCTTTTAGATACTGGGGAACAAATGTCTAATTTGAGCTCAGATTTCTGTGCAGCACTTTTAAAACTTCCTCTCATCCACCGAGCCCTCTTTGGTTTATCTTGCCTCTGGGTCTGTTTTCCCTCCGTCTGTCTTTGACACTCTTCAGTTGTCCCTAATATATTTAGCTGACTTTTTCCAGTAAAGAATTAGGTGTCTGCCAAGTGGCCAGTTCCAGCTTCTCTTGTCCTTTCTTTCTCCAGTTCACCCCCTCTCTGCATTTCTTACTACTTATATCTTCAGAGTTGCTTCTCCTTCTCCTCCCCTGTCTGATTCCTTTCCTTTCTGGTGAGTATTGATGCTCTTTTTTTTTTTTTTCCTGCTTCTTCCTTCCATCCCATGGGCCACACCTTGAGAACCACTGGAGCAGGGGTACCAACAGCCATCAGGTCAAGACTCAGCTGCGCACGGCAGCGGTTGGGCAGGGGAGTCAGAGGAGGGAGTAAAGTTTTTCCTTGTCACACCAACAAGTGCTAGGAAGGATAGAAGACTAGGAAGCTCTGGTTTAGGGATCCAGAGGACATGCTGGGGGTTCAGTGAGGAGGGGAGGACACATGGGGAAAGCTCTGTGTTGTAACCTTCTGGGAAACACGGAAGCCAGCTCCAAGCCCTGTCACCCACCCTTCCTTGCCATCACGCATAGAAGCAGCAGAAAGGAATTCTCAGGATTCCTTTGATCTCTTCCCAGTTCTGAGTCCTCTGTCTGTTTATCTCCCTCCTTCCCTGGCCTCCTCTTCCCTCTTTTTACCCCCTGCCCAGTGGATGAGTCACTGCCCCTCCTCCCCACCCTACTGCCATCTGTTTTTCTAATGATGGCAGAAGATGAGCTGTTTTGTTGGCCCACGCTGTAACGAAGCATACTCCATGCTAGCATTTTTCCTGGTGGACTCTCAGAACGCTATTTTATTGGTGTCATTTCCCCCACCCAGTTTTCTCTTTGTCTCAGTCCCCACCCTTTCCCCTTCTTTGGCCTCATGTAGATCCCAGTTTCCCAGAATTAGATAAAGAGAAACAGGGGTACAGAAGAGCCCAGGGACTGACAAGCATGTGGGTTGGGTGTGTGCTGGGGGAGGGTGCTGGAAATCAGTAGCGGTGCAACAACTCTTGCTAGCACACAGGGAGCAGCCAGAATTACCCAAGTGTCACCGCTAAGTGGCTTAATTACTTGCAGTGAGAGATTTGGATGGCAAAACGTATTGTGACTGAGGGGCCATCCCCAGGGTGAGACGGTTTCAATCTTTTGTGTGTGTGTGTGTGAGAGAGAGAGGTGCCCCTCCCGCCGCCCATGTCAGGATTCCTGGGTCAGTCTCCCTCAGTAAGGCTCTGCCTCATTCTTGACTCTTCTTCACAATAACTCCTGCTAATCTAGCTAAGGAATTCACAGCATGCTAAATCCCCTACTAGAAGGGACTCCCCTGTGTGAAGAAGTACGTAGGATTCCCTGAGGAAGTAAAGGTCTGGTTTGAGTTAATCAACAGTGGATTATGGGTCTACCTCAGAGGTTGAGAACCTAGATGCCTGCATGACCCAGGCAGTTGATGTTAACGAGGGATGTGCACTAGGTAAGAAGCCACAGGGAGAGGGCGGCATCTTGCTGACCCAGAGAGCAGCTGTCCTTCTGGGGCTGTGGCTGTTACTCAAAGCCAGCTAATCGTTGCCATGTTTGCCAGATAGTCATGTTTTTCAAGAGACAAATCTGCACAAAGTGTTTCATATTGAGGAGGAGGAGGAAGAAGCGGAGGAGGAGAAGATGAAGAGAAAAAGAAATCCTAATATCTGTAATTTGGGGATTGGAGAGCTAAATATAAGAGATTAAACAAAGGGCACAGGAGCAAGATCTTGAATTAGAAAGACTCAACTCCCTGTGAGTTAAGCAGACTAGAGAACTCTAGTCTGGGTTTGGGAGGGGGAAGCAGCTTACCTCACACGACTGAATGCAGTGGACCAGGACCGGGTCTGGGTGCCATTGGCGCCGCCCAGTGCATACGATGCTCTGAAGGGGAAGAGGAAAGAACAGAAAACAAAAACAAAGAGCCCTGGTCAGTAAGAGAAGGAGCAAATCCTGAGCTCCCCCTACCAGCCCAACCTCATTCCCTGAGGAGGGAGACCCTGGCTGTGCTCCATCCAGAGGGCCGAGGCCAGTTGGTCTTTCCTGAAGAACTGCTAATCCTGCCAGCTGGTGCCAAGGCGGAACTCTCATCCTCTTCATCCTCCTTCGCCCCCCACTCCTCCAAAGTATCAAAATTTCCAGAGAGGTGTAGGTGTAATTTTAGAAAGCATCCTCAATGTTGTGATGAGTTTAATTTGGTTCTAGGCATAAGATTGTTTCCATTTGTTTTTGAAGTTTTCAATAACATTACAAGAAACTGTGAGCTGTCTGTGTTGACCAGGAAGCACCGTGGATTTTTAAGAGCTGAGAAATATAGCTTCACAAGAGGAGTCTTGAACTAAAAATGGATCTCAAGAATCCGAGATGATAAGATGTGAGTGCCAAGCAAGGACCAGAGGATTCATTGCACAATCTGCACTCTTGTTAGCACATTTATTGCTTCCTCGTGGGAAATAAAAGAAGGTCTATGCATTGGACAAATAGGGTTAATGTGACACCACTGGGGCTCGAAATGGCACCCACATCAAACTGGAGAGAGCAAAACCACGTTCGTATTAAACACTGATGACTGTCTCTGTCCCAGTGGCCATTTCCAGATGTGCAATTAAACAAACAGCCATCTACTCTTTGTTGAATGATACTTATCATTGAACTTTTTCCTTTTAATTTTTGTCTTTTAAAATTCCAAAAGATACACTTCAGGAAAAGAGAAAGTCCCACAGGAGGCTTCAGGGAGAAAAGGAGATTCTCTCCATAGCCAGCTATCAACCCAGTCATTTGTAGACTTTCATACGCACATGTAAATTCACTGTGCTAGGAATACAGTGCAATCACAAGAAAAATAATACACAGTCAGATATGAGCTTTACACAAGATAGCACTTCCAGTAATTGGAAATTATACATTCTAGAATGCTAAGACTGTGCAATAATCAGATTGGAGACATTTGCATATATTAATATGTAGGTATATGAATATAAAACTCATAGTTATGAGAATGGGAGTCTGCAAGATTTTCCTGGAGTTGTACTGCTATAAACTAAAACTCCTCTTTTACCACTTCCCTAAAGAGGAGATAAATACCATATATCCTAACAATTTCTGATATTCATAATTCCACATTATAATAGCATAGAAATTGACTCAGTTTTAAAAAGGATTATCAAATCTATACAGAATCCTACAAATATATAAGGTAAACACAATAAGGGTGTTCAGCCTACTAAAAACTGAGGTATTCTGCACTAAAAGCCACTTAAGCAGACCATTTGCATATAAACAATGGCTCTGCTACCTGGAAAGGACTCTTGTTTATGTTTTAAAACCAGTATCAATGGAACTCTATTTAGCTAGCAATGGTCCTGATCTCTATTATTTAAAATATCAACATTTTATGCTTCCTTGTTGTCACCAGATAATGATAAAGCATAAAACAGGAAGTTTTACCCTTGAGATGTAAATACATAGCAATCTTATTCCTTCTTATGGCACCACATTCTCTAAGGATCCCCATTCCCCATCCTTATCAGTCAGACATTCAAATGTATACAGGCTTCAGGCACTATGAGCCAGATTCCCCAGTCAGCAAGAGGGGTCTGAAGATCCACAAATCTAGTTGCTGTCCTTAGAGAGGTCAATTCTACCACACAATAAGGGGATATTTAGCCTTGGCACCCTCACATGATGTCCATGGCCAGAACTCTCCAGAACATTCTAAACTGACTGTACCAGCTTCTCTTATGCCATCTAAACCTTCTATCCCATCCACCTCTTTCATAAATGTAGGAGTGTGGGTTTGTTAACACTTTAGAAATTCTAAGGATATATTGCAAAGGGGGGAAAGAAAGAAAGGAAGAGTCTGCCTTTACTTTCAATTTGGTTTTTTCACTCTTTTGTCCTATCGTCTCCAACTGATGTTTTCTATCTTTGTATATTTATATAATTTTATCACTATGTAATACAAATTCACAGAATATAAAACGTTTAAAGGGTGCACAATCTCCCTCCTATTCCTGACCCCCAACCACCCAAGTTCCTCCATTTGATTTTCTGTATTTGTATCATTGCAGAGATATTCTACGCATATGCATACATATACATATGAAACTATTTCCACATACAAATTATAAGATACCATAATTTTATTTTGTACTTTGGTCTGTTGCTGTTTGCTTGCTTGTCTTGATTTCACTTCACAGTGTTTTCTCAGGGTTCTGTTCATTTTATGTTATCTGGAGTATTGCATCCTATTGATTGTGTAGTATTTCTTTGCATGTATGAACCCTCATTTACTTAACCAGACCCATACTGATGGATATTTAGGTTATTAACAGTCTTTTGCTCCAACAAACAGTGCTATGCATAAATCATTTCATTCATGGGCAACTATATCTGTAGAATAAATTCATGATAGTAGAATTGAGAATACCCATCTCAATGATTCCTTAATGTTCTGTAATTCAGACATGAGATGAATTCAAACTGGCAACCTTCCTTAATCTCTATAAAATTGCAACAGCTTCTGGTACCTGGGTCATATGCCTTCCTAGATTGCGAAATCCTTGAGAATACAGACTGTCTCCCATTCATATATCTTATCTCAGTGACTTAGAGATGATGTTCTTCAAGCATTTGTCAACCACTAAATATGATGTTGGAGCTCCAGGATTCCTGACTACCTTCTAGCCTGTGAATGTCATTCATCCCATAAGAAAAGATATGCTTATGTCATTAATTGAACTACTACTTATTGATCAAAACTGGAGGAGAATTTCAAATGTGTTTCAGGCCCTAAATTTTGTGGGCTGGTTTGTGATGGTGAGGTGAAAGAGGGGAGTGAAACAGGAAGAAAAGCAATGAGAAGGGCTAGCTACTGGTGAGATTAGTTAAATTAATTCAACAAGGAGGTCATCAGCCTGAGGTGGCTCTGATCCATGGTGGCCTACTTAGGCAACCCAATATCTAAGCCTGTGAATGCTTCCAGGTTACGAAAATGAAAACTATGGACAACCAATCACAAAGAGCCAACTAGGCTTTAAGCTATAGCCAATCAATAGTATCCTTACTTTCCTTCTGTCTTTTGCTCTACCATAGAGTCTCTCCTGAGCTCCTCTTGGTGGAGCACTCCTAACCACTTCTGGTTTGACGCTGCCTGACTTAAATAGAGTTTTGTTCCAATAGGCTCTTAAAAATTGTAATAAGCCTCAATTTATCTTTTAAGAATTCACTATGATTTTCTTATTTTCTGGAATATTTTTGATAAATTAGGATAGTATATATTACATTTGAAAAGCTATAGGAAATAATTGAAAGAGCCACCTTATATCCTCTGTCCCGCTTTATCAAATCTTAACAATTTGATGTATCTGCTTCCAGAATTTAAGTCACTAGAGATTCAATTAACGTCCCCTATACGTACCCCTCCAACCTCATTCTCCTTCCTTCCTCCCTACTGGTAGGCAACAACTATTCTGAATTTTTAAATCATTATTCCTATACATTTTTATATTATTATAACTACTGGTATCATACTATTAGCAAGCCACTTTGCAGGTGAATTGATTGTGAACAAAGATTTGTTTTGAACTTTCCAAAAGGAAAGCATTCATGAGAAAACCAGTTTAAAGATTTCCTCTTGGTTGGGCTATTTTTAAATTTTTAAAAAGTACAAGGGAAAAAGGGAAGAACAAAAGGAAGGTGGAAGGGGGAAAGAGACAGAGAGAGAGAGAGAGAAGGAAGGGAGGGAGGAAGGGAGGGCATAAGGGAACTGAAGGCTATTGCTTGGTTAAATGTCTCCCTAAAGGTCACAAGACTGATGGTTAGCCAACACTAAGGTCTAACACAGAATTGCTCAATTGTTTTTTTAATCAGGAATAGTTACTTGACAGAATGGGCTGCTAATCACAACAGACCACAAAGTTCTGCAGCTGCCCAGGTTTGTGACAATTTCCCTATTACTACATATGTATGCAACGCTAAATACAACACAGCATTGTTTTTGCATATTTATTTAGACAGTCGCACATTATCCTGCAGCTTGCTTTTCAGTTCTTCTTCCCCCATCCTCCAAGATGGTCTTGGACTCGATGCCTTGAGACTTATTCAAACCAAAAGCAGACACTTCCATACTTGAAACTGATGAAAAAGAAGGTTTTTTCATGACTCATGTCTGAGGGATTTGTTCTCCCACTGATGTCTGTGTGGCAAGTGTCACTGGAGCTGTTACACAACTGTGCCCATCAAGAGGACACTCTGAAGGATGAGGGTGAGGATGAGGAGATGAGAAAACAGACAGGAGGGTGAGACCAGCTAGTCAGACACTATGACTCCTGGGGGGCACTGTCTTCTTTTTCTCTTCCTGCTTCTCTCTTCCTCTTAAAACATTTTGTTTTTGCTTAAGGAATTATTAATCCTTTGGGGACCAATTTGGGAAAACAAAGTCAGAAATTACAAGACTTGTTTTGACTGAGCAATTCTAGTGAAGAGCTGGGGCGTCGAGGGAGGGATTCCCTGCAGTGTTGAGCATCTTTACAAACCTCACATGTCGAGCCACAGGAAAATCTCATTAGTTTGGACTTCACTAATTCCTAATTGTGATATACTAAAAAAAGAAAAGAGAAGCATTGTTCGGTCTGTGAAAAATGAAGTTATGAAGCAAACTAATAGAGGAAATGAGATGTTATGATGGATGCTTTTGTACTTCAGAATGGAACACTTTCAAGTATAATTTAGAAAAACTCATTTACATGCAAACAATTGCCACATTATGTATTAAAAAAATCATCTCCCCATGAAATCAGATTCTTGAAGGACCACTTCTTTCCAACATAAGTAAAAATGTTAATTTTCACATTTTAAGTGGTAAATCTCAAAATATAATAAAACACCCTCTCAACACAGTGGTTAAGGACAGTCATAAAAATTCAACCTTACATAGGCCTTTGGAAAAATTGAAAGGTTTGCCTTGGGAAAGAGCTCTGTGGAGGCAGGAGCTACTCTCTTCTATAGGCTCTGGTTTCACATGGCAACCCCGTTCTGAGCAAGGGATGAAATGAGTCATATGCTGAGGAGATCTAGGGATGAAAATAAGACATCATTCCTACCCTCAAGAATCTTCCAGTTTAGAGGTAGAATGACAGAAAAGAAGAAAAAGGAAGAAAAGAATGAAGACGAGGAAATACAGGGATGAGAAAAGCACAAAGTACTCCCAGCAAAATTTGGAAGGGGAGCTCCTCCCACACCCTCAGCTCGGGCTCCCCAGACCATCGGGTGTCTAGGCACTGCCAGAGAGGTGTGGGAGGCTGTGGAGCAAAAGCTCTTGTTTCTGGGTGTGAGCAATGGTACTGACTGGGCACTTGGCTGTTTCCTGTATCCCAACTGCCAGATTCCACTGCTCAGTCACCTTGACTGGCAGGCCTTTATTTGACTGCCAAGAAGCCCTTTTGTTTGGTGTCCTCTCTTTCTGCCAGGTATTTCTCTGCAAATGTCATCACCGTAGAAAGGTCTAGATGTCTGTGTATAGCAGGTGAAGGAGGAAGACACCATTATAAGAACAAAAGGCCCAGCAAGTCCATCTGAGCATTTCAAATCCTCACCTCTTGTCTCCCACAGCCAGCAGGCCCTTGAGTCTTTAGAAATAATAGTCATTTTCATCTGTACTCTTAGTCTCGCAACCGAAGCTGTTAGAAGTTGCTTCTTTAGTCAGTGTTCAAATAGGAAACACTGAATGGCCATTAATTCCCTTCCCAGCCCCATTTGTAAAAGGGACAGAAAAAAGAAACAAATGAACTACATGTTTCTGTCTACACACACGGGTGCACACCAATAAGCAAAGTATAAAACTTAGAGAATGATGCTTTCTCTTCCATAGAAATAACTGGTGATACCTGCTCAGAGAGGAAGGAAACTTTCAAAGGTAAGATTTGTACTGAATCAACTGAAATTTCATTTTTACTCACTTCAGAACTATATGCTAAAAACTGTGTAAGACATTTCCAAAGTGTTACTTTTGATTTTTACAACAGCACTGCAAGATAGATAATATTATCCTCACCCTTTGCTGATGAATAGACAGAAGCCACCGAAGGGTAAGTATTTGAACCCTCACTCTTCTTTATGCCAGTTGCTACTTTGAGTTGTTTTACATCAAAACCCAAGGTTACCTAGGTCCTCAGAAATTCTTCCTTTAATGGAAAGTATATTATTCTAGAAGTCAGGTATCATTTGCAGGAATAAAAAGCAGCAGAACCCCCAGAGGAAGGCAAATCAACTTTGTGGGGATCTCAAAAGTATACTTGAATGTTCTTTAAAAACAATCTCTTTCACAATAAGGAAAAGTAGAATTATAGAAACTGTTTCTCTAAATTATTTTTGTTAGAGAAGGAAGCAAGGAAGGAAGGAAAGAATAAGGAAGGAAAAAAGAGAAGTGTAGGAATGAGGGGGTTCTTATAATTGAGAGGAGTGGCTTCTTTTCTATTTGATGAGCAAACTAATCCCAATATACACTGCAGGGGAAAGAAACAACTATGGCAAATGGGGTGATTCAGGGGAGATCACATTGGACTTGGGATCAGACAAGTTGATTGCACTTCTTTCTCCACTTCTTGTTAGCTGTGCAAGCTTGGACAGATCATCCAACATCAACTTTATTGGTAAAAATAAGGATAATAAAATCCTGCTTTCCTAGTTTATTGGTTTCTGATAAGATTAAAATGAAATTATAAATATATAAAAATATATGTATTTTTATATATACAACTTTGAAAACAATAAAGTGTTATACAACTGTAAGATATCATTTTTATTACAAAGAATGAAGTCACTGGAAGCAGACTAGAGAAAATGATGCAACTGAATTCATTTGCTCTGTAGTCTTGCCAGATATAAAGGTATTTGAAGTATGGGAGATAGGCATTTGCACGAAATAAAGAGATCACCATTTACTAAACAAAGGAGCCAGGCTCCAAATGGACATGTTTGTACTTAAAATATTTATGTTGCCAGTATTTTATTTTGTAATAGCAGTGTCTCTCAAAACATTACCGCGGAATGACTGGGTGTGCTTCATGGCATTGCCAGCCTCTCTGAAGGGTAGAACCCAGTTCTGTCCCTCTTACAAACTGCCCAAGTGATTCTTAAGGACACCAAAATTTAAGATTGAGTATATATATGGAACAACCCCCAAGATAAATCGATGTAAGTTATAAGGATTTTACTTGATGAAGAGATTCATTTAACACAACTGCTTTGGTTTATAAGACATTTCCTCTTATTTATGAGGACAAGGTTAGATTTCCTGCTGCTCACGAGCTGCTGGGTGCCACAAAATAGTAGACATCATGAAATCATCTATGGGTGGTGTGTAATCTTATCTCTGAGAACCTGGGAACACAGGAATAAGCTCATCACCATTCCCATTGCTTCCATTGACTTCTTTCTCTTGTTGTCTGTTATAATAAAGTTTTGATTTCCTAAAAACAAAGCATCCCATGGGGTGCCTGGGTGGCTCATTCGTTAAGCGTCTGCCTTCGGCTCAGGTCATGATCCCAGGGTCCTGGGATCGAGCCCCGCATTGGGCTCCCTGCTCAGCGGGAAACCTGCTTCTCCCTCTCCCACTCCCTCTGCTTGTGTTCCCTCTCTCGCTGTGTCTCTCTCTGTCAAATAAATAAATAAAATCTTTAAAAAAAAACACACAAAAAACAAAGCATCCCATGTAAGCTTTTTGGAAGCAATGCTCCTTTATTTCATTATATCTATGAAATTGTTGAGAGATGCACAGATGACAGCTTCTTTGGACGCTCTATGATAATTCATGTTAACTACTGGATTAACACTGGGTTTTCTTTTGGCATAAAGAATCTTGATTTGGGTTATGTTATCAATTATATATTCAACTTTTAAAATTCTGACCTTTGGATGTTTTCTCAGGAACAATTACTCTTGCAAAGTAAGGATGAGGCTCATTTTTTAGTTATCTCAATTCTTCCTCCACATTATGAGAAGGAGCTAATTACTTCACTTTGTTTTCACACAGAAATAGGACCCAAGTCTATTTAGTGCCTCTAAAAATATGCAAATTATGATCAGTCTAGCGGTACCCCCAAATCACAAAGAAGGGCAGTATCATTGCAGATGGGAAGAGCAGGTAGAGGTGAGGAAAAGCAACCTGTCTCTAGTAAGAATGGCAACTAATCAAGAAAGATTGTTCCTCATCAAGCACAGAGTTAATTTCTATCCATGTTTCTCATCTGATACTCATGTTAACCTTGTGAAATGGGTAGTATGTCTATCTTACAGATGAGGAAATGGAGGCACAGAACAGTAAAATTGCCTAAAATTATGCACCTGATGGATAATAGAGATTATGAGTGAAAACTCAGGTTTTTTAAAAATACATTTTTGATTCTAAGGTCTACAACATTTCTGTGATGCTAATGTCCTCAAAATCATGCCTGGATAACCTGTTTCAAAACCTGGATTTACTGACTAGACCATGGTCGTGACACACGCAATGATACAAACAACAACCACTTGATGTTTGGCTTAAGGAGAAAAAAGTGCTCTGCATTTTTTCTCTGGGGTGGGCAACTTGAAAATGACAAGGACGTGATTACACAGTTGCACAGAGCCGCCGAAATGGCCCAGTTTGACAAGGAAGTGGACATTTCCTTCCAAAGTAGAAAATGGTGCTACAATTTCTTTGCTCACTCAACCAATGTTTATAAGACACTTACGAGGTTCCCAGCACTGGAAAAGTCACTAGGAATATAAATGTAAAGTAAATGCTATGGAATAAGGGTAAATAAATAATAATGACTCCCTGAAGGACAGTTCAGAAAAAGGAGGCTTTCAGAAAATAGAGAATATTGTTTTCTAGTTTGGAAACAGTCATGCCTCTGTCGTTGGTACCCCTGCTATCTTCATGGAGACAACTGAACTGCTCTTCTTTGAATGTTCCACTTGGAAAGCAGAAGTGGGAGACTCCAATCACTGGAAGGCCTGCACTCTGGCCTCCCAAACCCTACATCCACCGACTGACAGCCTTTACGGGGAAGTGGGTGGAGAAGAGTTCCTTAAGCAGTTTATCTCTCAAGAGGAAGAAAAGGGTCTGAAATATCCTAAGCATTTCCCCCTTCAGCTACTAATGGAGAAAGAGAAGTCTTTTCTCAGGGGAAGCTGAATTTAAGGGACTGAAGGAAAAGGTCTAGACCATCTGGCACTCCATGAAACAGGAGGCAGGAGTCCTTCCAGAGCTCTTCCTCCGGGCGCTGTAATTCCAGCTAGACCTTCACAGCAGACTATGGGAAATGGGACAGAAAGTCTAGAAAGGCCAGGGATGGGAGAACCAGGCAAGGTGTTTCTCTGGCTTTCTCCTTCCCACCCAAATCCAGTCTTCACACTGCCCTCAGGCTCCTGGTTTGCTCCACTCTGCTCAGTGTCCTCCTTGGGTTCTACATCCTAGGAGGGGCGTGGCCTGCCCTGCGGGATCTCGCCCACCTGCCTCTCCCCTATCTCATCCTTCTAGTACCCATCTTCCCTCTCCCTTACCACCATACATACCGTGGTTTCAGCCACAGAGAACATCTTACCATTCCTAACCCTCTAGAACATTCCTCACGATCATAGTCTATGACCCAGAGGAAAAGCCTCCTGGTCATTTGATCCTTCTTGAAGCTCCTGAGCAGAAGAATTAGTTGCTTCCTCCTGGGTGTTCCCACAGCACTTCTACCACAACCAACCCACTTCCTGTGTTGCTTTATTATAAATGTTTTCATGGCCAGATTATAAGTCTCATAAATAGAAGGACTATCATTTTCTCATCTCCATATTCCCAGCACTTAGCCCAGTTCCAGGGCACATAGTAAGTCCCAACAAATGTTTGTTCAATGAATAACTGACTGAATTAATAGGGGTATGCTACTCCCCATCCCCCTCTCCTGAATTGTACTTGGAGTAGTTTTTCTGATCCTCCTGCTTTGACACAAATCCCTACTGATAATACAGCACAATTAGCCTGTGAGGAAAAAGAAGCAATCTGAGGATGGTTTCCAAATGAAATATGGAACATCTCTAGACTCCATCTCTTGGTGAATCTATGAGAACAGCCTTCCAAGGATTTTCTTTGTTAGAGAGTCTAATAAAGCAACGAAGGTCCCAGGCTCTGTGTTATCCCCACCCTTCCCACTCTAAGGAGAAATAACTAATTTAGCACAAGATCTTCTCCATCTAGATCTTGTATAGCCTTCTCTTCCTCATTTTCATTTATTTACCTCTCAAATATTTATTGAGCAATTTCTGCCTACTAGGCACTGTTCTAGGATCAGGGGATATAGTAGTGAATGGAACAGACAATATTCCCCCTGGGGGCTTTTAATTCTAGCAGCAGAAAAGGATACTAAATAAGATAAATAAGTAAAATGTATAATATGCCTGGTAATGGTAAGTCTTAAGGAGAAAAAATAAAAATGGGAAAGGGGGACAGAAAGTTTTAGGGGAGTTAATATTTTAGAAACAAAGAGGGCCCTGATATTTGAGTAAAATTCTAAAGAAAGCCAAGAAGCAAGACATGAGGAAACCTGGGAGAAGAGCATTCTAGGCAGAGGGAACCACAGAGCAAAGGTACTGTGGTGGGAGTGTTGCTGGCATGTCTAAGAATCAGCCAAGAAGCCATTGTGACAAGATTAGAGTGAGCCAAGGAAAGCATATAAGGGATGAAGTCAGAAAGGTAAACGTGATCACTGGAGGAAAGGAGGCCATGGAACTGAGAATCCAGGTTTTGGAAGTGTCAAGTGTGTGGAAATTGAAATCAATGAGTCCTGTGGGAGTATCAGCAAATGCGACCATGACCCAGGAGCTAAAGTGTTTAAGAAATAAGGGGAGGGGGTGACCTAAAGGTAAGAAGATGACAGAAGATGAAGTTGGTTTTGTTGGCATTAGATTCAAATGTGGGGGACTCCAGGGAGGAGACAGGGAGAATAGTTTGGAAGTGTCACTGAGGAGACAGGAGGGCAGGTGCCCCTCTCCTGGGCCCAGGGGAGAGAGAAAGCAGGGAGAGGAGTCCTCAGGGTTTCAACAGAGAATGTGAACAAAAGGAGAGCCCAGAGAAGAGGCTGTCAGTGTAGTGGGTCTTGCCCACAACCGACTGGATTCCATGGGGCCTGGGGAGAAGATCTCAGAGTTCAGAAAGGGTGGGCAGGAAAGGCAGCTCTCTCTTACTCCCTTTGGTCATTCTTTCTCTGTTTTCAGTTTTATCTTCATCTTTTCCAAACCATCTTTCCCTCTCCATCCTTCTTTCAACTTTCTTCATTTCTTTGGCTTCTTCTAAGTTTTCCTGTCCTATTTTTCATTAGTAGTAATCTTCTCTTCCCATTTCCTTTCTGAATTACCATTCTTTATGTCTCCAAGTCCTCCTTCTAGATTATCTTTTAAACTGTCCTTTGGATAGGGGCCATTTTTTTCTCAAGTTTCCTCTTTTCTCTTCCTGATTTTTAGTTCTTCTCTCTAGGAATGATCCATGTGGTTGTTTGCTTTAAGGATGCTTTGAAAGCCTCGGAAATTACTCCAGGGAATATGCTGTCAGTTCAAAATTTCCCCCCAGTAGTCTTACATCCTTGGCACATAAAAAATGTCCCTTTCCTCACCTGGACTTTGACAGGTTCCATCCAGTGCTCCAGAGTGTCAGCAGTGATGTTCTCAGGCAGAATTACAGGATCACTAGGGGGAATTACGCACGATGGGGAACACACTGCACCTGGAGGAACAGAAATTTATAGCAGAGACTTGAACTTCTTAGATCGCTGTCTTTTTCATTCTGGTATCAATAGCTTTGATTTTTTAAGAGCAATTACTTTCTACGTTATGGGTCACCACATTATCATGGTTATAGGCAGGGCTGATATTCATCTACTATGCACCTGTAGGGATACTTCTACACTAATTGCTAAAGAGCCACTGCCCCAAGTTAACTCCCCTTGACAAAATGCCCACTCTTCTTTCTGGTCCAGTATAGCCCCTTCTCTGGAATCTCTGAATCCCTGCATGATCCAGCCATTAAAAGTTTAACTCCTGGCCCTGTAGACCTCCAACATCCTACTCTAGGACTCTGGCCAGCCAAAGACTAAGCTGATGGGCTGATGCCTTTTAAGTACATTTAATATCATTCCTGCTTATATGATCTCTGGAAGGCTTTTAATTATAGCAGCCACTACCTAATAAATTTACTAGCTGGGGAAAAAAATGGCCCAGAAATTATGAAGGCAGATTTATAATGTCTGTTGCTCCAGTGAAGATCATTATGCTGTCAGCCAAAAAACCTATGTGATTAAAAGAGGAAGCAACAGGAAATTAGAAGCAGAGGCTCTGATCATGTGTTAGCCTCCTGAAGGAAAATCTTGCTCCGTTCCCTTGTATGTGGGGCCCAAGTGTCTTCTAAAACTCTATTCAAAGATGACACACTCCCAGGGTTCTCTGCTTCCTCATCTATAGATTTGTTCATCTCCAAGCTTCTTTTTAGCTCTCACTGTCTCTATGTCTACGTTTTCTGCAAACTTGTGAAATAACTCAAAATGCTAAATGACTCTTAAGAGCTCTATATATGTGAGTGCATGACATTTTAATACAGAAATTAGAGAGTGGGGAGATGAGACTTCACTCATGAAACACCATTCAAAAGGCCCAGTCTGAGCACCCCACTACTCCATGCCTGACCATGAGATATCTTGGGGCAAAGAGCAACCTAAAGATGGTAGAGAACCATCTCTGAAACTAATGAGCTTTCTCATTCACTCAAAGTATGCCCACTGGCATTATACAGTTACAGTGACATAAAATTACTCCTTGCTTGGGGCACCTGGGTGTCTCAGTTGGCTAAACATCCAACTCTTGATTTTGGCTCCGGTCATGATCTCGGGGTCATGAGATCAAGCCCCATGTTGGGCTCCGCGCTCGGTGCAGAGTCTGCTTGAGATTCTCTGCCTCTCCCTTTCCCTCTGCCCCTCCCTCTGCTCATGTGTGCCCTCTCTCTCCTTCTCTCTAAAATAAATAATAAATAAATAAATAAATAAATAAATAAATAAATAAATAAAATCGTAAAAAAAAAATATTACTCCTTGCTTATGCAGTTCAGAACTCAGGGTTAATCTTACAAGGTTTTCCACAAAAAAGCATCTCTTTTCTATGATGCTTAGGTCCAGACAGGGCAAAATTGAATCAACATCACTATAAATCAGCTCTGACCAAAGAGACCCTTAGTTGCCATTACTTGATTAAGAATTTGCCTATAGGTTCTGGAGCCTGGTCCTCTCATTCTGGAGAAAGAATGGCTAAAAAGCAACGCAAGCAAATGCCATCTCAAATCATCCCTTCAGAAACTCTCTGCTCCAGTAACAACTGCAGGAAGAATGGAGAAGGGGCGAGCACATGCATAGTGTATGGCTACACATTTCTACCTTTCCTCTTGAACTACAACTCAACTCCTGCTACAAATAAATCCACTTTCTGCCTGCAGCGCTTGGGTAACATGACCAGACCCTCTGCAAATAGCTCAGCAGCCACACCAATGTTACACGCATGTGGAAGGGTAAAAAGGAGCTTGCCATAAATTTTATTTTTACTGAACCAGCCAAAAGTCAACTTGCATTTCCATCTACTCCTCAGGGAGAACAATGGATCTGACTCAAACTCCAGCCAGGCTTAATAAAAGGATTACTTGGGAGCAGAATTCACCATCTCCTCCCAAACTTACCAATTCCGTATCCCTGTTCACACTTATACTCCACAAAATTCAGCTCCGAAGGGGGTGGTGGGCACTCCCCTTGCAGGTTCTCACACAACTTGAACTCCTCAGTCCACAGTCCCTCCTTAGTGCAGAGGATGGGACGCTAAAATATCAAAAGTAAACATTTCCATTCTTGTTTTGTTAACTTCATTTAGACCAGGGAAAAAAGTGGTCTGATGAAAATGGTAGTGTTCTCCAACTTTTAGAACCTGGACTAAAAGATACTATTGAAATAATAAACCATGTTGTTACTGACCAAAAAATAAAAATAAAAAATAAGAAAAGTCAAGACAATTTTTTGCTATTTGGATGTGAAGAAACCATGGACAATTTTGTCATTAATGAAATTTATTAACAATGTGTTTTCCTCTGTATATAAGGATTCAGTGAGCTGTTAACTGTAGCCCACATATTCGGAGATATTTTTGGAATTTTTTTCACAGATGGTGTTGTTTTGCATGGATTCATCCATACTATCACACAAACGCTGCTTGTAGCAAATGTCAGATTTTTTTTCAAGAGGAGTGTGATCCAGTGAAACCAATTCATAATTTTTCCAAAGGTATTTTTGCCTTTCTGCTTGAATGGACACATCGTAGTTTCTTTTGATCTCACCAAAGTTTTATTTCCTTTCTCCATATGTATGCTGGTTTGTGTGACTCTTGGCTCCACACCCCCAATAATCACAAAGTATACTATATGCAGATCACAGAGAAAATAGCACTAACTCACAAAACCCAAGAAAGCAAGATTTTAGAATTGTAGATAAAACTCTCCCTTCATCCAGGGCCAACTCCTTGAGGCTTTAAACAATCAGTGCAAACGGATGTGTCTGATTTCTCAGGAGTCTCATTTCATGGCATATTCTTTTCACATCTGTCCAGCAGTACTTACCTTGGAGTGCTGGACACTGAGACAGACATGTGCCAGGAGAGCAGTCAAGGTCATTGATCTCTGCCTAGGAAGTCTGCTTAACTTCCTGTCTCGTGTGTGTATGTGTGTGGTACTTGAAAAGAGTCAAAACTAAAACTGATTTTCATCACATAACCACGATAAGACTGTGGTTTTCATTTGAGACCTCTTGTGCCAAAATCCTAGGAAGAATGGTAGTCAGATAGTGCTTTCAGCTTTGCCTTTGCTGAGAAATTTGTGTTTCTGTTCAGAACTCTGTTCTATTGAAAAATATGATACCAGCTTTCAGAGCCAGGTTAGGTCAGTGGCCATACATGGGAGGAAATCACATTGCCAAAGCAAAAACCCAGCATTTTTTGGAATTTACCCAGGTACCCAAACCCAAAAGGTTTTTCCTTTTATCCAAGAGGAAGTTCTAAACTCAGGAGAAACTATTCCAAAAACGTGGTTATCTTCTGAATTTTCTATCGAATAATATCAACACTGCTGCTTAGAATCCCAGCTTAGTAAGGCCCTGCCTACTGGGATTCACTTAGATCATTTCCAGTCAACATTCTTGGATTGGTCATCAAGATTAGAGCAGAGCCTGATCCAAAACCAAGTCATCTTACCCTTCCACTTTCCTGGTTACAGTTGAGCATACACTGGCTGTTGAGCTCAAAGCCATTGGTACATTCATACATGCCTTCAAAGACAGGAGAAGGGGGCTCACACACCACTGGGATGCAGCTGCCTTGCTCCCAGATTCCACCCTCCAGGCACTGTATCTTCAGGAAGTTGCTGATGAGACATGAAACAAAATAGCCCATTAGACTCCCTCAAGGAGGTCATGGTAGAAGTCTGGGTTCTCAGTAATATGGGATAAGGATTAGCAAATAGGCAGGAGCAGTTGGTTCTTGTTAACTAAAGGTCCTACCTCACCAGTCTAATTTCTAAGTCATGGAAGTAAAAATAGTAGTGGACACTTAGCAGTGATAACAACAGCTATTGTATGGTATAGGCATACCTTGGAGATATTGCAGGTTCAGTTCCAGACCACTACAATGGGAGATCTCACAATAAAGCGAGTCAAATGAATTTTTTGGTCTCCAGTGCATATAAAACTTATGTTTAAACTATACTGTAGTCTATTAAGTGTGCAATAGCATTATGTCTGAAACAAACAATGAAAGCTTAATCCTGTCTAGATTTTGATTTAAAGCAAGAGACACGTGACTCTTTTACTCAAACACTTAGAGAACATTGTAGTATTATTAATTGGCCTAATTCCAGTTTTGTTGTTTCTTAGGGAATATAGAGGCCCAAGGAGAGGGAGAGGGATGGGGGAACAGCCAGTCAGTGAAGCAGTAAGAATACACACAACGTTTATCGATTAAGTTTGCTCTCATATGGATACGGTTCATGGTGCCCCAAAACAATTACAATAATAACATCAAAGATCACTGATCACAAATTACCATAACAAATACAATAATAATGAAGAAGTCTGAGATATTGCGAGAATTACCAAAACATGGCACAGAGACATGAGGTGAGTAAGTGCTGTTGGAAAAACAATACCCACAGACTTGCTCAGTGCAGGATTGCCACAGACCTTTGATTTGTAAAAAAAAAAAACAAAAAAACCCCCCAAAAACCCAAAACCCCAAAAATGCAATATCTTCAAAGCACAATAAAGCAAAACACAATAAAACAAGGTATGCCTGTAATATTTGATATAAATCTCTCAAGAGAGCTTGATAAATATCAGTGCAAGGTCTAGATTGTTTACAGCTGGGTTTTATTTAAGCTTTTCATCTCGGAGAAGCCTCACACCTAAGTGCACTGGGAAATGCCAGGTGGGATGAAGGAAAGAAAAAAGTTATCACACACTCAGGGGACTACCCAGAAGTGATGTGGGGATCATCAATGTTCATATGGTAATATAATTGATGAAGTTGCCAATATATCTTCGTTCTCCAGAGAGGGGAGAAGATACAGCATATAGATTTTCTTTTAAAACAGAAACTCTTAGCCTGAACTTCAGAAGGGCAAGGACCTTTCTAGAGATTACTATGGCCATTTTGTTTGTTCACAAGTCCATCTTTTCCTTGGAAAGCACTCATAGGTTCCCAAAGTAGGCATGACTCAACAGTCCTGAAGGAATTGCTCTTCCTTCTCATGCATGAACATGGCCTCCAACCAGAGAAACTGCTTTGAGGTAGACAGAAGTAGACAGTGAGGTAGACTCACTGCCAATTTGAAGGTGTTTTCCATATTGCTGTTTTAATGCATCCACTTCTGATTCAGAGCAATCCTGGTTATGAGCTTTGATTCTGAAACAGAAGTAATTCCGTGGCCATGGACTCAACCATATGGTGGCCTTAAATTATTATTTTCCAGGGCCATGATGCTCTTTTTAAATTTAAATATGCCCACAACTTTTAATGACTGTCACATTATTACCTCCTGTGTACTTCTCCAGTATTCTAACGTTACACTAGTAAAATATTTATCACATTGTTTTATAAACGTGCACATGTCTCTCTTTTCCACTAAGGTGAAAACTTCCTGAAGGCTAGGATTGTGTCTTATTCTTGTTTTTAATCCTCATAATAATTCCTAAATAATATCTGGCTTACATTAGTTAAGTATCTTTCAGGTTGAATAATTTAACTAAAATTCACAGTGTGTTAGGCATATTGCAGAGCACATTACACATGGTAACAAACTGATATTTCCTGATGAAATAGTATTATTATTCCTATTTCAAAGATAAAGAAATATACTCAGAAATATGAAATAATTTGCCCTAGATCCTATAGCACAGATGCATTTATTTGATTTCAAATAATTTAAATAGGGGCGCCTGGGTGGCTCAGTCAGTAAAACACCTCCCTTTGGCTGAGGTCATGATCTCAGAGTCCTGGGATCAAGCCCTGTGTCGGGTTCCCTGCTCAGCGGGGAGTCTGCTTCTCCCTCTCCTGCTCCCCCTGCTTGTGCTCTCTCTCTCTCAAATAAATAAATATTTTTAAATAAAATAATTTAAATAAATTTTAATAGTTTAACATAATTTGAACAGTCTCCATTTAGAAACAAGTGAAGGATTGTTAGTTTTTTATTGAGGCAAAATTATTATATAACATTAGTTTCAGATATGCAACATGATAATTTGATATTTATATACACTACAAAGTGATCACCACAATAAGTCTAGTTACCATTTTTCAGCACACAACTGACCTCCTTCACCCATTTCATCTATTCCCACCTACTTTCCCCTCTGATAACCATCCACCTATTCTCTGTATCCATGAGTTTTGTTTTATTTGTTCATTTGTTCTGGGTTTTCTAATTCCATGTATAAGTAAAATATATGGCATTTGTCTTTCCCTGACTTACTTCGCTTAGCTTAATATCCTTAAGATCTATCCATGTTGTCACAAATGGCAAGATTTCCTTCTTTTAATGGCTGAGTAGTATTCCACCATGTATATACACTACATTTTCTTTATCCATTCATCCATTGATAGGCACTTGGTTGTTTCTATATCTTGGCTATTGTAAATAATGGTGCAATGAACACAGGAGTGCATATATCCTTTCAAATTAGTGTTTTTATTTTCATTTTTTTGGATAAATACCTAGAAATGGAATAACTGGATCATATTGTAGTTCTATTCTTGATTTTTTGAGGATCCTCCATACTGTTTTCCATGGTGACTACACTAATTTACATTTACAACAATATTTTCTCCACATCCTCTTCAACACTTGTTATTTCTTGTCTTTTTGATAATAGCCATTCTAACAGGTTTGAAAGGATATCTCCCTGTCGTTTGGATTTGCATTTACCTGATAATTAGTGATTTTGAACATCTTTTCATGTGTCTGTTGGCCATCTGTATGTCTTCTTTGGAAAAATGTCTATTTAGATCCTCTGCCCATTTTTTAATTTTTTTTTTTTTTTGCTATTGAGTTGTTTCAGTTTTTTATATATTTTGGATAGTAACCCCTTATTTGTTATATGACGTGCAAACATTTTCTTCCGTTCAGTAGGTTGCCTTTTCATTTTGTTGATGGTTTCCTTTGCTGTGAAGCTTTTTAGTTTAATGTAGTCCCACTTGTTAATTTTTCTTTTTGTTGCCTTCAATTTTGGAATCAAATCCAAAAATTCAATGCCAAGACCAATGCTGAAGAGTTTACCTTCTATGTTTTCTTCTAAGAGTTTTGTTGTTTCAGGCCTTACATTCATGTCTTTGATCCATTGGGGGTCAATTTTTGTGTAGGGTGTAAGACAATGTAGGGTCTAGTTTCATTGTTTTACATGTGGCTGACCAGTTTTTCCCAACACCATTTATGGAAGAGACTGCCCTTTCTCCATTGAATATTCTTGGCTCCTTTGTTGTAAATTAACTGTCCATATATGTGTGGGTTTATTGCTGGACTCTCTATTCTATTTCATTGATCAACATGTCTGTTATAACAACACCATATTGTTTTGATTATTATAGCTTTGTAGTATAGTTTGAAATCAGGGAGCATGATACCTCCAGCTTTGCTCTTCTTTCTCAAGATTACTTCAGCTACTCAGAGTCTTTGGCCCCTACAAATTTTATATCTGTTTGTTCTAGTTCTGTGAAAAACACCATTGGAATTTTAATAGGGATTGCAGTGAATCTGTAGATTTCTTTGGGTAGTATGGATATTTTAACAATATTAATTCTTCCAATCCAGGAGTATGGAATATCTTTCCATTTATTTTTGTCTTCTTCAATTCCTTTCATCAATGTTTTTGAGTTTTCAGTATACAGGTGTTTTACCTCCTTGGTTAAATTTATTCCTAGGCATTTTATTCCTTTTGATGCAATTGTACATGGGGTTGTTTTCTTAATTTCTGTAGTAGTTTGTTATTAGTATATAGAAACAATTTTACTGAATTTACTTGTTAGTTCTTCACTGAACTAATAAATAAAATTTTACTGAATTCATTTATTAGTTCTAATGATTTTTTTTGTGGAATCTTTAGGGTTTTATCTATACAGTATCATATCATCTGCAGATTGTGACAGTGTTACTTTCTTTCCAATTTAGATGTCTTTTATTTCTCTTTCTTGCCTAATTGCTGTGGCTAGGACTTCCAATACTATGTTGAATAAAAGCAGCAAGAGTGGGCATCTTTGTCATGTTCCTAATCTTAGAGGAAAAGCTTTCAGCTTTTCACTGTTTAGTTTGATGTTAAACAGTTATTGAGATTCATACTTTTATTCCCAGGAATATTTTAGGGTAGAAATCTGATTTTGTGACTGGAATTCTTAAGCATCATGGTTTATGTGAACATATATCTACTATCTGTTAATAATAAATACTATTTTTGAGTTATATTTCAGGTGTTTGGCAAAATACCTATATACATTATTTCATTGAATCCTCCAAATGGCAGTTAAGGTAAATATATTATTATCCACATACAGAAGGAATTGAGTGTGAGAGAGATTTAAAGCTAGCTCAAAGATCCACAGTAAAAAGTATATTAGGACCTAGACCTAGGTGACTAGCTGCCAAAGCCTGTGGTCCTTCCACTGTGTCTGGTTTAACTGTTCCTTTTATGTTCTACAGCTCACTTTGAATATTAATAGCATCTCTATCCTATTCAATATCCCAGATGTCCTTTATTCTGATACCACATTTAGAAGTGTGGCAAAAAAAAAAAGAAGATTCATTTTAAGTTTATGTATTGAGTAATAAATTACATACAGAGTATTACACAAATCTTAGTACACAGATCAAAGAATTTTTACATGTGAATACACCTGGGTAATCACGCAGATCAAGATAAAGAGCATTTCCAGTGCCCCAGAACTCCCCTGGTGTTCCTTACAGTTAAACCTTCCCACACCCCTGCAATCCACACTATTCTGACTTCCATCAGCATAGATTATGTTTGCCTGTTCTTGAACTTTATATAAATGAAATCACACACTATGTACTATTTAGTATATGGCTTCTTTCTCTAAAGAAAGATGCCACTTAAAAATGTCTTCCCAAATCTATTTTCGATGAAAGGTTTGTAGTTCTTTTGATTATAACTAAATTCCTTTTTGTCCCTCTTGTAGACTGGATATTCTACTCTTCTTTCACACTACAGAGTTTATATCCTCCCAGGGACTCTCTTCTTTCTACCACCTCCCACAGATGAAATCCTTCCCCTACCTCTGCTGAATTGACATCCTCCAGCTGGAGAGAGCAGGCAATACCACTGACACCAGGGAAGAGGCAAGGCTGTAAAACCGTGCATGTCAGCATGGTTATAAAGGAAAACCCTTGCTTGGCCAAGACGATAATATTTTGACTTCATGTGGTATTTTTCTCTGAATTGGTTGGAACTCTTCAACATGGAAATAGTCCTCCCTTTTCTTGCATGAAGAGCCATTCAAGAATGCCGATTTCATATATTTCCTTGCCTGTTTAATAACCTCAGTGGTGAAGGTAGATAGATCATGGGTAAGTTGGCCATTGTAGGTGGTAGTTGAACAACATGACAGGCCCTGTGATGCAAACCACCAGCAATATTGGTAAAATATAGACAGGGAGAATGCTGGAAGGTAGAAAGGAAAGCAACAAAGCTCCCACTGGTACCTCTGAACTCCACAGGAGACACTACAGGCAGGGATGAGAGGAGGTTGGGAGAGAGACCTGATTCCCTAGGAAATGGTATTTCCTTTCTATAGGTTTCCCTATGCCCCCTCAACTTCATGGATTCTCCTTCCCAGTTTCTTCTCCCTTGATTAGGGATGGCCTCCTATGGCCATCTCTCCATACACCTCTCACAGCTTCTTCATGGCACTCTATCAGATGACCCACTTCAAGTTCTACCCTCAGACTGCTCACAATGCATTTGATTGGTTAGTTACTCAAGGCCCAATAGCAAGCCTTGTCTTACTGGCTCCATATCAATGCCTGTCAATCTCTTGAAACTTGAATGCCATGGGCTGGTTCTGGCCATAAGAGACTGTGATTAGGGCAAGAATTCAGTGTCCTGGATTCCTCTTAATTCCAGGAAATTTGGTTTCCACAAAGGGCCCTTGAAGGGGACTAAAGCCTATAGTAATGGCAAGACTTTGTCTCCAAGGGTGCCACAGCTCCCTCTTCTAAGTTTAGTGTTGAGGAGTGTCCTCTGAGCCTTTTAAAATCATTAATGAAAAAATTGGTTTATTTACCATGGTTCAACTCCTTCATATAAAGTGTTATGAATCAAAAGTCAAGAGGCACTTTGAAATCATGAAATGAGTAGGTTTGCATTTCAAAGAATGATGGCACTGTTTACTAGATCGATGCACACAGGCAGACCCTCACCAGGACAGGGATTCCAAACTTCTTTGTTAGTCCAGTACAAATGTCCTTCACATAAAACATTCTACTCACTGACTATTAGCTATCTATATTTTCTTCATTCCAATGGAGTAAAAGAGGCTAAACTATCACATTAGGAACTATGAAGTGACTTGTCCAATGCCACATTGCAAACAATTCATTGGCAAAAGAAAAAACAGAATCCAGAGTTTTCAAATCATAATATAACACCCCAATCCTCAGACCAATGGTTTCCAAATGACATTTGTAGACCAATCATGTAGGAGACATTTGAAAAACCTAGACTGACAGGCTTACTAAATCAAGTATCCTGGGACTACCCTACACTCTGTATTTTTAAATTGGCCAGCAGTTTTTATATGTAGCTAGGTTGGAAAACCACTAAAATCTACACTACTTTCCTATAGCTAAAATTAACCTTAGATGTAGAAGTCAGAGAGCAAAATCACATACCTAACAACCTTGGTTAAAAAGGCTGAATGCTTAGCAAAGACCAAACAGGAATAGTTACAGCCAGACAACTTACTCTGTAAATGGTACCATGAGGAGTTGGGGCTAGGGGAAGGTCTGTATTTATTTTCCTTCTAACTACTCCAGACAAATCACCACAATTTCCAAGTTAGAAGATGCTTTTTTCCAATTTCCAGAACTTGTGGTATCCACCTAGTGCTGAAAATCCAGCTGTGCTCTTTCTGCTTCTTACACCATTGCCAGAAATAAAGATCTTGTAATCAAAACTTGGCTGAAAGTTTGATTGATGTTGCTTGAGGCACACATGAGTCTATCCTACCCTATTCTTCTATCACCATTGCAGGGTTTTCAAAAGTATTATTTATTTTTCACTGGAGAAAATAAAAATATGATTGTTGAGTCCAAGAGAATTAGCACGTCTTTACCAATCAAGGGCATCTGGTGTCTCCAATGGGTAGTCCCTCATGAATAATAACAATAACAGAAAAACAATAAAATATTGAACACTTAAGTGCTAGGGATTATGCAGAATAATACATATCTACATCATTTTATCCTTAAACCCCCCTGTGTGAGAAGGATTATTGTTATGTGAGTTCTTGATTACCTTATCTTTGTGCATCCTCTTCCTCAACCACCCCCATACCATCATCTACCTTGTTGCTCAAATTTGAAACTTAAAGACATCCTTGATTCTACTCTTTCTATCAATTTTACCTTTTTCCCCAACCTCCCCGCCATCTGATTTTATTTAATCCATCAGCAAGTCCTCTCAATTTTTCCTCCCAAATATCTCCGGAATCTGTCGCCACGCCTCTTGCATCTCCACTGTGATGAATGCTAGCCCCAGTTCCCATCTCTCACCTACTAACTGGACACCCCACTTCTCTGGACCCCTTCCTATACAGTTGGCAAATACCAGTCAGAGAGATATTTTATAAAATAAATAAATATATTACATCAAGTCATTTTCTTGCTTAGAACATTTCAATTGCCTCTTCTTGCATGGGAATAAATTCAAACTTTCTCATTTCTTACAAGTCCTGCATAATCTTGTCCCACTTTCTCTGACCTCATCCTATGTCCCATTCACCTTTAATGTACTTTGTCCACATTGGACTTAGAATCCCAAGCACAACCAAGTTTTTTCCTGCCAAAGGACTTTGGTGCTATTCTCTCTGCTTGTGTTTTTCTTTTTGCTCTTCTGACTGGCTCTTCTTCCTACCTAAAAATAATTTTTGCCACTCCAGAGCAACCTTATTTTACACCTTTATTGTTTTTGGTTTTTAATCAAAGCACCTGTCTCAAGGAATGCATACTCTAATTAATTTTTTTTGTCTTTTTTTTTTAGTTTTAGTAATTTATTTCCTGTCTCCCCCACTGGAATATAAGCTTGGTGAGAGCAAGACCGTATTTACTATTATATCTTCAGTCTCCAGCACAATGTCTGGTACATCATAGGCACCAATAAACATTAGTTCAATGAATGTATTATTTTATAGATGAGGTAAATAAGGTTTAGAAAAGTAGGATAACTTGCCTGGGGTTATCTAACTGGTTAATGGAAGGAGAAGGATCAGTAAGTACCATGATCCATCTGATATCAATGCCTAAATCACAATATGGAAGCACCATTATTCCTAGAAATGAAGCTGCAGATAAAGGACCTCCCTTTACCTAGTACATTTATACTGAATGTCACAAAATCCTACCACATAGAACATTTCTAAAAAGGAGGTGTAAAAGCAAGGAGTAACCACATTTTCATAACACAGATTAGGAAACTAAAGCATTAATTGGCTAAGCGCTGTATGTGGCTCACAGTCAGCTTTTGAATTGAAATTAAAAGCCTCTTTACTCAGAATAGTTTAGCCCTTTACCACTTACCATGTGGTTCCCAGAACAGCAGCACTAGAATCTCCCCAGAGTTTGTCAGCAGTGCATAACCTCGGGCTGCACCCAAGCCTGACTCAATCAGAATCTGCATTTTAACAAGATCCCCAAGTGATTCCTATGCACATTCAAGTTTGAGAAGCATTACTCTAGACTGTGTTAAAAGACACAGTCCTCTACCCGACCGCAGAGAGAACCATCAGCACTTTCAAACTCCGTACCAGTTTTTTTTTTCTAGAAGATTTTATTTATTTATTTGACAGAGAGAGAGAGACAGCGAGAGAGGGAACACAAGCAGGGGGGAGTGGGAGAGGGAGAAGCAGGCTTCCCGCCGAGCGGGGAGCCCGATGTGGGGCTCGATCCCAGGATCCCGGGATCATGACCCCAGCCGAAGGCAGACGCCTAACGACTGAGCCACCCAGGCGCCCCTCCGTACCAGTTTTTATCTTAACAAACTGTAGACCTGGTTTCTCAAGTCAATATCCTAAATGAAGAGCAGGCGGACTTCAGTCATGGCCAGTCCATAGCCCATCAGTGAGTCCACCCTCTGTACAGCAGGCCCTCGATGTTTAGCCCCAGTCCACTCCACTAGATAAGAAATAGTGTTAGCAGGACCAACCCACTAGACACATTGGCTTTGGTTTTTCATTCTTCCCTGACTCAAAAAAATACCCCTTACAAAGCTCTTCTTCCATGTAAAATAGTGCCTCTCTGTCAGAATAAGCAGTGTGCGCAATCCTAAAAGTACATAGATAGTTCTACTTCTAAGCCCCACCCCTCACTTCTATTTGGGCTTTCTGCGACTAAATCTTAGGTCTCCAAATTGGCAGATGCAATAATGCCTTGCCCCAGGTCTGAACACCTAACTCAAGTTTGGGGCCCTTCCTCCCCCTTTCATTGCCCCTGCCTTAGTTGTCCAATTCTCAGCCTCTCTCATTTTAAGTTCAGTAGCTCCCACTTAATCTCTTTTGCATGAGTCTCTTGGTCCCTCACACAATTCTCCATAAAGCTAACAGGGTTTATCTTCTTACCAAATCTTCTCAGGTCACCCCCAGATTTTAAAACATTCTGAAGTTTCTGCAATGCATGCAATTTAAACCCAAACATACAATGGCAATTAACATTACCGCAAAATTCTAATATTCATTCCCTTCAGTGTATACTTAAGGACCTGGTGGTTACACTGAAATGCAGGAGTGAACTGGTTCCAAAACAAAACCTATTAAATAGGAATCTCTTGCCTTCCCCATCTTTCATCATTCAGCATTCATACATCCAGTCAACAAATACTCACTGAGCATCTAGTACATGCCTATGCATTATATTAGGTCATATAGTTTATTTATTTTTTTAAAGATTTTTATTCATTTGAGAAAGAGAGAGAGAGACCATGAGAGGGGGGAGGGTAAGAGGGAGAAGCGGATTCCCCGCTGAGCAGGGAGCCTGATGCAGGACTTGATCCCAGGACTCCAGGATCATGACCTGAGACGAAGGCAGTCACTTAATCAACTGAGCCACCCAGGTGCCCAGGTTGTATGGTTTTAGAAACAAATAATAATACCATAAGAGAACCAGAATACTGACCTATGGGAGCTCAAAGAGGGAGCCACCGGCACTGCCTGGGGACATGAAGGTTAGCAAGAAAGAAACACTTGGAGATGGGTTCATTAGGCAGGGAAGGAGGAGAGGGGCATACCCGCCAGAAGATCGATGCATGCAAGAACCCAGAGGTGTGAAAGTCAGAGGTCCCACTGGCCTTCAGCAGGTTTTTAGTGGCTGCACTGGGTGATTCCCATCAGGAATAGAGTGGTGAAGAACAGATGATTTGGAAGCAGGAGACTAATGCTTGAACTCCAGATGTGGCTCTAAATACATCTCTGGCTTTTAAAAAATTACTTAGCTTTCTTGTCTCAGTTTTCCTATCTGAAAAATGGGGTTGATAATAGCTTCCGTATAGGGTTATTAGAAGATTACATAAGTTAGTGTATATAAAGTATGTAGTACAATGAATGGCACATACAATTCCCAATGAGCAGCAGAAATTATTAGCTCTGATAACCAACAAATCTACTCAGACACACTCCTCTGTCCATCCCTCTGCTCTCTCTCTCTCTTTCCCTGTGTGTGTGGATATGAATGTTCAGTGTTAACATTCTACTCAGTCTTCCCACCCTACTCAGTTCTTCAGATTTTTGTCCCACCCAGAATCCTTCAGGAGATAGTTTGTAAATCAGTTTGGCCTAAACTGACTCCATCACTAGACAGCAAAGGCAAGGTCACAATCAAAATGTTCACCCACTAGGCCAAAGAAGGCATTAGCTGGAGCCTGAGACAGAGGATGGGATAAGGAGAGGAAAAAAAAAAAAAGCAAAGAAAGGGCATCAGGGAGAGAAAGTATGGGTTGAAGAACGTCCTATTGGGGTGTGTGGGTGTATGTGTGTGTATAAAATTCAGTGCTTACTCACACAATATTTTAAAAATTATTCTTCCTCATTAATAGAGAAATCAGAAGTCAATATAATATTTAAAAAGGAAGGACAGTTTTACAATCAGATGTTCTCTAGCTTGAGATTGAAGGTCACAGGGAAATTTATGAGTTCAACGAATGCTGTGTTTGAAGCAAAGGCCTGCATACCAATCGCTGGAGCCCTGTGAAGCCTGCAGCAGGGAGTTGGCCTGCACCCAGGTGTGCATTTGAGTGGCCAAGGCTTGGAGAAAAGGTTTCGTCACTTTAATGCCAAAAGAGGCTGTAATCAATTAGCCTAAAGCTCACATTATCCTACAATGGCAAGAGAATTGAGGATTCCAAGAATAAACTTTGAATGTATTTACTATAAACACTAATTATAAAGCCAGACAATGTCTTAATGGAAAGAAAACAAATTTCTATTTCTCACAGATGCATGAGTGTACATAGAGATTATAGTGTGTCCCTTAATTGGCAAATCATAGATAGCACATGTGTCTCTGTCTATATATACACATAGGTTTAACAGCTGTTCATATGTGTATATGCACAATGTTATGACACAGAGTTTAGAACTTATGTAGATTATTTTACTGAGTTTTTAGAAATTGCAAATCCAGGATATTTAAGGAGGTTTAGCATTTGTCTTAACTACACATTTCCATTTCATTAGCCAAGTCTTTCTTTCCCTTCCTATGGTACAGTAAAATCAATTGAACTTCAGAGGTTCAAGCTACAGTTCAAAAAGATCAAGAGTCTAAAAATCTAGATGACACCTCCAGGACATGCCCTTCCTATCTGCTCCCACACCAGTCCGACCTTATGTGCTTGCCCCAATTTTTGAAGTATGTCCAGCTCTATCTTGCTGCCTATTTCATTTCCATTTCTTTCCCACCCCCCCATATCCCCTTTTCCCTTTCATGGTCTACTTGAACCCACTGTGGTATTTGGATGACTCACTGAGATGACAGCAGGATGAGGTGAAGCATTCAGAGAGGGTTCTGATTGGGGGAGGGAACTGCACATATATATTTTTAATTTAATGAACTTTCTTTTTCCTGTGTGTGTGTGTGTTTTATAGGCAGAGGAAATGCACTCCCCCATTGGCCCTCATAACCCAATACCTGTACCTCCTGCTTGGAATGCCAGCTTCTGTCTTTCTGTCCCTACGTTGTTTTTCAGGAATATAGACATCAACAATGGATAGGAGACAATAGCCACTGATAAAAATGTAGCTGAGTGTTTTCCTTGTTAAAGAAGTTTACCTGCTAAACACACCAAAAGCAGCAGTCATTTTGCAAGGGTCATTAACCTGATGATGATTTTGATGATGATGATGATAAAATATCAGCTATTGCTGACCTAAAGCTTCATATGATTAAGAACTGTGTTCACTTATTTACATCTATTATCCAATTTAATCCTTATAAAAAGCTATAAGTAATTCTATTTCCTAATATCCATTTTGTAAATAAAAACAGCGATGTTCAGTATAGATCAGTAACTTGCCCTAGGTCTAAGAGCTAATTAAGTGGCAAAGTTAAGATTCAAACTTAGATCTCACTAATCCCAGAACCTGTGTGCTTTACCACTAAGCCAAGAGATAAATCTTGGACTAAGGAAAGTCTTCCTAGCATTTTGACTAAATTTTCTTCTTTAGGGAAGTTTCAGGGAAGTACTTAATCTTTAAATTCAATTCTAGAGATCTTAAAAATGTACCCATATTCTGTCTTCAAGGAAGACCTGGATTCAATCCTCTTGGGTGTGAATAGAGAACAATTCACCAAAACCTATCGAGAGGAAGAGGATAAAACCTTGACTGTTCACTCAGACCAGAAGTTCTCCCAGTATTTCCTTAAGTACTGCCCACTAGGATTGTGCCTGTGCAGTAACATATCACTGCTTCTCTGTTTTTTTTTTTTTTTCTGGTGGCAATAAATTGTTATGTATCACTTATCTCAATGGTGTTCTGCCAAAGTGCTAACTCTTCTCATTGGTTCTACTGAGGCAGAAAATAAAATATAGACTTTTAGAGATGGAAGTCACTCAAGATTTCCCCTTATTTTACAGATGTGGGGAAAAAATGCCCAGAGAGATATAGTAATTTGCTCAATATTGAAAGTCTTGTTAGCCAAGAGCATGGGCTCTGGAGTCAGAATGGTTTAACATCACAAATTGGCTGAGTGGTTGCGGAAAGGCTACTAATGATACTCTGAGTCTTAGTTTCCTCATCTATCTAATAATATACTGAAACATATTATTATTACAGTTTATCAAGGTATACATTACTATATCATAGTATACCATATTATACTATCATCTTATTATATCATCAACCCGACAGAACAGAGCCAAGGCCTTACGCTTGTTAACTCTCTGCCATACCAAATGATCTTTCTGTGTGTAGAGATGGGTCAAGTCCACATGTATAATCCACGGCCATCCCAAACCCTCCCTCCAAGTCAGAGGAGACAAACCCCCATTAAAGAGGTTTACCAACCAAACATTTGTTAAACACTAAATAGTCATAACGTGAGGCCTGTTTTTTACAGTCTTGATCTATATTTGTGTTTATAGAACTTAAATAGATCTGTGTTCTTTGGAAAAGCTGATATCATGAGTGACTCTCAGAAAGTATGGCTGTTTACAATCACTCTAAAAAAGATCTGACTACTACAGCACCTTTCACATGGCATCTTGATTAATGACTTACAGAGGGAGAGGCTAAGTAAGGCTAGAAGGTTGGAATAATTTGTAAGTTAAATTAATTACGAGCCCTAATGAGGTTAATCTAACCTTCGCACATTAAGATAACACCTAATAAGAAAAAGGTAGCCATGGGAGTGAAAGATAAGGGAGACTATAATATGGTCTTTTTGATAAAAATGTAAGTCAAAAACATTTTTTTACCTTACCTTGGAAGTCAAGTTAATGAAACAACAAAGGGGCAATGAACAATGATGTCTATGTGGAAGAAAACTGCAGGGGAGGAAAAGAAAGCGGCTTAAAGGAGCCTGTGTATGTGTTGTAAAATGTCAATAAGAAAGAACTCAGGAAAATACTACAATTCCTTTGAAGTTACAATTGTTTGTATTTTTTCAATTAACTCCAAATATAAATAAGCCTCAAAGAGACATGTAAAAATCTGGCATGCAAAAGTGCTGTTACACTAATTTTGAAAAAAGAAACATTACTCTGGATATTTTTAGACAAGTCAAAATCCCATGACTGATACTGTTCTTACAGAAACAAAGGTTCCCCTAGACTCGTGCTTCTTGATTTTGGCTGCATAGTGGAGCAACTTGGGAAGCTTTGCAAAACACTAAAGCTTGGGTCCCACTTGCAGAGATTCTGATGTAATTGGTTTGGGGTATGATCTGAACATTAAGATTTTTTAATTCTCCCCAAATGATACTAATGTGCAGCCAGGTATGGGAACTGTTGTTCTGGTGAGCTTGTTGAGAGGTCTAATCCTTTTGTGCGACAATTAACTTGTATAGAGTTGTGCTAATCAAGCTTACATGTGTGTTGAATAGACAAAAATAAACAGCCTTTGGAGAAAATGATTCCTTCCATGTTGCTCAGACAATTGTTAGAAGAAAAACATACACATATATTTTTAGAGTTCTTCTACTCTAAAGTCCTTGAAATAGAGATCTCCACTCCCTCATAAGAAACTGCCCCCTTTCCTGCACCACTGATTCGTATCAACTTTAATATCAAATTCCTATCAAGATTTTTCTAATAAATGTACTTTCCTCCATTCATAAACTATTTATTGAGTACCTACCAAAAAATGTAGTATCCATTGGGCACACGAAGCTAAACAAATATTCATGGTCTCTTGGAGAATATAGATAAGTAACCAGACCATGTCTACTCAGTGAGATAAATGATGTCAGGGAAATTCTGTGTGCAATGGAACCCTGGGAAGGGCAGTTCTTCCAGACTGGGGAGATTTGGTAGTCTTCCTAGATAAAACTGTACCTATGCTAAAAACAGGAGTAAGAGTCAGCTAAAGCAGAGGTCACTGTTGGGGAGAGCTCTGGCCCAGAGGCATGTTAGCCATGGCTTAGATGAGGAAGTAACATCAATCCAATGGTATGAGAGCCTAGAGAAGAAGGAAAATCAGGGAATGAAAAAGAACAGTTGGAGGGAAGTGGTCTCCCAGGGAAGAGAGTAAGCAATAAGCCTATGGAAGTAAGCAAAGTCCAGCTAGATTATATAAGACCTTGAAACTATTTTAAGATTTTTTATTTTCCTAGTGAAATGGCTGGCCATTCAATTTTATGTAGGGAAAAACTGTAATTGGAATTCTGTGTTTTGAAGATCAATTTTGCTGCAAAGTGGTGAATGTATTGAAGGGAAAAAGACTAGAGTCAGAAAGACCAGTTCAGAAGTGAAAAAGGATAGTGGCCTGGTATAGAGAAGTGGCAGCAGAAATTGGGAGAAATGGTCATATCTGAGAGTCAGTAAGATGACAGTCGATGGAAGTTGATGTGTTTTATATAGTAAGAGTATAAAATGCAGATGGGATATCCAAGTGGCTATATCCACAGGCAGTTGTTCTAATGGTCCTTATGGCCCCTAAGGGAAGAGACTAGAGTAGGAGGTATGGATTTAGGAAGCATCGGCATGTGAATGATGGATGAGGCTACAGAGTAAATGAGCTTCATCCCAGACAAGTGTGCAGAATAAGAGAGAAAAGTGAGCTCAGAGAAACACCAACACTGAAGAAATGGGCAGAGGGGAGAAATCCAGAAAATAAAATTGAGAAGAGACAGAGAAGAAGAAGGAAAATTAGGGAGTGAAAAAGAACATTATCAAGGAAGAAGTTTCAAGCAGAGCTTAGCCAACTATGCTACAATAAGGAGCCCGACTCCATTTTTAATGTTTGCTGACAGCTTTCAAGCCCCACCATCTCCCATATCTGAGCAAGCCTATCAGAAAGCTGTATGCTTCCTCTTTTGGCCTCAGGAGAAAGTTCAAACCACACAGGTTCTGTTCACATGCAGAAACCATGACACAAGCCCCACTCCCTAAGCACCATAAAACCCCAGGCCCTCTCCTTTCCCTGCTTTCTCCAGCCATTTGAAGGTCAACCTGGGGTCCTCCCCTTCTCTTTCCAGAAGGCCTCATTATATGAGTAATAAACCTTTTCAGAGTCTCTTGGTCTATGTGTGGTATCATTAGTTTCAACATCCACACCAAATTATGGGTAGAAGGGTCCATCCTATCTCTCATGGTGACCACAATATAAACCAAATATTCTCAAGTAACCTGAGGACCAAGAAGAGTCACTGCATTTGGCAGCAGAAAGATCCATGGCAAGCACAGCTCTAGTGAAGAGAGAGGAGTAAAAACATGAATGTCAAAGTGTGAAGGAGAGAAAAGATGGCAAGCTAGAGAGAGTGAATACAAACAACTCTTACAACAAGTTTCATTGTGAAAGGGAGAGAGAAAGCTGGAGTGGTAGCTGAGGGCAGGGGCATGGGATCAAGAAAAGGCTCTGCTTATTTGAGTGGTAAGGTGGGAGAAACCTGAGAATAATGAAAGAGAAGTAACGGGCAAGAGGAAGAGAGATGCCTCAGATGTAGGAAAGAAGAATGTAAATGGGTGGAGAGAAATCCCCAAGAAGGGAGATGGGGTTCAGAGCAAAGGTGGTGAACTTCATTTTTGACAGCAGGAAAGAGGAGTATATGTTTGGGGCATAGATTAGCTTGCCCACCTGTGGGCAGACCCTTCACTTTGGTGAATGAGGTGATATGCTGGAAGTTTGGGAAGAGGTGTTAGGACTGGAGGAAAAACGGTGTGAGATGCCTTCGAGAATAAAGACAGTGCTGGTCCTCAAAACATAGAAGGATCTGGGCATAGGGTGGAAAGGTCACATACCTTTCTTCATGCCGTCTTAGAGTGCTGGTCTCTCCTGTGTTCACCTACTTAGAAAGATCTGCCTAGTTTTCCTTTTATTACTCTCTGCCTCCACAAATTGCTATAATCTACTCTTAGCTCACTTCATTATTTAGTTTTTAAACTGTTTATCCATTTATATCATTATAAAATCTAGAAAATTTAGCAAATACAAATAAGCGGAAAAAGAAGAGATATTCCTTATAAACCTACTACCTAGAGATTATGACTACTACTATCATAATCATTTCTAGCTAATATAAAAGTGATAAAAATATTTTTTAATATGAAAAATAGAGATTCTATCATTTATAACAGTTACTTTCTTGCTTTTATCCACCTAACATTGTACTGTGAATGTTTTCCCATGTCTTTAATATTCTTCCAAACATCTTTGATGGTAGCAGGCCATTTCATGGTATGGCTGTACCATTGTATAGCTGTACTATATAATGGATATTTATTTTTGTTTTATTGATATTTTTTGCTCCCCCAACATCCATTTACCCTCCTTCTGAATTTCCCTCTGGGGAATCCATTGGACTTGGGTGATGCTAACTCCAGCCACGACTTCAAGGTCAGAGTCCCTGACCCAGGCCTAAGCCATTGCATTTTCCCTGTCTTCAGGAACTAGATTCAGTGTGGGCTGTGCCACTTTCAAATCCTGGGAAGAAGGGGCCAGGAATCCAGGGGCCAGGTGAATGTGCCTCTCCTCTAGCTGTCTCCTTCTCTGCTATGCTTCAAGGAAAAATAAAGCACAGGAAAGAGGGAGCCCGGAGGCTGTGTGCTCCCTGAGGTCAGAGCCTAGATCCTCCCCAGACCAGCAGAGAACACGCACGCGATGAACTTGCCAATTGCAGCTATGCCTTCCCTGCCCCCTCTGACTGAATGGGACAAAACTTAAATGGGCTGATCCAAAGAGAAAAGTCAGATCCAGTACTTGTCTTTCTTTTCTCTTGAAACAACATTCAACAGATGTGAGAAGAGCAGGAAGGGAATGTACTTGGCTGACATTTTCGTAGCTGTTTCCTTGTTTTAAAAAGAAATGAACAAAAAGCAATACATGGTACTTACATTGAACGTCATAGTTGATAAAATGCTTCCAGAACATTTACCTCCTTTCAGCCTCAAAACAACACTATTGGGTAGAAATTACTACCCCTCCCATTATGGATGCAAAAATTGAGACACATGGATATTGAGTCCGTTGTTCAGAGTCATGCAAACAACAAGCTTCGAATCTGACCATCAAGCGGGTTTTTTCCACTACTCGCAGAACTGCATAAAATTAGCATGTGTCCACTCTATCTGGATTGATCTCCCTGCCTGCTTTTCCCAATTTCTTCTCCTCCTGCTTGCATGTCCTAGAAAGAAGTTTAGAGCCCCATTTGTACAACTCTGGGCTCTATCCACCAAGCGGGGAACAAGGCTGACATAGTTCATTGGGTAAACAGAAGTGGCAAGTGACAGTGATTTACGCCCAACTTGCAAACTTCTGATGACCAATCCGCCGCCTGCTATGCAAACAGGTGTAAACTAAGATTTAAATCAGTTTACCCAGTGTGGTAAATAATTTAATCTTCCCTCAGCATGGTGTTTGTGAATGTAAATGTTTATGCCAAAACCGATGCCGATGTTGCAAGCTTCCAGTTTCTCAACCAGAAAAGTTGTACCAACAAATGGCCTTTGTGTGCCCCTGCCGTGGCTGGGGCAGCCGGCTGAGCCCGAGGTGCAAGGGAAGGCAGAGAGCCCACAGTTCTGGGGGGAAGCCTCATTCCCAACACAAGCTGTGGGCTGAGGGAGCTAGAAATCATCCCTCTGCCCTCAATTCTTCCTGGTCCTGAGACTTTGCTCTCCCCCTCAATTATTCTTCTCTGCACTATTCTGCAGACACCTGAGTCAGTTGCAAGTCTGTATAAGGGGAGGCAAGAAACAAGAGGGGAAAAAGCCAGAAAACAGCCTCCTCTAGAGGAGTTGTAATATCATTCGCACTTGAAGATGGCCTGGGTCCTCACTGTCTTTCAATGTGTGCCTATCCAAATTGATCTAGAGCCTATGAAAGTCACATGCAAATGTGTTTCGGTTGTCAAAAACTGTTGACTATACCTGCTAGAGTCCACTGAACCGGAGTGCTGCCTCTTATGAATTTTTCATCAGTATTATTCATATTCTCATCAGCCTAGCTCTCGCCTGACTTGCTCCCCCCACCCTCCCACATAGAAGCCTGGGCTTTCTCTGTAGTGTAAGGCTCTGGGCAAAGCCAGACTCAATCCACCCCATAGTAAGATGGTGGGGTGAAGGGCACATGTTTCCTGATATTCTTCTGTCCCCTTAGAGAATTTTAGCTTATAAGCAAAGTTTGTCTGTCTTGGCATCATTGGTAATGCCACAGGTGGGATCATATTAGTTCAAAACAAAAACAAAAACAAAAACCATCTTTAAAAAAAAACCTACTATGGTCGGACTTTTAACTAAGTCCTGGGTAAGAAATGAACTGGATTTTCTCCTATACTAACATAATTTATGATAGGGAAAGAATAGCTACTATTTACTGAGTACAAGGAGTTTCTTTTTCTGAAAGTTTTTTATTTGTTTTGTTTCTTCAGAAAAACCTTCTTTTGCTGAAGCCATTTATTGAGCAATTGGCACAAGGCAGGCACTGGGTTGGATGTGCATTATCTCATTTCATCTTCAACTCAACCCTCTGATGTGGGCATTATCCTCAACTTACAAAGGAGACTGAGACCCAAAGAGTTAAGTAACTTGCCTGAGGTTACTCAGCTGATAAAAAGAGGAGATGACTAGGATCTGAAGCCCAGCATGACTCTCTTCAAAGCCTTTCCTTTTGTTCTTTCTGATCAGAAGAAATGCACCCTGGCTTCTGGGTCTAGGAGTTGCACATACAGGAAGTCCAGCAGGGAGAAAGCAGAGAGACTACAATAACATTAATGGCTAATATGTTTTATGTGTTGAAAATAAATTTACCAAACCTTATGTTTTATTAATTGATTAATGTATTTAGTCCCCACACCAAGCCCTATCAGGTCGATATTATTATTACTATCCTTGCTTTACAGATGAGAAAGACTGAAGCAGAGAAAGAAACCTTCCCAGCATCACACAGGTAATAAATGTCTGGATTGGGGACCAGCCCAGGCGGTCTCTCCCAGAACCATTATCCCATAAGCTCCCAACCGACCTGATGAGGATGTTCCACCCACAGTTGGATTCAGGTGACAACACCTGAGAAGCTCCCAACACTTACTTTCAAGGACAATGATAATTAGGGCAGAGGTTCCATTAAAATCACCTAAATGAGGCTGTGGGATCTTCTATGGGAAGGAATAGCTTTCCAGAAAGCACACCTGGTCAACCTGCCTGCATGACTGTGGAATATACCTGTGCAGGTGAAGAGAGATTGTATAGAAAAACAAACCAACACAACAAGCAATGGACAACCCAGAAGGTCTTCATATTATTTCCAAAGCAACGGTCTGGGATTTACAAATGAGAGCGTGAAGGTAGAGAGAAGCGCAAAGACCCAAGAACAAGCCAGCTCACCTCCTGACTTTACTGTCCGCACTCGGCACGGCATAGTAGCCTGGTTTGCATTCGTATCTGCAGACGGAGCCCACGTCATGGTTGTGCTGGAGGCAGGGAGGCAGGAGCAAGCTGGCATTCGGGATAACAGGAGGAGCGTCACACTCCAACTTGCAGTAGGCTTCGGGGAGGGACCAGAGCCCATCTTCAAGACAGGTCAACCACGGGTTCAGTCCTGAGCCCAGGAAAAAGAAGCACAGGATGCTCAGAGCAGAGTCCAGAAATCAAAATGTAGCCAAAAAGAACAAAAACCTATCAACCCGTCAGCATTCTCAGGAAGTCACATAATTCTTGATGGAGCAACTTCTCTGGCATCTCAGGTCCAGGGCTCATCCTATCTCTTTTTACTCGCTGAGTATCCACTGGGATCTCTTACAAAGAACAGAGGTCAGATAACGATTCCCTGACCTCCCTTTCATTCCCTGAATGATAGAATGGCTACTAAATAAATCATGACCTCACTTCCTAACTACAAATGATAAAAATGTAGTAGTGACCATGTCATGGAAAGCATGACACATTTATAGTGCTTTTTATATGCCAAAGCATTTTATAATACTTATATAAACTTCACACCTCAAACAACCCATTGCAACAGATACCATCATTATCTCTTATTTTGCACATGAGGAAATTGAGTTTAGGCATCTTGCCCAAGCTAATAAGGGGCAGATGTAGGGTTTGAACTTGGGCAGTTGGGATGCGGAGTTCTGTACTTAAACACCACACCATATGCCTCAGTGTAATTCATGGTTCTTCCAAAGGCAATCCATGAATTTCCCACAGTTGCATCACAAACCCACCTCAGACCTACTAAATCAGGCTCTGTCCGCATTAGGCTCAGGAAGTAGCATTTGTAACGGGCCTCCTGGGTCACTGAGAGGCACACCAAAGTCTGAGAAGAGGTCAAGAGCAAGGTGTGGGGTCAGAGCAGGTTCTACCCTATCTTCATCTCTTACTAGCAGTAAGCCAGGGACAACTCATAGAACTCTGTTCTCATCTATAAAATAGAACTAAAAGCACCTAGCTCATAGGAAGGTTGTAAATATTAAATAAAAAAATTTGCATGATAAAGTGTTTCTTGATTATTAATATGATCAGGCCACTGTGAGTCAGCTTGATTCCAGAGGACGTACAATCAAATAAAAACAGGGAAGCCTATGTGTCTTTCATTCATGAGATCTGAGCCAGGGCATTCTTGTATGTCATTGGGACAAAAATGGTGTTGCCCTTTGGCACTTTGGTGGTGTTATCAGAAGAGGATGGCACAGCAGAGCACATGAGGAGAGTACTGGGGTGAAGAAAAAAATCCCTAAAGTACCCCCAAAGAGAGAGAGCCTGAAGAGAACTTGCATTCAGTTCTTGTTTGGCTGACAATACCTTGAAGCTTGGCTGGTGGGACACAGGAGACTGAACAGCGTTTCAGAAAGTCTGTTCCCTCTGAGCAGGAAAAGGTCGCATAGTTCACCAAAGATGGGTGGGGAACACCACAATCAAGGGGCATGCAGCTCACAATCCGGTCCCAGTGCCCAGAGGAACATGTGAGCAGAATTTCCTTCTACAAACAGAGAATTTTTTTCCATCAAGTTCACATGAAAAAGCTTATCAAAGTAGTTTCCAGGCTTTGGAGGAATCCTGGTGATTATTTGTGCAAACATTCAAAATAGGTAAAATGATTTTGCGTTGTTCCCTCCTTAGGCCCTACTGGCTTGATATAGATCTTCAGTACCCAGGTAGGCTGCTGCTGACCATCCCTGTTAGTGTAAGAGAATCATTGGAGACACTCTTCCAGGCCAACTCTTGATTGCCTCCCTTGTGCTCTTGGATCCACTCTATGCCCTTCTCCACCATGCTCTGTGGCCCTGTGGGTTTCATGCCTCTGGTTGTGCCCAGGCCTAGCACCCAGAACCCACTGGCAGGAGATTGCAGAGCCAGGAGGGAAAGGGAGGTCTGGACGCTTATTCTTCCTACTCCAGTAATGCCAGTTGGCTTTGTCCCTTGGTAGCCCTCTCCATCCTCTCCTACACTCTCTTCCTGTGGGTTCTGCTCCCTGCTCCTTGCAGTCAACTCTTCAGGCCTACTGGTGATGTCACCACTTGACCCTGGGATTCGGCAACTCCTTGTAATTTCCCTGTATCCTGCCTCCACCTTCATAAGTAGTCCCTGTATTAAATTCCCTCAAATTGCCCACTTCGGAGCATGTCATCTGTTTCCTGCTGGGAGCCTGGCTGATAAACCAACTGATAATGCTCCTGAACATAATTACCTCCACTGAGAATGGTGCACAGTATCTAAGAACAGCTGGGAATCAATGCATACAAGGCACCTTCCAAATCTTCTGGTTAAATTGGAGAGATTCCAGCCCTTTCCCTGAGCCTGTCATTTTTGTGGGGTAGCCCTGGAGTTCCTCATCACTAAATAAATGAAGAGACATTTATTGAGCACCTAGAAGGGCCAAATTCTGTCTAGGTTTGGATAAACAAGACACCCTCCAGGAGCTAATCATCTACCAGAAGAGCAAATCATAGGTTGAAACAATGGCTCAGAAAAACAAAGGGAGAAGAATGGAAAGAAGGAGAAAGAGAAAGAGGAAGGGAGGAAAGGAAATATGGAAGGAAAATGCAAGAGATATATATTGTTATTTATTACAGCCTACTCTTTCTGTAGTGATTTGCGAGAATACAATACAAAGAATGGAAATGATAAAACAAAAGAAGTAGGGGACAGGGACCAAGAAGAAAGAAAACATAAAAATGTAAAAAGAGGCAGCCATATTTTATGTAGGTGCTCACTCTGTGAGACAGCACCATGGGGGCTGGAGGAGGGACTGTCCCTCCACGAGCAGGAGGCCAGTGTCTGCAGGGAGGTTCACAGAGTAGGTGATACAGCACCTGGCCTGTGAAGGATGAGCAGGACTTCCCAGCTGCCGAGGGAAAGGGGAGAAGAACGTGTCCAGAGTGAGGGGGACAGAGTGAGCTGGGACTGAGAGACCTGGAAGCTCATGGCTTGTTTGGGAAAGAGCACAGCCATCACTCCAGCCAATGGGTTACCACAGGTCAAAGAGAGCACGGGGAGATTCTGCAGCCCCATTCTGCGGCTCAGCAGCCATCCCACCAGGAGACCACAGTGACAGTGAAGCCAAAGGTAAAATGACTGGTGAAAGCACCTGTCACCCCTGACACCCACTCCTGGCCAGCTGTGCCTCTCTCTTCCCAATGTTTCTCTGTTGCCTGCCAGAAGGACCCAAGTCAAAGCCAGACACATTTTTCTGTTTAGTTTCAGTTCTTATGTCAACAAAAAGCAAATATCCCCACTGTCTTGTGATCACGAGCTGGGATTGTATAATTTCCTTAGTGGGGCTGGCCTCGGGTGACAGGAGCAGTCAGCTGGAGAGCTGATTGCTGACTCCACCACATGGTTGGCAGAGGGTGAGCTCCCACCTTCCTCCTCCCCACCCAGACTGCCCCTTGCACACTTATCACAGTGTGGAAGCCTGGCTTGAACCACAACGATCGCTTACAGAATCCGTCTCGAACCCTGCATATATTGCCTGGTTTTTCTCCTGGCTTCATTAAGTGTTGTCCATTTTGTCTTGACTGTGCTCCTAATTGTAATGCATTGCAAACACCGTCTTTTCTTCTCTCCCTCTCTTTACCTATCACACAAATGGAGTCAGTCCCTATTTTTGTTGTTGTTGTTGTTATTCTCTCTCTTCTCTAGTGTAAGTTAAGCTGGGTGAAGAACAGGGGACAAGAGCTCTGCTTTTCTGACCAAAGCACCATCGACCAAGGAGCTGGTGTCTCCAGGTCTATCAAAACTGTTTCTCTCTATGCAGAACCTAAACCACCTGAAACCAACAACTGTGTCTTTGAGTTCAGACCATCTCTAAGCAAGTGAAATTCTTCCATGAATCTACCACCTGCTAAGTAGTCAATTGGTACAAAATACAAGCAATTCCAATCTTTTGCACCAATGATACCTGACTATCAGTCATGCATCCATTCTTTCCTCATCATTCCATGTCTTTCTGGTTCTCTCCTCAAGCACCATTATCTTTTCCCTAATGCATCCTTTCTCTGTCTCATATGATGGTCATGTCTTCTAAGGGCTGATTTCAAGTTTAAAGTTCCTCTGTAGAGTATTGAAAGCTCTCTAAAGGAAAGATGGAAAACAGAATTCTTAGTTGAGAATACATTATCATGCTCATAGTAATGGCAGCTTAATGAGGGCTATGTGCCTATCATTTAGCTAGAAGCTTTTCAATTATTTCCAATCAGTCATCATTATGACTCAATGACATAAATACTTCTGTCCTCATTATTTCACAAATATGGAAGAACACTTAAAAAGACTAGTTTCTTTTGTTTGTTTTTGCTTAAAATTATATAACTAATAAACAGTGGAGCCAAAATTTCATTCCATGTTTGTCACCTGAGCCATGCTCTTAACTAATATATTCTACTACCTCCAAATGCTGGAAATAGTGCTATGGTAGCTTGGAGAAATGTGGAAAATTAGGCAAAAGCTAGAATCATGATATAATCCCCACCTCAGTAACAGAGGGAAGAAAATCAGACTCTTTCTCCAGCCTTCTTATATAAAGAAGGCTGGGAGTCAAACTATGAGCCACAGACAAACTGATTACAACCTATCTTGCTTACAAATTGTGGGAAAATGTAAACTGTGAAATTCTCATCTTGAAGGCAAAAGTGGGACTGTGATTTCTGACAGGGAAAGGAGGACGAGAACGGGATAAGCGTCCCTACCTGCTGTCTGCATGAGAGAAACTGACACCCTAGTTAATGGGAACTGCACCTTGCATTTCTGTGAAGCTGTGCTCTCCTTGCTTGTTAGAGTCCTTATCTTTCCTTCAAGTGATTTAAAAACACCTGCCCTTCCCCCATTCAGCCAGGGAGGGGAGCATAAGTCCCGTCCGTTCCCTGGAGCTTGGTCTTGATGACCACGGGTTTCCAACTCACCTGTATAGGCCTGAGGTATTTCCCACTGTTGGCCTGAAGGGCAAACCCCCTTTGACAGGTAATAGCACACTTCATGTGACCTGGGCCACCAGAGGTACAGTTCACCATATCCGCATGATCAAGCAGCAATGGCACACAGCTGCCCTGCTCCCCACAGGGCCGATGGACACAGCTGGGGATGACAGAAACAAAAGCATCTTAGACTCCAGACCAGCAGGCAGCAGCAAAAACTTTGCAGCTTCCTCTGGAAAGTGCCTCTAAACCAAAGAGAATGATTTTTCTCCAAAACCTACACTGAATTCATCACCTCCTTCTGTGTGACCTGGAACCCTGCGACATGAAATAAACAAGAACAATATCAGTTAACAAGTAATGAATGATTAACTGACTCCACGGCTTTTCCAGGAGGACAAAATGGTGACAGGACAAGGTGGGGAATGTGTCCCAAGAGCTCTGGATGGCATCAGAAATGGCTGGATCAGAGAGCATGCCTCAAAATGTTTAACAACCAGTACTTCTGAGTCCCAAACAATCAGAGCAGACCCAGGTCAGGAGTGAATCCTTGGGGCCCCTGGTTGTGTCAGGTACTAACCTTTTAGTTGTTTGATTCCAGAGGGCCCTGGAAGAAGGGTCTGGGTATCTGAGATGGCAGAAAAGTCAACATTTATTGGTTGGTATGTAAATATTTCTGACAACTGGAGCCATAGCACTACACACCACTGAAAATCAGCACTGGCTAATCAGAAACTGAGCCCTTGACAGGAAGAGGAAACTCACACATATTAAATCTCGGCCACATGCCTGATGGTTGTGCTAGGTGCTTCCAGGACATCATCTCAGCAGAGGAGGACCACTGCCTGGATCTCTAGGGTCAGTCAGCCAGGAATGGGAGAGAGAGTTAAACTCTCCAAGTTCAGGTCTAGACTGTAACAGCAACAAGGAGCATTACCCTCTTCCCAAGGCAGAACCAGAGAAAAATTAGAGCATTGGCCCCATGCTGTCTGACTTTGAATCCTGGATCCACCATTTACCACCTCTGTGATATGGCTGAGTTATTCATTCCCCAGTGTTTTAGCTCCTTCCCCTGTAAGAAGGGGTTTAATAATGGTATATATCCCACAGGGTTATTACTGTTCTGGGTTAATTCCCTCTACTGCTCCACTGCAAATGGCTGAAGTCCCACCCTCAGTTACTTGTTTTCTATTTGCCATCCATGCTTTTTGGTTTTCCCATTTCTATACATTTGTTCAATTTGTTGAGATTTCTAAAAGGCTTTTCTTCTCCAAGAAGCCCCTCCAGATGTTTTCCTCCTTTGAACCTCCCAGGGAAATTTTTAAAATAATTTCCTTCTAACACTTCTAATATTCTATCTTATATTATAGTCATGTGTGCATCTGCTTACTCTTTCATTTATTCATCCTTTGATCTACAAGGCAATTAGTAGCTGAGTATCTCCTAAGTACTGAAACTCCCAACTCAATTATGAACCTCTTGAAGACAAATACAGGCTCTTACTCACTTTTATATTCACCATAAAGCTTGCTGTAGTAAACACAAGAAAATTCTGCTGAATTAAATTTGCTCAGACAGCAAAGTAAGTCAATGGCTATTAAGATGGGTAATTTGTTAATTCTAAAGTGACAGATGGGACTCTGAAACACAAAAATATTATCATCAAACAGTGATTCAACCATCTTGCCCTACTCATTCATTCACTAATAAACATCTACTGAGCACTTATTGTTGGCAAGGCATTGGCTTGAGTACTGGGGGTACGATAAGTATCATGCCCTTAAGGAAATCATAATCTAGTGGGGCCAATGAGATATTTTCTTGCTCATGATGCTGTTACCAGTGGTGCTAAATATTAGCCAAAATGGCTACCGTGAGGCTCATCATCATTAATTTGCCCTATTTGCCCTAGAATTGTGTTAGCAGTCAATGACTTTATTAAAAAGCTGGGCAACAATACAAGAAAGTGAAAAATAAAATGTCATTGAATATGCACATAACACCTTGACATAATTGAGAATTGATTTTAAAAGCACTCATCTAAAAAGGATGGATTTGATCTGAATATGCTAAAGTTGCTGCTTCTTATCTTGTAGCCATAGGATTTAAATCATATGTCAGTGACATTCTCATTCTTTTATCTGTGCTTATTAGCTATAGAATAGAGGTGTTGGAGTTGAGTAGTTTGAAAAAACCTTTTTTACTCTTTTGAGTTCTTATTATTCCCTTCGATGGTATGGAATGCCTCAGATTCACTCTACTGAGTCTGGTGGAGGGAGGAATATATGAATTGGGGGTAGGGGCTGTTAATTGTCAACACAAACTCCCCAAATCCAATGCTGATAATTGGGTAGGCAATATAGGAAATGAATCTTTGTCTCTGAGTCTTTATTGAACCTATCTGGATAAGGGATCTGAAACCTGACCATTCTTCATGGGGTGAGAGCAGTACACCTCATTAGTGATGCCTAAAGAACTCCAAGTTTCAGAGATGCTGTATTCCTGATGTCCACACAAAGTCATATTTCTTCAGCGTGGTATGCAGAGAATACTAGGAAACACAGTTATTAACAAGTTCTTGTTCATGTCAGCTTGTTGCCAAGAAATTAATGTGAAATAGTATGTGCTGTTTTTCAGTGACTCCATCCAATTAATTAATCCATGTCATCACTGAGGACAAATACGTGCTGAGATAAGACACAGAACAAATACTCTGAATGAGCTTCCCTCCATCAAGATGGGGCTCCATTAACTGCTGTTGCTATGACTACCGGTGTAAGAAGCCCTTCCAGCATTGGCAGTGGAGGAGGAAGAATGAGACAGGGGAGCGTGTTAGAGGGGGGAAGTGGCATGAAATAAGACCAAGGCAAAAAAAGAAAAAAAGGCACCAAACCCAGACCTGTTTATGAAGTGAGAAATGGTTTTAGGGCAGCTGCTGCAAATTCTTTCACTAGCTTACATTTCCATTTGCTTCCTTTTTTAAGGAATTTGTTTTATGAGGACGGTGTTTGTCAGGTTACTAGCTTCTGATGGCATCTGGTACCAATTGTAGAATTCTCTCCCCTGCACCCCAACCCCCCTTTTGTGTTTCTCTTGCACTACAAACACCGCTTTTCTGAGGGCTGTTGTGTCCTCCATTTTTCTGCCCTCCCCAAACATTCTCCTTTCTACCTGGTGCTACACGAGTTTTCATATTGATAATGCTAATAGTAAAAACAGTTAGTCTTAAAATTTCTCTACAAGCCTTCTTCTTATGGTCTTCAGACAAACAGTAATGAAAGTGGCAGCCTCAGGGTCTTACAATGCCCCAGAGAGGTGGGAAGTTAGGTATTTTTCTTGGTTTGACATACAAGAAACTGAAGCTGCTTGGAGACTGGCTGGAGGCCACACAGCGAGTCAGAGGAAAATCCTCAGGCTGGAGCTCAGAGCCCTCACTCTCGGGCCAGCCTAGAGACCACCTCCCTGGGGGGGATGAGGCTGCTCTCCTGTTGCTTTCTTCTCAGTTCAGGAGCTAGCAGTATAAGCCAGGGAGAGCCAAGAAGCTCCTCATCTCAGCAGGGCAGTTAGGGGGAAATATAGAATATTTAATAGTCTGTCTTCGTTTCAAGCAGTTTTCTTTTAAATGATAACAAATCAAATTGTCAATATTTGTCCAGTTGCCACTGTCTGCAAGATGCCCTGCTTGGTGTGTTTTCTCATTTGGCAAAAGCTCCTTAGCCTTCCACCCACTTTTTCCAGATCTTTCCCCACACCCCATCACAATGTATTCTCAGGTAAGGATATGATGAATCCATTCAGATGTGATTCACAGGTATTTCCATAGTAACAGGAGACAAAGTTTTAAACCAAAGGAATGAGTTTTTTCATGATGGAATTTTAAGTCAATAGGCCCTTAAAAATCACACTCTGTAGATGGCCACCTACCCATAATTCTAGCTCCGTTCTTTGTCGCTCCATTTCTCTGATAAGCCTCTACTCTCTCTCTTCTGGTCCTCAATCCCCAAGGTCATTATGTTGGAGAGTTTTAAAAAATGCTTTCAATGAGGAATCCCTGTACAAAATGTTATGTTAACCCCAGGCTATCCTCCTCTTGTACATAACCTGCTCCTGTGTACTCAGGCACAATCCTAATACCATCCTACCATAATGATGTGTGCGTGTCCTTTTGTTGGTTGGGTCTGTGAGTGACACCTGTACTTGGGAAACCTTTGTTGGCACAGTTCCATAAAAGGAGTGGTCCTCATGTGGCAGGCTTTCTCAATCACACTTGTACATTAGACTCACTTAAGCAGCTTTTAAAAAGTATAGATACCCAGGCCTTGCCCCCTGGAGATTTTGATTCTGATGGCTTGTGGTGGGATTTTAGCATCTGTGACTTTATAGGTTTCAAAGTGTTTGGTGCTCACCATGAACGAAACCCAGCACCATGAAGGTCTGGTATGTGTAACCTGAAAGCTATGTCAATAAATTCCATAGGCCAAGACTATAAAATAGTAAGGCCGATTCCAGAAGGAGAACCTGGTCCCACTGCTTGATTATTACACATCCATGTATTAAGTCATATTATCATGTAGAAGCCATAAGATAGATCAAAAGTATGCAACATTTTTCCTATTCTGAAGAAGCTTTCACCATAGCTGCAGAGAGAATAATGAAATCATGTGTTACTGATTATAAATTCATGGCATTTCAGAGACAGTTTTAACATTGGGTACGATTTGATCTCAATGAATGATCAGAATTTGGAAAGGCAAAAAAGATATCCTAGAAAGTAACCTCTGATACTGTACAGAGAGAACACAGGTAAGGTGGCACTCCCAACACTTCAACAAAATTACCATTTCCTCCCCACACTGAGAACTGAAGAAAATTCATTATGTGTGTGGGTCTCTTAAATCATGACTAACAAATTTAGAGAACCTATAGTGAAAGGAGCCCACATCCGTATTTGAAGACAAACTTACAGGCAAGTTCCCAACGCCTTCCACTGCCTTACAGTGGTTGCTGAAGAACAGGGTAAGGCTGACCCCAGAAAGTAGATATCATTCTCTGCAGAGGGAGCAGACAGACCCACTAAGAAACTTGTCATGGGCTATCTCCCAGGGCATCTCTTTTTCATTTTCCATTTCTTGAGGCCACTAGAAAGAAGTTGGTCTACTTCCCAGACAAGGTCCACATTTGGGAAGCTGGGTAGTTCCTGACAAATGGGTGAAGTCCTGGCTCTTCTGCCCACAGCTTCCCCACAGCTTTGGTCCAAGGATTCCCTGAGGGTCTGAGCCATCTGAAGGAATTTCAGGAGACTACAACACTATTCGAGATGCAATCAGAATTCATAGTGAAGGGGTACCTGGGTGGCTCAGTCAGTTGATTGATTGATTCTTGATTCTGGCTTAGGTCATGATCTCAGGGTCATGAGATTGAGCCCCACGCTGAGTCCTGTGCTGAGCCCCGAGTTGGGCTCCATACTCAACATGGAATCTGCTTGAGATTCTTTCTCCCTCTCCTTCTACCCCTCCCTGCTGCTCTTGTGTGATAAATAAATAAATAAATAAATAAGTAAATAAATAAATAAAATCTTAAAAAAAAAAAAGGAATCCATAGTGAAACCCTACTTCTCCCATGTGAGGGCTAATGGAAGATTATATGCTAAAGACCACATTTGCTTGAACATGAATAATTCTGGGTGGGAGGAGTGGATGTGACTTTTAACAATGATCTTAGAGGAACCACAATTTTTAAAAGTAAAATGGACCTTAAAGATAATTCAACCCAAATTCCTCATTTTAGAGGTGAGGAAAATGAGCCCAAAAGAAATGATGGGATATTCCAGAACACTAACACTACAATATAATAACCAAGAAATATTTAATTAAGCTTTGGCTCAAACTCAAAATCAGGATGACATCAGCTCATGGACTTTTCTCAAGTCAACATCCCACCCTCCTTTAGGCAGCCAGAAAAAGCTGACCACAACTTGATATCTGGAATCTAGGTTAGTTTAGGAGAAACTGTTTGGCATCTGTACCATACATTTTGAAAAACAGCATGGTATAATAGAGAAAGTAGTAGATCAAGGCCAATGTGACCTGGGTTCGGGTCTTGGCTTGTCCCTGCTTACATCTATGACCTTGGGTAAGTCTCTTAACTACTCTGGCCCTCTGTCTGCAAATTTGTGAAATGATGGGTTTGAACTAGGTTCTCTTAAAGGTCCCTCCCAGCTCTAACATGATATTTAATTTCCCAGATGAGGTGATGGTGGTATTGGGGTGGGAGTACAGAAAACCCATAAATGGGCAGCAGGATGTGGTGGAAAACCCAAAAAAAAGAGTTTCTCACAATCTTTCTTGCCCAGTATAAGTTTTTGCTTAATATTCCAACTTTTCAGTTGCTTAGTTAAACAGAATATTGCAATTCATTTATCCAAGAAGTACCACTATTCACCAAATAGCAATCCCAGTGGTTTCAGCAGAAACAGCTCTTTCAAGGTTAAATAGTAAAGAGGATCAGATTTCTGGCCATTCTCCTACTGTGTTTTATTGATTCTTATTGAAATAAGAGGGTGTGGGCTAAGAAGGAATGTATGCTCTGGATTTGGCAGCAGATGGAAGTAGAATGTACAGAATGTAGAGTTGACTGGAAGAAATGGAGTTCTCATTAATCTTGCCACCACCAATGGCAAAACCAAATAATAATAATAATCCATCCTTAGAGAGCTTTGCTGTTTCTCCAAACCAATACAAAAAGATACAGTCTCTACTGTGGCTCCCCATCTTACCTCCTCCTCACTCTGGCTCCATCTTTGCTTTGTAGGACAGGAAACACATTAAATGTCAAGTATATTTCCATCAGCCTTCTCAGGCAAAACAATGCTGGTACTTTGAAGGGATTTACTGAAGCATCATACTAACCAGGAAGGTGAAATTAATTCAAGTTCTTTTCCTCCAAAGATTCTCATCTGAGAGAAACAGGGGAATCTCAGTAGTAATTCTGTTTCTTCCCTCATGACAGAGAAATGATGAAATTATTGCACGAAGCAGACTTCTTCTATTCCTGTATGTTGGGAAAGTGGAGGTTCCCCTGCCTCTCTATTGAAGGTTTTGTCCTGAAGTCGGCCCCTTGGGAGAGGTCCATCTCTTCCTAGAATGTGACCTATTTGTAAGTTCAGGACTGGACTCTGGTGGCCCCAGTACTGGATAATTTGCTTCACTCATTTCTAATTCTGGGCATAGTTTTTACCATGCCTGGCTGTAACACTAGAAGTCCCATCCAAATACCCCCTGTCCTTCTAAAGAGAAACAGATTTACATCACACAGCCAAAAGCGCTCCCTTTCAAATCCCTGCCTCACCATGTTTCAGAACCCATGATTTTAATGTAGGTTATAAAATATGTGGAATACCAAAGGAAGTGTCCAAACAATTGCTGGCTAATTGGCAGAGGATAGGCTTCCTAGCATTGCATCAGGGAAACAGAATCACCCCTCAGAAACAACAGGGCGCCTGGCTGACTCAGTCGGTACAGCATGCAACTCTTGGTCTTGGAGTTGTGAGTTCAAGCCCCACGTTGGGTGTAGAGATTACTTAAAAATAAAAAATCTTAAAAAAAAGAAATAACAAATGTGTATGTGTATGTAAATTATAAAAACATAAATTATATACATATAAAAATGTATTTTTTCAGTTTGCAAAGGCAGTAACCATCCCCATGTGGGACATTTCCAAATGAGGAGTGACTGCTGGAGCCCCCAAATGATTGTACTGCTGACTCTTGTCCTACCTACTGTTCATCCCTGGACACCAATTAAACTATTAATCTGGGAGTGACACTTCCCCAGCCACATTCATAGGCCCAGCCTGAGGAATTGTGAAACACATATAGTTAAGTGAGGCAACAGTACAGTCCTGTGAATGAAGTTTAGTAGGCATGGGTTTTCGTCTGTGTCATTCCTAGAACAGTTCCTACAGGGCAGGCGGAAGGAGTAGCATGACTTCTCTGTGGCTATACAGAAGCTGTGTAAACTCAGGTCTTGAGGATTTGCCAGCCAGCACCTTGAATGAGTCTCAAATTCACACATGGAAGTTAAATAGATGTTCTGAAACCAGTTCCAATATATGTGTGTGGGGGTGCACATTCCCACACTTACAACCAAGCAATTCTTGGGCACCAGCAGGATGTCTGGGTGTTTAACTCAATCCTAACACTATCTGTCCAGAGAAAGCATCAGGTTCCACAGGTTAAGAGATCAATCCTACCAAACCGCCCCATCCTCAACTCAGGCACCAGTCACAAACCCAAGTGGTTACCTATACTTCTGACTGACTGGCTATAAATCAGAGGTTCTCAGAACCTCCTCCTCGGGTTTGATTAATTTGCTAGAACCGCTCAGAGAACTCAGAGAAACATTTACTTACTGGTTACTAAGTTATTATAAAATAATAAATAGAACTCTAGAACAGCTGGATGGAAGAGATGCCCAGGGCAAGGTATGGGGAAAGGACACAGAGCTTCCATGCCCCCTTCAGGTGTGCCACTTTCCCCAGTCTCCATGTGTTCACGAACCCAGAAGCTCTCTGAACACAGCCTTTTGGGTTTTTCCAGAGGCTTCAATACATAGGCTTGATTGACTGATTCAACCTTCAGCCCCTCCCTGCTCCCTGGTCAAGGGGTAGGACTCAAAGTTACAACCTTCTAATCATGTGTTTGGCTGTACTGAGAAGCAGTCCCATCCTTCAGTGCTTTCCAAAAGTCACTTCATTCACATAACAAAAGACACCTTTATCACTCTCAACACTTAGGAAATTCCAAGGGCTTGGGAGCTGTGAGCCAGGAACCGCAGACTAAGACCAAGTATCACAATATTGCAGAAGTAGAGCATAAAACACGTGCTGGGCCCCTTTGGGAATCTCCCTCTCCCCCTGGCTTCCTTTCCCCGGTTTCTGGGGAAAGTTTCTGGACTCTCCAACAGAAGCTTCACATTGTTCCCATCATCTCATAATCCGGGGATTTGTCAGTCCTTGGTTGACATCAGATTTGGAATATTCCTCCCTTCTGTTCTTTTGTTCCCTCCAGTTCTCCCAACCCTTGCAATGGCTATGGCTCATTTTCTTATGGAGAAATGAAGGCCCAAAGAAGGGAGGAAAGGGACTGTCCTGAAATCACGTGGTAAGACTGATGATGTAGCCAATAGTAGGAGACAGGGGTCTGGACTTTGGGCTTCCTGCCACTTCAATCCCCAGACTGCCTCCACCTCCACGGTTATGGCTACATAGAACCAGACAGGGCCTGAGAGTCATTCCAACCAGAACTTATGGTCAACTCCGTCAACAGTGTCTGTCTACTTGGCAGGCTGGCAAAATGACAGAATCCTAGAAATACTGTTTTGTTTTTATTTTCTGTACTCTTTCCACCAGCTGCTATGAAATCAGACCATAAGGACAGGGCCAGCCCTGAGCAAAATTGAGAAGCAGATGACAGTTTAAAGTCTCTCTTTTCAGTACCACTTTTTCTGTTTCTGGTACTCCCCATAACTTCCAGATGCCTATGCCAGGGTGCATTTAGCAGGGCCTTGGTCTATTTTTGAATACGAGAATAGTTCTGCTATAAAGAGTTTATAACAACTTAGGACATTTCTACTTCTATTCAATAGTTATTTACTATTTTAAAGAGACCCTCGGAGATAACCAAGACTTGAAGAAAATCTTTCCTAATGCTGGAATTTCAGACAACATGATAAGACATAGAGGAGTCATTATTTCAAAGTTATTGTTTTGAAACTAGCCTATTCCTTAGAGGGAGACTCCAACTCCCAGTCTTCATAAGTTGTTTGTGCCTATTCTTAGCTTTTGACCAAAAGCCGCCACCTAACCAGTTCTCAGAATGCCTCCCACTAAGAATCATCAGAGACAAGGTAATATTTTAATAAAGGCTATTTCTAGAATAGTCTAGTCATGCACCAATAAACCCCTCAATGAGACCAAGTCTGCGACCTTTTCATTTTTCCTCTGTAACCCCTCAAGAACAAATAGTTGAACAGACTCAAACAGCTAACTGTACCTCCCAAAGTAGACCTGTTGTTCACCAGGCCATCTGTCATTGGTCAAAAGAATCAGAATCCTCTCCAGCGATTCTCCTCCTTCCCTCTTATTTTATGGACAAATCATTCTGGGAAAAGGAAGTTAGGCAAGAAACCTAGGGAACAATTGAGCAGCTACAATTCTTTCTTTGCTTAAGAAACAAAAACAGATTCAATGTCAATTTGCTAAACTGCTTTGGGGAAGAAGATAATCAAATGAGTAGAAATGTAATACATATTTCATTTCTATAGTGCCTTTCCCAGCAAGAGACAACACTTCCCATCATCCTGGAGTATTAAAAGCAAACCCTCTTCTAAAAACAAAAGAAGAGCCAAAACAAATGCTTTAACCTGTAGCCCCTAGAAAAAGAAAGGAAGGAGCTCTTCACTTTGTGAGGCTATCAAAAGGGAGGTGATCTGAATGCTGTACATAGAAATGAGCAGGGGAAGGAGAGGCCTGGCATTGTAGAGTCCCAATCCAGGCAGAGGAGGAAGGGAAACGGTTGGCATTTCAAATCTTAGCTCCAAATAATTGAAGCACAATAGGAATTGGTAAAGCAGCAGCAATGAGGGTTCCAGAGAATAATGAAGCATGAAGCAGAATGACGGATAATAGAGATGGAATGATCCTATTACCAAGAGCAGGCTCACAAACTGATTACAGTGGGAATGGAATGCCAAGGCACTGAGCTGTGCTCTGGCTATGTGCCCCTGGACAGGGGTTTGGAGGCCTTATAATGTAGCCCCAGCTCTACCCCTAATCTACAGTATAACCAAGAAGAAATATTTTGACACTTGAGTCCCAACATCTCCCAAATGGAAAACACAGCCACTTCCTCCCAGAAATTCTCTGGGGATTTTAAAATCATAAAAGAGAAGTTCTATGGAAAAGTTACTCTCTGTTCCACTGCATCCCTCCACCCCCAACCAAAATTCCACATCTATAGTGAATTCTCCAAGGACAACAGAGGGTGACCCAAAAATCTTCTGGACTTGACTCACTGATGAAGCTCTATCTTCTACTCTACCTTCTTGGTCAACAGATCTACATTTTCAAGAACTTTCTAAGGCGAAAAACATCTTTTTGTCACAGCACAGGGGTGCTATGAAGGGGGGGTCGAAAGAGATGAGGCAGCTAGGGTAAGTCGGCCTGAGATATAGCATTAGCCCAGCATATTACTAAAGGTCATAAGTTGCAGGTAGGAAACTATGAGTTATTTGGTAATAGCTATGATTTTTCTCCCTGGATTATTTAGTTTTGCAGTCCCTGCTTTAGGAAACAGAATCTGAAGAATAGAGGCTACACAGAGACAACAGAGTTGACTAAACTAGTACACATGTCCATAAATTTGCAGGTGTCCCTGCATCCTGAGGCATTCCCAACCAAACCAGATACACATTATTCTTTGATTACTCAGTTGTTGTTGGTTTTTTTAAAGATTTTATTTATTTATTTGACAGAGACAGACACAGCGAGAGAGGGAAAACAAGCAGGGGGAGTGGGAGAGGGAGAAGCAGGCTTCCCGCTGAGCAGAGAGCCCGATGAGGGGCTCGATCCCAGGACCCTGGGATCATGACCTGAGCAGAAGGCAGAAGCTTAACAACTGAGCCACCCAGGTACCCCGATTACTCAGTTTTAAAATGACCTGATTCTCATCTTTACACAAGCATGGTTGACAAAACATGACAGATATTTTAATTATGTACATGTACATTTTTATGTTAAGTATATGAGAGTCAGAAGCTGAACGCCAACTGATATCCATAATAGCAGCCTAGTAGTAAATGTTTTCAATGCAAAAGGTAAATTCTAAGAGTTGTTGCTTTGAATATAGAATCATACAAGAGCACAGTGTATGTGTTCATTATGTTTTCTTGATTCAGACTTCATGTGTTCACGTTTAGTTTGCTTTAAGTAAATAGAAAAATGCAGATTAATGCAGAAGAAAAAGAAAGAGGAGAAAATCTGGGGATGACATTGCTCTTTACAAAAATATTTATTTTTTACTTAAAAAATAATACCCTTCTGAATGGCACAATCGTTTAAAAAGCCAAATCATTTTAAAATGTAGTTACATAAAAATAAATAAATACAATGTAGTTATATAATTCATTACACATTAACCTTTTCCAAAAGATTGTCTTGTATAAAGTGAATATACATACACACATGCACATATAGCCACATTTTACTAGACCAAAATTGCTAAAACAATTAACTCTCAATTATCCAATATTATGAAAAGAATCAGAATACAAATTTTTTAAACAATAGCCACGTTTTTTATTTTTAGATTTTATATGATTTTATGACTTTCCAGGAAACAGATATTACTGATTAAATTTCACTTTAATTAATAATAATTATAGTTGAGCCATGGAGAAGGTGGCTCTAAAGGTGGCTCAGGTTTGGAATAAGGAAAAATGGACTAGGGAAGAGAATATGGATGGATATGGATCATTGCTAAAATGGATATGGTGTAACTAGATAATGGAGAGTTGAGGGGACATTTTCTAGTAAGACAGCTGCTTAGATAATCCACCTACTAAGAATAAGGAATTTCTATGAGAAGACATTGCTCTTAGAATCTCTGTTCTTCCCTCATGCTTTTTTTCCAAATATAATTTGAGGGAGGGCAGCAGGGTTTCTTGGATGGTAGTAGACATGGATACATTTCTGAAACAATTTCTATTCTTATAATGGAACGTTCCTTTACTAAAAACAAATTTCTTGGATCCTAGTCTTAGTTTTGCTAATCTCAAATAAGGTGAATTTGTACACTCTGAGTCTGTTTCCTTAACTGAAAAATGATTCCTGGAACATTGTAGGCATTTAATAAATATTTTTGAATGATGAATGGTCCATCTCTTTCTATACAGAGACATACATGCACACACACACACACACACTCAAACCACATGCACACACACCATATAGAATAATTAGTTTTACAAATCAACTTACATGAAGCTTTTCAAAAACTTTCTTCTACTTGAAGTAAAATATAGTAAGCATACACAAGGTATACACTCACACTCTCACACACATATCCATTGTATTAGACCTAAATTGTTACACGAATCTACCTTCAGTTATCCACAATGAAAAAAAGGATCAAAGCATGACTATATATAGTTAATGAGAAAGAATGAGAGTAAGAACAAGAGAGAGAAGAAAGAACTTAGGTTTCTACATGGATATTCATTTGAAATAATTAATATCATTCAATAGTAGATTGGAATACTTGGCGTTGATAAGCTATAGTTTAAGGTAAACCTCAGAACCCACAACAATTTTTTATTTATGAATATCTATTACTTGTTTTTTATCTCAATCAGAATGTATATTTATACTGAATAAGTTAATGAGGTATTTATACTTCATGTTTGCCTTGGACTTAAAATAAGTTCAAAACATTAAAAAAAGAAAATATGCATTTCTAGTTGGGTCGAATCTATTTAGAAGTTATACTGAAAAGTGGTCTGAAGATTAAAGCCAGGACCTTAAAGGAAATCTTAGCTGGAACGTAAAAGGCAAAGAACAAAAATGGGATTTCTTCTGGGTTCCTTGACAAGATCTTTCCTGCCACTTTGCGATCCTAGAGATGCACCATGTAAATATTGCTCTTTGGCCTGTTAGTGTAATGTCACATGTTCCCAGTAGATGTAACTGGAGAGACTTCCAGGAAGAAGGGGCATCTCTTCTAGATTCCCATGTGTTTTCCTCTCCTGGCCTCTGCAGGACTTGACATCTGACAGGGCTTCAGTCCGGCGGTGCTCACGCTGTAAGGAGTTTCAGGGACACCCTGCACAGCTCAGCAAGGTCTACCAGCACTCTAGCTGGAGCAAGCCTCAAAGGTGACCCACTGATTGACTTCCCAGAAAGTTTCACCAGTGCCCAGTGGGTGACCTCCAGAAAGTGTCAGCAGCACCCTAAGGGCAGCTTTCCAGAAGTCCCAAGAGTGCCTGAGCAGGCAGCTTCCAAAGAAGCTTTGATCAGCACTCCAGTGGGTGGTTTCCTGCTTGCTGGCCCCAGACTCTAAAACCTCAGCAAACTTCTGTGTCATCCCTTGTGCCATCGCCAAACCCACTTTGATGAGATCCAAATCATAGCCTTAGGTGGGGAGCCTTTTCCACATTTGTTCCTTCCTCTGATACTCTTCCCTCACCTCTAAATGGAAAATGGAATGACTGCTCCCTTTATCCCCCATTCTTCTATTCATTAGGGTTCTCTTAAGTAGTTAATCCTTTTTAGTTCCCCTAAGTAGTTAATAGTTCTTTATATTAAACTCTCCCTATTCTAATTACTGTGTCCTCACTGGACCCCGACTGGCATAGAATGGACCTGTATGTGGTACCAGGAGATAGATTCACAAAGGTCAGATCTGGGGATCAGTTTGGTTGTACCTTTGGGCTTGAGTACAATGAGGAGCTCCTTGTCAATGGGAAATGGGATGCTAGCAGTCTATAACATGCAGTGGGATAAATAACAAGCATTACTTTTGGTTGATGGTGATGAAGAGCCAACTGGAAATACATACCCTCGGAACACAAGTGGTTGCTGACTTAATGGAAGCTGTTCTTTACACCACTGCTGAGCATGGCACAGCCGCAAAAGAGAAGAAAGCACGCTGAAGCCAGGAAGAGAAGCCCTTCCTCCTGTAGTATCTCTCCATTACCCACTTCTGACAAAGCTGAACACTGTGTCAGCTGGCAAAGGATAAATATCAATAAAATCCTGTTCTAGTATTTACACATGCACATGTTGAGAGTGACCTGAGAGCTGAGAAGCAAGAAACTGATCAGTGGCACACCTTGTAAAAAGAGGAATGGAGAAAAACAAAGATGAGGAATAGTGTGAAAGCTTATATGGGCGGTGCTCCTGCCTGGTGCTAGCATGTGCTATGCACTCCACATGTATGCTTCTCGGTTAATCTCACAAGAATGCTATGAGGTCATTTTCCCCTGCTTCCCACTTAAATTCCAACAGAAAAAATATGAAAACTCTTATCAGTATCAAAAACCAAGACGGACAGCTGGAATCTGTGAGGATTTCCTCCTGATTTCAAAATGTATTGGAGTTGAATTGAGAAACATCACTGGAAGCCAAAGCATGCATTTTTTTTCCTGAGGGGGGAAAAAAAGCAAATAAGGAATAAAGCCATGCTAAAAGGAGAGAGGAAAAGGGTCATTCTTTCCTCATTCTCTGGCTTCTCTTGAGATTGGCAAACTGGGCACTGCGTTTCAGGGGTCACAGATCTGTTTTTTGTCCTTTAGTCCTCATCAGTACCACCCTTTCATTACTGACTTTAAGACTTCAGGTCAGGAAGTATGAGGGTCTTGGTCCAGTGGGGTGGGAGAGAGTGGGGGGCGAGGGAGAACCACTGGCAAAAGCCATGGAATCCTGGAAGATAAATGTCCCAAAGGTAAAAATACTACAGGGTCCTAAAGATACTAGAAGCTTGAGGACCATGAAATAAATTTTCAGAATAAACAGTGCCATGGAGCAATATGCCCTGGGCTCATTGGCAATGAAGATAGCAGAATGTTAAAAATAAATGAAAGGCAAGTATTTACCAAATAAATATAAACAGAAGGAAAGCAGGGATGGAAATTTAAATTCCAGACAAGGTAGAATACAAAGCCAAAAGCATTTAACAGAGCAAAAGGGTTGGCACAAGGTATGATCCTAATGAAGATAAAAGAGTCACAAGCAGTTATGCACCTAATTCTGTAACGTCAAATTATAAAAAGCCAGAACTCTTTAAAATACAAAGAAAAGTTAAGGAAGCACAGTTGTTTGGGAGATTACACTGCAACCTGTTATGGAGAAGGTCGATGAAAAAATCAGTAAGACAGAAAGTGCAAATGTTGCAAAGAAAGGAGTGGTCAGAAGTTTCAACCATTGTAATCAGCCCATGCCCTGGAGAAGGAGATGATGTTCATCCTCAGAAGATTCAATGCTGGGGGATCTGTTGCATTTATCATCTTGTAGGAGTAGAGAAGTTACAATCAATGTTTCCTTTACATTATGTTCATGTAACTAGAAGAATAAAATTCTGTTGTAGGAGAAATTACATGCCCATCAGCAATTCTTGCCTATTAGTAAATTCTTCTAAACTTGACTGTGTGAATTTCCAAAGTAGGTAATAAGAGTCCTGATCAAATTAGAGTCCTGATTATCTGGAAGCTAATTCCTCTCATTTACTCAAAGTAACCTATCAGTGCCTGGAGTATATCTCGGATACATTCTAAATCTCATTGCATTTATCACAAAAGTGGTTCCCACTTCCCAAAGCCATCAACACAATCCTGGCATGGTTGGGGGTCTGCCTGATTCTCCAACTCATGGGATGCTGTGGCAGGTTATGCAGGACCTTTACCTAAGTGGCTAGAGCTAGAAACAGCCAGAAAGAAGGAGTGAATTGAGCTCCAATTGAGCACCAGTGGCCAAAACCAGGAACACAAAACTTGGTGTTCAAGACTAATGGTTCATTATCAGTAGACTAAGCCCAAAGGGTCATAAACTGGTAGCCATCATAGCAGAACGAGAAACAAGATGAAGAGAGAGACCAAAGCTAAAGGGTCTAAGGTAAAGATCATAAACATCACTGGAGAGCCAGACAGGTTTATTGGCCTTCAGCTGAGATTCTGTGGGCCAGCTGGGCAGGTTTAAAGACGCAGAGTTGTAGGAGGGACGGCCCATTGGTCATTAATGGTTAAATACAGAGTGGATAATACATCCTCTACTGCCAGGCATCTGTCAGCTCTCCATTGCCCATTTTAGTATTAATGGAATTCAGGTCATAAGGGGTAAAAATGAGGTAGCCAGGAATCCCTCTCACTATGCCCAGAATTTGAGGGTTTCATATTATGATCTATCCACATCTACAACTGGGATTGATATAAAGATATAAAAAAATCTTCTATTTTTTGAGAGTACATAGGGATTCAGATTTTAAATCCGTTCACAAAGAAAATATATGAAATCTATTAGGTTCCCTGTGTATCAAAATTTACTATATTGCACTGATTTGCTGGCTGAGAAGGGAAGCCAATTTGCATGGCTCCTGTCAGTCACATGTGGTTTGGAAATGCTTGTGCATTCCACATACACTCTGTGTAAACTGGAGAATCATATCCTATTTCTACTGGTTTGCATGCATGCATATAAAGCTTGTTTTTCCCACAGTGCCAAATGAAAATAAGTGAACGAGCAGCAGTGATCACAATTAATCTCCTTCTTTGTCAGAACTTCACAGCTGTGATGGTGAGGGGAATTCTTGTCCCTCAGGTCTGGAGAGGCTATGACTTCTACTTTTTCTGGTTTTCTTATTTAGTTCTGTTCCATCCAGCATTTAGAGATAAAGTCTGTTACTATCATTCAACAGTGTTTCTGACACCTACTATGTGCCAGGCCGTCTGCTAGGTACTGAAAGATACCGCATGGAATTTCCACTAGAGAGAGTTCAAAGCTTAGTGGAAAAGAACAACAAGTAAACAAATAGTTATCACCCAATGGGATAGCTGTTTCTGCAGAGTGTGGGTTATATACAATGCCCTACGGAAACAGGCAAGGAGTTTGCCTAGATTTCACAGAAGGTGAATCCTGATGGTGAAGTATGAGTTGAAGTGAAGAAGGGCTGGAAGGTATTCAAGAAAGTAGGAACATAATGTGCAAAGACATGAAACTCATCAAGAACACATGTCTCCGGGACCTGAAAGAAATTCTGTATGGCTTGAGGCCAGAGGTAGAGCCAGTAAAGAAAATCATTTGAAAAAACCTAGGAGAGAGGCAATAATTCTAGTAAACAATGTTATTTTAATAGTCTACATTCCTGTGTTAATATTTGAAGATGTTTGCTCAATAAGAATACTTAAGAGTTGCAGACAAATGTTACTTCAACATTCAGACTCTATTCCTTATTGCTTTTCTCTTTCTAGCATTTACAACAACACCTGGCACACAATTAGTACTCAGTTAACAAACTATTATTACTGTATGTGGTAGATGGCCTCTTACATGGCCCCTAGTGATTCATGCCCTTCCCCTTGAATATAGGCTGGACTTACTGACTCATATCTAATGAAAAGAATATGCCAGAAGTAATGGATTGTCACTTTCAACATTATGTTTTAAAAAGGCTATAACTTTTTTATGGCCTCCTGTAGCTTTTGGGTGGTGTTCTGTGTACTTACCCTCTCTGGCTCTTTTTCTCTGTTGGATCATTAGCTGCTGTATCATAGGATGCTCAGGCAGCTATAGAGAAGCCCACATGGTGAAGAACTGAACGACGCCTATGTGAGCATGCCTATTGCTAGTACCAATGTGAGTGAGCCTGGATGCAGATAATCTGAGGCCTGCCAACCACCACATGGGTGAGCTTGGAAGTGAAATTTGCAGCTCCACTTGAGCCTTAGGTTGCGGTAGCTTTGGTCAACAGCTTGATGGCAACCTCATAAGAGACTCTAAGCCAGAAGCACCCAGCTAAGTTGCACCCAAATTCCTCACTCATGGAAACTGTGATAAGCCACTAAATTTTGCTATAATTTGCTATACAGCAAAAGATAACTGATATACTACACACTACTGTCTACTCCCAGTCCCTAATCAAATTTCGGTTTCTGGTATACCTGGTTTGGGCATGGTGGTATCAAATCTCCTATTTGGTGATTGAGCACTGCCTGGAAGCTTTTGTGACTGGGATCCTAATTGCTTGAAACCTCACTCCTTGAGGGAATGAACTCTGTTACCTGTAGTCCCACTCCATTGACTAAACCACTCATAGAATGAGTCCAGCCCACCTGCAGCACACAGCATTGTATGGCCTGCTCCCTCCTACCTTCGGGCCACCCTTGGGCACACCAACACTATAAAGTACAATCCCTCTACTAGCTGAGGCAGAGAGTTCAGGAAACCTCTATCTAGATGATGACAATCACAGATGTCCACAGAAAGACCTATGTAGATAATATATTCCTGATTTCCATATGTAACTCTAATTGATTATATGACATGCCTTGAAAACTAATTGTGAAACTTGCTGTATACACTGTCCAGGTGGGAACAAGTGGAAAAATATACATTGCTTAGGGAACACTGAGTTTTTGGCAAAGAATTTTTGGCAGTTTATATAACCATGTTGATTTGAAGGCAGTGGTTTTATACGTAAAAAAGATTTTAAGACCTTGTAAAGATGTTAAATATTTACATTAAAAAAATTATTCTCAGTTAAGAAAAGAAGAGCAAAATGTAAAACCCAAGTGTACCTTCTATGAGTTGTTCTTTGCTTGTTTCTTATGTCTTTTTAGTAGTTTTTAGATCCACTTTTTAGTTAGTGATTAAGCACCCACTGAAAACAAAATGCTATATATGAAAATGATAGTAGTACCTCACAACCACAAAAAAAAAGAAAGAAAAAAAAGGAGAAAAGAGACTCTGTACCTCTGTCCCTGATGATTTTGCCCCTCATGCTCTGGGATGCACTTATTGGGAGTTGAAGGACTTATGTGGGAAGATGTCCTTAGAGCCACTGCTGAGATGCCCACCAATGGGGATGAGAAATTCAGCAGCACTGAGGTGGTATGGTGGGAGAGGACCGTCAGGTGATGGGTCACATTGATAACCAGTGGGTTATGCTGGCATGACAGCTCATGGGTTCCTGAAGAGAAATAAGGAGATGAATAATACTGTAAGTCATTCATATAGCACTGTGTTCCATACCTAGCATTCCTTTTATCTTCTCAACAGCTATGTACTGTAGGCAAGGTCCCAAACAATGTCAGAGTCAGATGCCAAGCTGATTTTGGGGTCTATTGAATCATCCTCTAGTGGCCCTGAAGGGATCACTGTCAGACTCACCAAGAGAGTGGTTGTTCCCACTGACATCGGTCAGGTGAACAGTCACTGTCGGCCGCTGATGTTCTCTGAGTACTGGGCCATCAGATGTCAAGAAAACGAAAACTGCCGTGGCCACTCCTGGTCTACTGAAACACACCTAGGTGTAAGCACATATATGTGTGAGTCATCATGTCCACCGGGCTAGCAATGTGTTACACTATTTTTACACTTATGAGAAAAATATGGAGTAGGCACAAAAAGATAGCCGAGGTTACACCAAAAATCAAAATCAGATGAAAAAAGATAACTTTCAGCTACTGAATGTACCACATTTTTCTGAGATTTTCTTTCTTTCTTTCTTTTTTAACCTCAACTGTTCCTTTTTTCACTTGGACCTGTCTTTCTTGAAATTTCTCAAGAAGATCAATGAAAGAGACCATTGCTGGAGACAATAAATTACTGCATAGCCAGTCAATCTTATCTCCAAAGTGGGAGAGAAGTGGACAAGAGACACCAAGCTAACATTCTGTTGTGAACTGGCATAGTTTAGAATGTAGTTCATCCTTCCCCATCTTCCTGTCTTCCCCCTAAACATTTTTTTTTCAAGATTTTATTTATTTATTTGCGAGAGAGAGAATGAGAGACAGAGAGCATGAGAGGGAGGAGGGTCAGAGGGAGAAGCAGACTCCCTGCCGAGCAGGGAGCCCGATGTGGGACTTGATCCCGGGACTCCAGGATCATGACCTGAGCTGAAGGCAGTCGCTTAACCAACTGAGCCACCCAGGCGCCCCCCCCTAAACATTTTATCTGAACCTCTCAGCATGTGGAGTATGACATGAGAGGCAACTTCAGTGTCTATTGTTTCTGAGACTAGAAGCTGACAAACTGTTTATTCTCATGTATTTCTGCTGGTGCCCCCAAGCATATATACGCTACCCTACCCATGGCTGAAAATAAGCCAACACTGAGGGACAAGAAATTCAGTTATTTGTAAGCAATATTCCTAGATGCTTAGGATGATGAACAATAAAACAGTCTTTCGGGGTGCCTGGGTGGTTCAGTCGTTAGGCGTCTGCCTTTGGCTCAGGTCATGATCCCAGGTTCCTGGGATCGAGCCCCACATCGGGCTCCCTGCTCAGCGGGAAGCCTGCTTCTCCATTTCCCACTCACCCTGCTTGTGTTCCCTCTCTTGCTGTGTCTCTCTCTGTCAAATAAATAAATAAAATCTTTAAAAACAAAACAAAACAATAAAACAGTCTTTCAAAGCAAACCATGGGAGTTTTGTCCCTAGAAATCCTTTAATATAAAAGAAAACATCTTTGAGATTGGGAGATGACCTGGAGAGCTTATGTCCCACACAGAAATTATTTGATGTAGTAATTCTAGCTTTATTTTATGTCCTTTAGCTCAGTATTACTCTTCATTTCTGTTGAGAGTAAATCTCTACGTTACTTGGTATTACATGGTTGCTACATTATGAGATTCTGGAGCTGGACCTTACAATGTTCTCTGTGCCTTTCTATAGATTTTATCTGGTTCTGAGGGTGACGAAGCTCCAGGAAAACTATCCTCAGGGTTAAAGAAGGGTATATCTAATGGTAGAAACCTCTTCTAAAAACGGGGAGGAGAAGGGTAAAACATATTTTCCATTTTACCAAGAATTCTTCCTTGTGTGCAGGCTGATTTTTCCTGAGTCTTGGTGGTGTGTTTATAGAGTGTCCGTTTACACTGCTGGCTTAATTAGGGTGATTTTATGATTTGCAGTGGTCAATGCAACACAGCTCTCCCTTCTTCCTCTCCTCCTTTGAGGGAAAGACCAGCCACACTCTCTTTTTACAGTGTCTTTTTCCCTTCGTTTCATTTCCCCTCTTTGAAGTAATAAATATTCCTTTATAACTTAAGAAGTATCCAGACCCATAGGTTACGGCTTGCAATACGAGGTCCTTTGTCCCTGACTGGATGAGAGCTAGACATGAAACATACCATAAGGTAAACAAGAGCCTAACGCAAAGTCCTCAACTGCAGCAGCAAAGGACATCAAAGTCCCTTGGGAACTCCCACAACCTCTTCCTTTTCCTACACCACAAAAGAGACCTGAGTACTGGAAGAAAGTTCTGGGTTGTTTCCTGAGTCAGGAACAGACGGAGTCCAAACAAGTACATGGTGGCTTTACCCCAGTAGGCCTCAGACTTGAAGAGTGGGGTGGGTTCAACAAGGAACAGGAGCTCTGAGTCTTCCCACCTTCTGTTGGGTCTCAAAATAGACACCACCCACCTGAGACAAATTAGGAGGGGTTGGTCTTATGATGGTGTGGATTTCTCTGTCCTGAGGGCCCCTGCCCAAAACCTCTAGCTCATTTTGCATCTCCTGGCAATGTGCCTCCTTGCTCTAAGGGTCTTTGAACCAAATCCCTTTAAACCTTACAGCCTGCTCCAGGTGGCAGCGCCTCTGTGCCGTGATCTGTGGGAAAGGCTATGCCAGGATTTCGAGGCCATGGCTTCAGCAGGAAACCACAGGTAAGACTCACAAAAAAAAACAGGCCCAGGAATGTTGGGATACACAAAGCAAAAAGAGACAAGGGTTTGATCAAGGTACAGGACACTGAGTCTGTGGCATTTCCTCTCATAGTGCTATGGGAGATGTAATGGAACTTTGTTCTCAGCTGAATACTGAATATGCCCCACAACCGCAACCAGACACAAAGAAAGTATGAACTCTCATATGACTTTTGGAGCTTCTAAAGCAGAGACTAGTTCGAATCCACACATATCTGAATATCCAATCTGAGCCAGGATGAAAAGAACCAAGTAAGTTCACCATTCTGGAGAGAGGGTTGGCCAGGCGGAAATCTCAATTCAACTCTTAGCTCCATCTCTACTAACTGGTTAAAGCTGAGCAATCCATCCCTCCTGTCTGAGCCTAGGGTTCCTCTTTTGCACACCTGAAACAGAGAGATACTACCTATTTCTTGAAGCTAGTATAAGGATTAAATGAAATCATGTAAAAGCACACAGGACAGTGCCCGTCATCTAGTAAGAACTCAATGTTCATAAATTAATTCACAAAATAATTCTTATTTCCAAAGAGAAATATTTTTTTATTTTGTTCACACTTCAGGAAGAAAGGGTAAAGAATAAAATTTAAAAATTAAACACAAACTGTATATTTTGGTGTATAGAGAATTATGCTTTTCTAAAACCTATAGGCTAAAAAATTTCATCTATGCTATTTTAAATCAGCATTTGTGGAAATGTGAATTGGTATTCCAGGTTCTACCTCTAGAGACATTGGCAATATCCAAGGCTTTTGGTATAGAATATATCTCTAGTTTATAAATGGAATCTATGAAAAATATATTTAATATACATAACTCTTTTACTAGACTTTTCAGAAAATTCAGTTCAATGTGTGTTTATCAAAACTTTTGCTGTACATATATAGACAAAAAACTTCTAAAATTGACAGTATAATTAGCACACTAAGAGTTTATTCCTTATTTAAACAAAGATGATTATTTTTATTGAAGTATAATTAACAGTGTTACATTAGTTTCCAGTGTACAACTGGATTCTATAATTCTATGCATTACTCAGTGCTCATCACAATAAGTGTAGTCACTATCACCAGACAACATCTTTACAATCTTATTGACTATATCCCCTATGCTGTACTTTTCATCTCTGTGACTTACTTTGTAACTGGAAGTTTATCCATTTCACCCATTCCCTCACTCACCTCCCCTCTGGCAACCATGTTTGTTCTTTGTATTTAAGAGTTGGTTTTTTAGTTTGTCTCTTTTTTTTCTTTGTTTCTTCATTTGTTTTGTTTCTTAAATTCCACATATGGTATTTGTCTTTCTCTGACTGGCCATTTCACTTAGCATTAAACCCTCTAGCTTCATCCATGTTGTTGCAAATGGCAGGATTTCATTCATTTTTTATGACTGATAATATTCCACTCTATATCTATTATCTATCTATCATCTATCTATCACCTATCTATCTTCCTACCACATCTTCTTTGTCCATTCATCTATTGATGGACACTTGGGTTGCTTCCATGTCTTGGCTATTGTAAATGATGCTGCTATAAACGTAGGGGTGCATATATTTTTTGAAATAGTATTCTCATTTCCTTTAAGTAAACACTCAGTAGTGGAATTACTGGATTGTATGATGTTTCTTTCTTTAATTTTTTGAGGACCTCCATAGTGTTTTCCACAGTGTCTGCATCAATTTGCATTCCCACCAACAGTGCACGAGAGTTCCATTTTCTCCACATCCTCACCAACACATGTTCTTTCTTGTCTTTTGATTGTAGTCATTCTGACACGTGTAAGCTGATACCTCACTGTGTTTTTGACTTGCCTTTCCCTGATGATGAATGATGTTGAGCACCAAAGATGATATTTTTTAAAGTTATTCTTCCCACAGCTACATCACAGCTATTTTAATATAATATTATAGCCCACACTATTTTCACTTTATACAAAACACACAGTGAATTTTATGTTCCTGGATATAAAAGATAGTTATGGGCTGGAACAGAGACTTCGGCAACATGAAGCGCTATTTATTCAACCCCATGCCACTTTTGCCACTACAGTGTGATACTCCTCTCATCACCACACCAAATGCATTATGTGAATAGCTTCCCCTTCCAGACAAAGAGCATTAAATGCACCTCCTGGGGAACTACTCAGATCTGAAATGAGCAGCAGGCATGCTCCAAGAGAAAAATTCAAGATGCTAAGAGGTCAAGGGGATTATTAGCTTCGTGTGCAATGTTTTATTAGTCATAAAAGGAGATTGCATTCATGTCTTACATTGGCAATATAAAATTAATTTGAACTTGGCTCTTATGAAGAAAAACTATAGCTAGATATTAGAAAGGAGACAGAATCTTTTAGAAAAGCAAGTGATTCTCAGGACTGAGGAATGGTCTCAAGTTGGAGGATTGCCAGTGAAATTAGCTCATTGAATCCATTGCAAAATACTTTGAAACAGAAACACAGATTGGAGAAATAGATAGATAGATGATAGATAGATAGATAGATAGATAGATAGATAGATAGATAATTAGAAAAATAGATAGTAGATACTGACTGACATACAGATGTGGAAAATCAGTCCATCACACTCAATGGCTTTTTCATCCAAGGCCTGCCCATTAACTACTGGATGGAACTTCTGGCCACTGGTGAGGGGTAAGATTGAAAGAATGTTCCCCTAGTGAAGAACTGTTTGGGCTTAAGAAATCCCTCTTCAATCTGCCTACTGGGTACAGACACACTCACTCAATATACTCCCAAGCCAAGTATTTCAACTTGCAGGTCATCCTTTGTGGTGGTCACTGGATAGCAGATCCTGAAACTATACCACAAACTTGAAAAGAATCTTCTCTGAGGTTTTAAATGCTTTTGGTTAGTTACTGGGTTGTTATTTTTTTTTCTGTGCCTTTCCATTTTCACTCATCTATGGCACATCCTGATTCCAGAGAGAAAGGGAAGGCCCTTGAACAGGAGAAAGTGAGCAGACATTATATTCTCTTTGTATAGCACTTAACAGTGTGCCAAGCATGATCACATGCTTTGCTGAAGGCTCCATAAAGTTCCTTGGGTTTTCATTCCTATCTGAGATTTTTGTACTATAATATCCCCCAGGATACGAAGATTATATTATAGAAGTGAAAAGTAGGTTCTGAGGAACTTAAGTGACTTCCTCTACCAAATGCTAAAGAGGTAGGAATTTGGGTTTTCCAACTTCAAGTTGTATATTCTTTTGACGACCCAATTCTTAATTTGGGGTGAGGAGGAAGTCACAGATTCCTTAGAAAATTTGCTGACACTCATAACCTCTATTCCCCCAAAATGAAGTCACATAAACACTTAGGCATAAAAGCTTCATACAGACTGAGGAACAAGATGGCGGAGGAGTAGGAGACCTGGATTTTGTCTGGTCTCAGGAATTCAGCTGAAGAGGGATCAAACCATTCTGAACACCTACAAACTCAACAGGAGATTGAAGAAAAGAATAGCAACAATTCTCTGAACAGAAAAGTGACCACTTTCTGGAAGGTAGGATGTACGGAGAAGTGAATCTGAGGCAATATTCGGGAGGATAGATGGCAGGGGAGGGGGCCTCTGTCGGCCACTTCTGGCAAGTGATAGAGCCGCAGAGCACAAAATTGGAACTTTTAGAAGTCTGCTGCACTGAAGGACATCACTCCAGTGGCTAAGCGGGGGGTGGAACCCTCATGGGACGGTGTGGTCACAGGACCCTCGGAGTCACAGAAAGACCGGGGGTGCCTGAGTGTGGCAGAGCTCCCAGGTATCAGAGCAGGGAAGCCGGCTGCAGAGATGGAGCTGAGGCACGGGCTCTCAGCTCGGGGTTGCCATAAACCATGATCTGCAGCACAGTCGGCCACTGCTCCTCCAGCAGGGACCCAACAAGCGGCAGATCCGGGGAGACTCCCCTTCCTCCCCCGGGAGGAGTGGCACAGGAGCGAACCACAGGGATCTGCTGGGTTTGGAGACCCCACACCAAGTCGGGTGCCAGAGATAGAAACACTCAGTCACAGGCCGGGTGAGCACGGATTGCGGCCAGAGACCGGGGAGACGGGAGTGACTGACTGCTTTTCTCTGGGGGCGCACTGAGGAGTGGGGCCCCGAGTTCTTGGCTCCCCAGGGGCAGAGATTAGGAAGCCGCCATTTTCACTCTCGGCCTCCAAAGCTGTACAGAAAGCTTGCAGGGAACAAAAGCTCCCGAGAGCAAACCCGAGCAGATTACTTAGCCCAGACCGGCAAGGGCGGGGCAATTCCACCTCCGGCAAAGACATTTGGGAACCACGGCAACAGGCCCCTCCCCCAGAAGATCAGCGAGAACAGCCAGCCAAGACCAAGTTTACCAATCAATGAGAACGGCAGAACTCCAGTGCTAGGGGAATACTGAACATAGAATCCATGGCTTTTTTACCATGATTCTTTAGTCTTTCAAAGTTATTTTTTTTTTTAACTTTTTCTTTTTTTTTTTTTTTGAATTTTTCTTTTTCCCTTTTTCAACCAACATCTTATCAATCCCTTTTTTAAAAAACATTTTTATTTTTCATTTTTAGAGTCATATTCTATCCCTTCATAGTAGTTACCCTCATTTTTGGCATATATATATAAGTTGTTCTCTCTTTAAAATTTTTGAGATAGTTTCTTCTAACAGATCAAAATATACCCTAAATCTCTAGTGTATGGCTTTGTTCTTGTCTCCTGCCTGATCACATTCTCTCCCTTTTTTTTCTCTCTCTCTTTTTAAAATCCTCTTCTTCCTTTTTTCAAACAACTTCTTATCAATTCCTTTTATAATTTTTTTTATAATTTTCGTCTTTACAGTCATATTCCATCCCTTCATTGTATTTACCCTTATTTTTGTACATATATAAGTTTTTCTTTCTTTAAAATTTTGGGAGGCACTTTCTTCTAACAGACCAAAATACACCCAAAATACTAGTGTGTGGCACTGATCTATGCACCAGCCTGCTCATATTTAATCACATTCTGGTTTTTTTTTTTTTTTCTCTTTTTGTTTGTTTTTATCTTTTTCTTTTTCTTTTTTCTTTCTTTCCCTTTCTTTTCCCCTGGCTTCAGGTCTTTTCTGATTTGTTTAGAGTATATTTTCTGGGGATGTTGTGACCCTGTTAGCATTTTGTTCTCTGATTCATCTATTCTCCTCTGGACAAAATGACAAGATGGAAAAAGTCACCTCAACAAAAAGAACAAGAGGTAGTACCGACTGCCAGGGACCTACTCAATATGGACACTAGTACGATGTCGGATCTAGAGTTCAGAATCATCACTTTAAAGATACTAACTGGGCTTGAAAAAAGCATGGAAGTTATTAGAGAAACCCTTTCTGGAGAAATAAAAGAACTAAAATCTAAACAAGTCAAAATCAAAAAGGCTATTGATGAGGTGCAATCAAAAATGGGGGTGTTAACTGCTAGGATAAATGAGGCAGAAGAGAGAATCAGTGATATAGAAGACCAAATGATGGAAAATAAAGAAGCTGAGAAAAAGAGAGATAAACAACTACTGGATCACGAGGGCAGAATTCGAGAGATGAGCGATATCATAAGACGAAACAATATTAGAATAATTGGGATCCCAGAAGAAGAAGAAAGAGAGAAAGGGGCAGAAGGTATATTGGAGCAAATTATAGCAGAGAACTTCCCTAATCTGGGGAAGGAAACAGGCATCAAAATCCAGGAGGCACAGAGAACCCCTCTCAAAATCAATAAAAATAGGTCAAAACCCTGACATCTAATAGTAAAACTTATGAGTCTCAGAGACAAAGAGAAAATCCTGAAAGCAGCTCGGGAGAAGAGATATGTAACCTACAATGGTAGAAACATTAGACTGGCAACAGACCTATCCACAGAGACCTGGCAGGCCAGAAAGGACTGGTAGGATATATTCAGAGCACTAAACGAGAAAAATATGCAGCCAAGAATACTATATCCAGCTAGGTTGTCATTGAAAAGAGAAGGACAGATAAAAAGCTTCCAGGACAAAGAAAAACTAAAGGAATTTGCAAACATGAAACCAGCCCTACAAGAAATATTGAAAGGGGTCCTCTAAGCAAAGAGAGACCCTAAAAGCAACATAGACCAGAAAGGAACACAGACAATATACAGTAACAGTCACCTTACAGGCAATACAATGGCACTAAATTCGTATCTTTCAATAGTTACCCTAAATGTAAATGGGCTAAATGCCCCAATCAAAAGACACAGGCTATCAGATTGGATAAAAAAACAGGACCCATCGATATGCTGTCTGCAAGAGACTCATTTTAGACCCAAAGACACCCCCAGATTGAAAGTGAGGGGGTGGAAAACCATTTACCATGCTAATGGACACCAAAAGAAAGCTGGGGTGGCAATCCTTATATCAAACAAATTCGATTTTAAACCAAAGACTGTAATAAGAGATGAGGAAGGACACTATATCCTACTTAAAGGGTCTATCCAACAAGAAGATCTAACAATTGTAAATATCTATGCCCCTAACATGGGAGCAGCCAATTATATAAGGCAATTAATAACAAAAGCAAAGAAACACATTGACAACAATACAATAATAGTGGGGGACTTTAACACCCCCCTCACTGAAATGGACAGATCATCTAAGAAAAAGATCAACAAGGAAATAAAGACGTTAAATGACACACTGGACCAAATGGGCTTCACAGACATATTCAGAACATTCCATCCCAAAGCAACGGAATACTCATTCTTCTCTAGTGCCCATGGAACATTCTGCAGAATAGATCACATCCTAGGTCACAAATCAGGTCTCAACTGGTACCAAAAGATCAGGATTATTCCCTGCATATTTTCAGACCACAATGCTTTGAAACTAGAACTCAATCACAAGACGAAAGTCAGAAAGAACTCAAATACATGGAGGCTAAAGAGCATCCTACTGAAGAATGAATGGGTCAACCAGGAAATTAAAGAAGAATTTAAAAAATTCATGGAAACCAATGCAAATGAAAACACAACTGCTCAAAATCTTTGGGATGCAGCAAAGGCAGTCCTAAGAGGAAAGTATATAGCAATACAAGCCTTTCTCAAGAAACAAGAAAGGTCTCAAATACACAATCTAACCCTACACCTAAAGGAGCTAGAGAAAAAACAGCAAATAAAGCCTAAATCTAGCAGGAGAAGAGAAATAATAAAGATCAGAGCAGAAATCAATGAAATAGAAACCAAAAGAACAGTAGAACAGATCAATGAAACCAGGAGCTGGTTCTTTGAAAGAATTAACAAGATTGATAACCCCCTGGCCAGACTTATCAAAAAGAAAAGAGAAATGACCCAAGTCAACAAAATCATGAATGAAAGAGGAGAGATCACAACCAACACCAAAGAAATACAAACAATTTTAAGAACATATTATGAGCAACTCTATGCGAGCAAATTAGATAACCTGGAAGAAATGGATGCTTTCCTAGAGATGTAACAACTACCAAAACTGAACCAGGAAGAAATAGAAAACCTGAACAGACCTATAACCACTAAGGAAATTGAAGCAGTCATCAAAAATCTCCCAACAAACAAAAGCCCAGGGCCAGATGGCTTCCCAGGGGAATTCTACCAAACATTTAAAGAAGAATTAATACCTATTCTTCTGAAACTGTTCTAAAAAATAGAAATGGAAGGAAAACTTCCAAACTCGTTTTATGAGGCCACCATTACCTTGATCCCCAAACGAGACAAAGACCCAATCAAAAAGGAGAATTACAACCAATATCCTTGATGAACAGGGATGCAAAAATTCTCACCAAAATACTAGCCAATAGGATCCAACAGTACATTAAAAGGATTCTTCACCACAACCAAGTGGGATTTATCCCTGGGCTATAAGATTGGTTCAACATCCACAAATCAATCAACATGATACAATATATTAACAAAAGAAAGAACAAGAATCATATGGTCCTCTCAATAGATGCAGAAAAAGCATTTGACAAAGTACAGCATCCTTTCTTGATCAAAACTCTTCAGAGTATAGGCATAGAGGGTACATACCTCAATATCATAAAAGCCATCTATGAAAAACCTACAGAGAATATCATTCTCAAGGGGGAAAAACTGAGAGCTTTCCCCCTAAGGTCAGGAACATGGCAGGGATGTCCACTATCACCACTGCTATTCAACATAGTATTGGAAGTCCTAGCCACAGCAATCAGACAACAAAAAGAAATCAAAGGCATCCAAATTGGCAAAGAAGAAGTCAAACTCTCACTCTTTGCATATGATATGATACTTTATGTGGAAAACCCAAAAGACTCCACCCCAAAACTGCTAGAACTCATACAGGAATTCAGTAAAGTGGCAGGATATAAAAATCAATTCACAGAAATCAGTTCCACTTCTATCTATCAACAACAAGACAGAAGAAAGAGAAATTAAGGAGTCAATCCCATTTACAATTGCACCCAAAACCGTAAGATACCTAGGAATAAATCTAACCAAAGAGGCAAAGGATCTGTACTCAGAAAACTATAAAATACTCATGAAAGAAATTGAGGAAGACACAAAGAAATGGAAAAACGTTCTATGCTTATGGGTTGGAAGAACAAATATTGTGAAGATGTCAATGCTACCTAGAGCAATCTACACATTCAATGCAATCCCATCAAAATACCATCCACTTTTTTCAAAGAAATGGAACAAATAATCCTAAAATGTGTATGGAACCAGAAAAGACCCCGAAGAGCCAGAGGAATGTTGAAAAAGAAAAGCAAAGCTGGTGGCATCACAATTCCAGACTTCCAGCTCTATTACAAAGCTGTCATCATCAAGACAGTATGGTACTGGCACAAAAACTGACACATAGATCAATGGAACAGAATAGAGAGCCCAGAAATGGACCCTCAACTCTATGGTCAACTAATCTTTGACAAAGCAGGAAAGAATGTCCAATGGAAAAAAGACAGTCTCTTCAACAAATGGTGTTGGGAAAATTGGACAGCCACACACAGAAGAATGAAACTGGACCATTTCCTTATACCACACACAAAAATAGACTCCAAATGGTTGAAAGACCTCATTGTGAGACAGGAGTCCATCAAAATCCTAAAGGACAACACAGGCAGCAACCTCTTCAACCTCAGCCGCAGCAACTTCTTCCTAGAAACATCGCCAAAGGCAAGGGAAGCAAGGGCAAAAATGAACTATTGGGACTTCATCAAGATAAAAAGCTTTTGCACAGCAGAAGAAACAGTCCACAAAACCAAAAGACAACCAACAGAATGGGAGAAGATATTTGCAAATGACATATCAGATAAAGGGCTAGTATCCAAAATCTATAAAGAACTTATCAAACTCAACACCCAAAGAACAAAGAATCCAATCAAGAAATGGGCAGAAGACATGAACAGACATTTCTCCAAAGAAGACATCCAAATGGCCAACAGACACATGAAAAAGTGCTCAACATCGCTCGGCATCAGGGAAATCCAAATCAAAACCTCAGTGAGATACCACTTCACACCAGTCAGAATGGCTAAAATTAGTAAGTCAGGAAACGACAGATGTTGGCGGCGATGCGGAGAAAGGGGAACCCTCCTACACTGTTGGTGGAAATGCAAGCTGGTGCAACCACTCTGGAAAACAGTATGGAAGTTCCTCAAAAAGTTGAAAATAGAGCTACCATACGATCCAGCAATTCCCCTACTGGGTATTTACCCCAAAGGTACAAATGTAGGGATGCTAAGGGGTACGTGCACCCCGATGTTTATAGCAGCAATGTCCACAATAGCCAAACTGTGGAAAGAGCCAAGATGTCCATCGACAGATGAATGGATAAAGAAGATGTGGTATATATATACAATGGAATATTATGCAGCCATCGAAAGGAATGAGATCTTGCCATTTGCAATGACATAGATGGAACTGGAGGGTGTTATGCTGAGCGAAATAAGTCAATCAGAGAAAGACATGTATCATATGACCTCACTGATATGAGGAATTCTTAATCTCAGGAAACAAACTGAGGGTTGCTGGAGTGGGGGGTGGGGTGGGAGGGATGGGGTGGCTGGGTGATAGACACTGGGGAGAGTATTTGCTATGGTGAGCACTATGAATTGTGCAAGACTGTTGAATCACAGATCTGTACCTCTGAAACAAATAATGCAATATATATTAAGAAAAAAAAAAGAAGAAGATAGCAGGAGGGGAAGAACAAAGGGGGGGAAATCAGAGGGTAGACGAACCATGAGAGACGATGGACTCTGAAAAACTGAGGGTTCTAGAGGGGAGGGGGGTGGGAGGATGGGTTAGCCTGGTGATGGGTATTAAAGAGGGCATGTTCTGCACGGAGCACTGGGTGTTATGCACAAACAATGAATCATGGAACACTACATCAAAAACTAATGATGTAATGTATGGTGATTAACATAATAAAAATTTTTTTAAAAAAGCTTCATACAATTGCTAGGAGCTAAGTGAACCCTTTAGAAGCCATTTGTAGTCCAATTAGGGGTCAGCAGAAATCAGATTAAGAATACTTGCACTATTGGGGTCCCTGGGTGGCTCAGTTGGATGAACATCCCACTCTTGATTTTAGCTCAGGTCATGATCTTGGGGGTGCTGGGATTGAGATCCATGTCCAGTTCTGTGCTCAGCAGGGAGTCTGCTTGAGGAGTCTCTCTCCCTCTCCCTCTGCCTCCCCCCACCTCAAATAAATAAATACATATTTTTAAAAAATAAAGAATGCTTGCACTATTGGTTGAACCATATGCCTTTTTTGTAGGTGAAAAACTATCAAATATTTCATGTGGCTCACCTAATAATATTGCTATCTCTGTAGATTTCAGAAATTTGACAAGGCAGAGATTCATTCTCAAAATTTCAGGGGATCTTACTTGACTTCCAAAACTAATGGAGGAATAGAGGCTCTGAGACAACTAGCCTCTTGTTACTGAGCTATCTCAGTAGTCTCCATACTTGAAGATGTGAGTTAAAATGGGGAAGGAGTTTTGAACCTGGTTTTACTTCCTATCTCTCTTGGTATTAGTCAAAACCCAGCTGATATCCTATGTTATATTCCTTCGTTACATTCCTATGTTATATTACTACTTGTACCCATTGTACAAGTAAGGCTATAAACACCATGAGTTTATGTGATTCTCTTTTCAGAAAAGTGAAGTCAAGTTGTCATTTTGTGAAATGAAGAGGGAACCACCATTACGACCCCCACCATCCAGGGGGAGACATTTGAAAATATATGTCTCAACAAGTCAGTTGAAGGACTCAGATCAGAATCAGCTTGTTGTCTCAATTCCTTCTAACAGCATTTCCTCATCTGTGATTTTAGACACCAGGCTAAGTCTGCAGAGGCAGGCTCTGTGCTAGAAGAGCTTGTGGGACTCAGAAGGGGGCTTAGAAAGAGGCAAACCAAATCTGTAGCAGATACTGCAGTGTGGGGGTCCACCGTGAGATCTGGGAGACATCGTGAGACCCCTTCCTTCATGACTGAGCACTCAGCCCACAGCAAGTCTCCTTCTGGAAAGTGCCCTCTGAAGAAGAAAGACTCCAGAAGCTCATGTCACTTCTCTGGAGAAACCCATGTTCAGTGGCCTTTTGATAGGAGTGAGTGGTGTACAAGGTAGGAGAACTCTGGAGGCCATCCCAGTTGCCTGTGGGATGCTGAAACCTTCACGTGGCTGTCTCACAGCCCTTCTCTCTCAGTACTCCCCTGGTTCTTTCACTCCCTCACAGGTGTTGATCTTAGGGAAAGTCCTCAATAAACTTTCAGCATGCAAATCTCCACCTGAGAATCTGAATCCTGGGGACACTTCACACAAGACAAACTCTGAGAATAAGGAAAGGTATTATGGAATATATATGGAGAAGGCTTTCTTGGGAACAATAATGCCTAAGTGAGGGGATGAAGGAGCACACTGTAGAGCCAGGCAAGCTTCCCCCACCTCTGGTTGAAAAACATTGCCATCCCAATTATTCATGAAACTTAGAGTCAGCTAAGATGTCATGTCTAGAGCCTGCAAAAGCTTCCATGTAAAATAAATAAAAAGTTAGTTAGTAGCAATCAGATAGGAGAGTGGAAAATGAGTGCTTTCCCCTCTAGGGATAAACTGTTGAGTCACTGAGAGATGGAATTCCTCTTTCAATGTACTAGGCCAGTATTTGGTGGAAATGAAAATCATATATACATAGTCACTTTTGCTTTTGCAGGATTCCCAGGGAATGCAGGGATCCATATAGGTTAATTTTCTAAACAGAAGATTTTCTTTTGCAAGGCAAGAACTTTTTAGAAATTTCAGTGATGTGTACAGATATAATTCCAATACCTATTATAAATGCTCCTGCCCTCTTAACTGGAGAATCCTGTACTTAACTGAATTTTCACTTGGTAAATTTGAGGCATCACTTTGAACATCAGTTATTTTCCTGAATGCTAAGATAACAATTTTCTAAGGCAGTGCTCTTCAAACTTTAATGTACATACAGATCACCTGAGGGTCTTATTAAAATGCCAATTCTGATTTAGTAGAGCTGAGATTCTGCAGTCCTACTAGCTCTCAGGTGATGCTGATGCTTTTGGATGCCAACCATATTTTGAGTAGCAAGGCTCTAAAGGCATCAGTAGATATACTTACTTATCTTTGCCCCAGCATTTGATAGCCTAAAACTGCAGTTCTTTTATTATTCATATTTATTATCTCATTCTTTTTTAAACTCGCCATCAAGCTGAAATTATAATACATAACTGAAAGGAATCATCTAGTCCAAATACCTCATTTTAAAGCTAAGAAAATTGATGTCCAAGAAGGTTATATGATTTATATAAGGTCATTTGACTGACTAATGGTAAAAATAGGGCTTATAATACTGTTCCTCTGAATATAGGTCTTCTCCCAGTTTCTATATCCCTTCCTAATTTGCTGCTCCTTTTCTATAGCAGATTGAAAATTCAGATCATTAATATTATTAAAATTCTAGGTAAAGTAAATAGACTTTAACAAAGGGTTCTGTCAACTTTCCTATGAACAAAGTCAAAGAATCCAAAGTAATGATTGGATTAGTGCCTTCTATCTATGAGCTTTATCTTTTTTGCTAAATTATGAAATCTATTCAGTTTTCTGGATGGTTGAAGCCATCTCTGAATAGACAATTAGTATTCGACTGATTAAATAAAAAAGAATTATAAGTTTTGCCAAATTTAGCAAAAACAAACAAAACCAGACAAGATGCTTGCTTAAATGTGAATATCAGAGAAACAAAAAATATTTTTGTTTAGTATAAGTATGCCTTGAATATAACACAGGACTTACTTATACTTAAAAATTCTTCATTGTTTATTTGAAGTACTTTTTTTTCTTCAACTCAAAGTTGGCAAGATATGAGAATGCACAATTTTTAAAAAATGAAGAGATAAAAGAAGAAGAGCCGAGAAATTAAAAAAAAAGGAATGGAAGGAAGGATTTTGTAGGTGTTTGTATATAAAGAAAAATAGAGAAAGAAGACATGGTAAGAGTGGTAGATACTTTTGGAAGCTAATGGGGAGTACATATTTCTAATACAGATTGGACCTCAATTTCTGAATGAACAAAGGCTCTTTCTTTAAGTGTTTCCTAATAAAATGCAGGGCCAAGAGAAGAAGAAAAAAAACCTCTAATAATGACAGAGCTGGCACAATAAAAGTTGCTATCCTCTGAAAAATCAGTGGTAGAAACAAACAAACAAAATGCTACTAAAAGTTCCTGATTTTAAAAAGAAGTTATGAGTTATTACAAAATACTTAGGGTGGACTGACAATGAAAGCCCTATATGTCAACATTTATTGGCTACAATCAATGCAGTAAAAATGGGCAAAATTATGGAACAGTGAAAACAAATTATCCAAGTGTTTGACACAAGAAGCTAAAAAGGAACATCAGTGTGAATCCAGGCAAACAGGAAGAGAGGAAATAATAGATAAAGATAGAAATCAGTGAATTGGAGAACCACGACTAGAATGAAGAGAAAAATGAACAAAAGTAAAAATTGTTCTTTGAAGAAACCTAGGCATGAGTAATCAAGAAAAACAGGAGAAATCAGAAGGCTTAAAGACACACAATATAAATGGAATGGTAACTATAGCTGAAATAGAGATGAGACAAAGTAAAAATACATTATGAACAATTATCAGCACGAAATTTGAATATGTGGAAGAAATTAGTAAATTTATGGAAATATCCAATAGTCTCCAAAATTGGGAAGAAGAAATTAAACATATTAATAAAAACCAAAGAAAGTTAAATGACAAACATAAACTTTTCCTCAAGCAAACCCCAAACCCAGTTGGTTTTACAGGTGGGTTCTGCTAATTTTTGAAGGAACACATAATCCTTATTTTATACAGGTGGTTTCAGAAAATATAAGAGGGGAAACTACCCAATCAACTTTATGAGGCTTGTGTAATCTGAATATTCAAAAAAAGGAATATATAAACTAATTCCAGAAATAAATACAAATGCAAAAATCCAAAGCAGAAGATTAACCAATAAAATCCAAGAGCGTATTTAAAATGTAATGTATAATAAGCAAGTAGGTTCACGCCACAAAGACAAAAAGGACTTGATATCTAAAAACAAAAAATCTATCAGTATGATTTCAACATAATGATGGATCAAAGGAGAAAAATCATATGATCATATCAATTGACACAAATCAAGTGTTTGATTCAGTTTAGCTCACATATACCAATATTTTTTTTCAAGAGGCAGAAGAAATGATCTAAGGCTTATTCTAAAATTTATATGGAAAATAAGTGTTCATGAATAATGAATAGCTAATTAAATTTTTTAAATGTGCAAAAAAAGTGGAAGGTGGGGACATGCCTACCAGATACGTTAAGGTAGCAGAAGTCATGGTACTAAAAACAGTGTCCTATTGGTGTAAGGAACATGAAAATAGGTCAATGAAATAGAGCAGCATGTTAAAAAAAACAGATTCAAGTCTATTCCAGAAATTAGTATATAATCAACGTGGCACTGTGAATCATCAGAGCAATGATGGAATGTTTTAATGGTTGAGATTAGAAATTGACTTACCATATTTAAGGGAAAAAACCCTACCTTATTCTATACACAAAAATAAATTTCAATTATGTTAAACACTAAACTTCAAAAGGCAAAACTACAAAATATAAGAAAGTAAAAAATATTTTTGCAATCTTAGAAAAAACTAACAAATTTGTCTATGTTACAATTAAATAAAAGACGAATACTAAATGCCTGATAATTATTTTTGTAAAGGGGATGCTCTACCTCACTAATAATCAAAGAAAAAATGCATAATATAACAACAAGATATCACTTTGTTCCCATCAGATTTATTAATTTTAGGTAATTAGATAATATTATGTTCATGCAAGGATATGTGGAAATGGATGCACCATTCTCATTTGTCTTGAGTATTAAGTTTAATTTCAAGCCATATCCATATGTACGTCTCTATCTTTGGGTGTATTTCAGGGCCATCTTGTTCCATTGATTTGTCTATTTGTTGATATTTTAACCATTATAATTTTGTGACATATTTTGATCCTTGACAGAGTCAGGCCTCCTTCATCACTAAACTTTGGCAGAATTTCCATTAAAAACATTAAAATCAACTTTGTAATTCTTTAAAAGTTTTTTTGTTAGAATTTTTGTTGGGATTATGTGAAGTTTAGGATTTAGGGAGAATCGACCCCCATATGATATTGAGTCCTTCTATACAGGACCAGTTTGTGCCTCTTCATTTATTCATGCCTTCATTGTATCTTCATATAGATCTTTCATTTTTCTTTTTTAACATTTATTCCTAGATATTTTACTACCTTGATTGCTATTATAAATGAACTATTTTCTTTAATCATATTTTCTCATTGATTGTTGTTTAAAATTAGAGAGCATATTTGCTTTCATCTTAATTTTGTACTAAACCATGATACTAAACAAAATAATTTTCAGGTTGTTTCCTCTTTTCAGATGTCAACTCAATTTATGAGAAAATAATTTGAGTTTTACTTCTCTCACATTTTGTTTCATTTATTTTATATCTCATAAAGTATAGAATTCAAAGTCTAGCCTTGGCTGCTGTTTCCAGAGAAAGTACAATAACAGTGGTGATATAGGAGTTTCTTCTACTTTACTGATTTCTCCTTTTCTCTGTTATTTCCTTTATACTTTCACTATGACTTTAATTTGATCTTTTCCTAATTAAGATGGAAACTGATTATTGATTTTATACTGCTTATTTTCCAAATATAGATATTTAAAGCTATAATTTTCCATGGAAGTACTGTTTTAATCATATCCCATAAATTCTGAAATGTTGTTTCATTATCATTCAGCTCAAAATGTTTTCTAATTTCCCCCATAAAACCTTCTTTGACTTATGGGTCATTTAGAAATGTACTGCTTGATTATCAAGAAATTGGAGATTTCCTAGACATATTGTTATTCATTTCTTATTTAGTACTGTTAAGGTCAGAGAATGTACTCTGTATGAGTGTAATCATTACAAATTTATTAAGACTTGTTTTATGGTCTAGTATATAACCTATTTGGTGAATGTACCATATGCATTCTGCATATGTAGTATTTCTACAAATATCAAAGTAGGTCAAGATACTTGAGAATGATCTTCAAATCTTCTATACTTCTCCTGATTTTTTGTCTACTTGCTACCTCAGTGACTTAGAGATAATAAAAATCTCCAATTATGATTATGGATTTGGCTATTTGTCTATTAGTTTTATCAATTTTTAATTCATTTCCTTTAAGGCTCTGTTCTTAGGTGCTTCAATTTTATAATTAAGATTGTTCAGTAGTTTTGATAAATTGATCTACTTATCACTATAAAACATCCCTCTTTATCTCCAGTAATATTCTATTTTATCAGATATTAGCATAGCACAGCAACTTGCTTATGCTTAGAGTTTACATGGTATATAATTTCTCCCTTTTACTTTCATTCTGCATGTTTTTATTTATTCTTTAAAGATTTTATTTATTTATTTGAGAGAGAGAGGATGAGGGAGAGAGAGAGAGCCTGAGAGGGGGGAGAGTCAGAGGGAGAAGCAGACTCCCTGCTGAGTAGGGAACCTGATGTGGGACTCAATCCTGGGACTCCAGGATCATGACCTGAGCAGAAGGCAGTCACTTAACCACTCGCTTAACCAACTGAGCCACCCAGGCGCCCTGCATATCTTTATGTTTAAAATGTGTTTTCATAAACAGTAGATAATTGATTCTTTCCATCTTATGTATACTGACAATCTCTGCCTTTTACATGGCATTTTTAGAAAAATTTGCATTTAATGTAATCAATAATACAGTTAATTTTAAGTCTACCATCTTGGTATTTGTTTTTTATTAATTAATTGTTTCTTAACTCCTCTTTTCTTGCCTTCTTTTGAGTGAATCAAATTATTTTATTATTCTATTAATCTTCTCTTTTAACTTTCTACCTATAGCTATTTGTGTATATGTATATTTTTTAATGATTGTTCTGGAGACTATAATATGTATATCTAACTTATTACAACCTACATTCAAAAAATATTATTATCTCACAGGGTAAGGACCTTACAGCAATATTACTCCACTTACCACTTGTGCCTTGTGATAATATGTATTATTTCTTCACAGAAGTCAGTCAAGCTGTCATTGAGGTTGCTCAACTTCCTTCTTCACCCACTCATGCTTCCTTCCCTTCTTTTCCACAGATGTTGATACCAAGCCCACTCCTTAATAAACATCCTGCATACTAAACTTCATCTTAATTTAGTATATGTGCTGCCAAAGGGAGCACCTAAGTTCCATTTCAGAATCTACTTTCTAGAGACTCCAATCTGCCACAACCAAAGAAAATGACCAAATCTCCCCCATCTTTGAAAAATTCCTTTTGATGTGGTTTCCACTCAAACTACAGTTCATCTTTTACAAAGTTTTTCAGGAAGAGGTAGTTTGTGGCTTCTATCCACCTCCCCTTTCAATCTAGCCCAGCCCACAGTCCTACTTACCCACCTCTGTGTTGTGTCATAAGTAGTACAGTAGTCCTCCCTATCTATCCACAGGGGATACATTCCAGTGGACCCCCAGTGGATGCCTAAAACCATAATAGTACCAAACCCTATATATATATGTATGTATTTTCCTGTACATACATACCTATGATAATATTTAATTTATAAATTAGGTACAGTAAAAGATTAACAATAACTAATAATAAAATAGAACAATTATAACAATGTGCTGTAATAAAAATTATGTGAATAACTCTCCCTCAAAATATCACTGTATTTCTTCCTGTGATGAAGTGAGATAATAAAATGCCTACATGATGAGATGAAGTGAGGTGAATGACCCAGGCATTGTGACATAGCACTAGGCTACTCCTGATCTTGTGACAATTTGTCAGAGGAGGGCCATCTGCTCTTCAATCACAGTTGACCATAGTAACTAAAACTGCAAAAGTGAAACCACAGGTAAGGGGATACTACTATATTATCAATATGCTCCCAAATTGCCAAGGCTAAGACCTAACATCCCATCATTGATTCATGTAATCACCAAACATCTTGAACATTACAACAAGGAGGTTTTGTGCTCAATGTTTCACATACAACCATAACTACACATGGTTTCTGCCCACAAGGTCCTTAGTGTTCATCAGATGGAGAGGGAGAAACAAGAACAGCAAAGTATACAAATACTATGATAGAAGAGTCTATTGAGGAGGCATATATGAAAAAGTTATCAGTTATACTAAGAGGGCCTTGGGAAAGTTCAGGAAAGGCTGGACTTTATAAAAGAAATAATCCCCATCACTTCTTGGACTTTTGGCTAAGATCAAGTGTAGAATCTGTTCTTATCAGTATATATATATATATTTTTTTTTTAAAGATTTTATTTATTTATTCATGAGAGACAGAGAGAAACAGAGGGAGAAGCAGGCTCCCAAGGAGCGGGAAGCCCGATGCGGGACTCGATCCCAGGACCCTGGGATCATGACCTGAGCCGAAGGCAGACGCTTAACCATCTGAGCCACCCAGGCTCCCTGTTCTTATCAGTATAAAAGAAATAATGCTTGAGCCCAATCTTAGAAGATGAGTATGTATATCTTGGAGAGATAAAATGGAGAAAGCATTTACAGAGAAAGAAAAAGATAAGTTCCCTACCTGAAAGGTTATGGAGATGTGAAAACCTTGAAATATTCCAGCACTGAAAGCAATCTGTTATGACTAAAATGATTAAGGCCTAGAATGTGTGTGTGTGTGTGTGTGTGTGTAGAGGAGTGGTATGGAAGATGGGATAAATGGCAGAATTCAATGAGATAAGGTTTATCTTTATCTCCTTATGTCCAGTCACCAGGTCCTTTTGAGTCTGTTTTGTACTTTACTGTATCTGTAGCATTTGAGTTACAACATTCTATCTTCTAGAATATTTGTGTAAACATGCGCACTGCAGTGTATATACCTTAAGGGTAAAGATGGTGACTCATTCAGCTTTGGACCCCTCTATAGTACAATATTTTGTTCATTTTAGGCAATGTTTACTGAGTAGAATTAAAATTGGCACTGTTATGATGCAGAAACAAGGCAAATGTCTATCAGTATCTAGAATATTAGATGGACACATGATACAGAGCCTAGGTCAGCAAACTATTGCTCATGGGCCAGATCTGACTCACTGCCTGGTTTTGTATGGTCTGTGAGCTAAGAATGGTTTTTGCATTTTCAAATGGTTGAAAAAAATCAAAGAAAAACAATGTGAATATCGTGAAAATTTTATGAATTAAAATTTTAGTGTTCATAAATATAATTTTATTAGAACACAGCTATGCTTGATCATTTACATACTGTCTGTGGCTGCTTTCATTCTAAAACAGCAGTGTTAAGTAGTTGTAACAGAGACTGTAAGGCCCACAAACCATAAAGTATTTATTTTTCTCTTTATAGAAAAATGTTTCCCAACTCCTGGTATAGAGGAAGGAAACATGGGTTTTGGAATAAGCTATATCTGAATTTGAATCTTATCTGTATCTCTACTATCTATGTTATTTCAAATGTTTAACATCTCTGAGTTTTCAGATAATCATTTTTAGATAAGAAAAAATCATTATCTCTGATAGAGAGCTTGTATGAGAATTAATAAGATACCTGGAACAGAGCAAATCTCAATACATAGGTGTCTCCACACCCTCCCCTCTCCAGGAGTCTGGTGTCACAGACTCTTATCTTTGAAATCCAATCAATTAAATATGCAATGCATTTTCTGTTGAAGATTCATATGTAGTGTTTGGCTAGTTGAACCCAAACAAAGAAAAGAAGGAAATTATGGTAAACAGCCTTTAGGTTTTATGTAGCAAAGGTTTTCAGCAGTGGTCCATAATTTATAACTGATGTTTTCAATATTGTATTTAAAATACTATAAGCATGGGGAAGTTTCTGTTAGGATTTCTAACTAGTCCAGCCTGAGTGAGACCATTCCAAATTTAGGACATTTTAGAACAGCCATGAAAATAAACATGAGCATATGATTTTGCATATGTTGATGGGCTCCCTGTGAAACCAAACAACAGATACTTATTGGATGTCTGCTTCTCAAATTGCTTCATTTGTTGCCTATATTGCTGAGATTCAAAGCACTTTCTGGGAGGAATCATGCCTTCTGTTTCTTTTTCTATCCTCCAATGGCACTTAGAGTTACAATATGCACTTAATAAATCCTATGAACTAGATCCATAGATACATCGTCTTTGAAGAATTTAGAAGAAATCCAACAAAAGAAACCTTTCCTCCCAATTCCACATATGTTTCAATTTGCTTTCTTGCTCATGTCATATTCTCATGTTTATCCCCAGTATTCAATTCTGGGTTTGGCATATCAAGGTGCATAATGAATGCTGACTGAATGAGGCAACATAGTGTAAAGGAATAAATATGGGATTAGAGTTAAGAAGCATGAGTTTGATCTTCAGATTTACCATTTTATTCTTGAGTGATGTAGAAAAAGAACTTTGAGACTGGTTCTTATTTTTCTCATCTATAAAACAGGAAAACATCTACTTTAGCCAAACTCATAGGCTATTGTAAGGATGAAATTAAAAAGTACATGGCAATGTACTTTGTAAACTATAAATGGATTTTAAAATGTACTTATTATGGGGCACCTGGGTGGCTCAGTTGGTTAAGCAGCCACCCTTGGTTTCAGCTCAGGTCATGATCTCACGGTCCTGGGATAAAGCCCCACATGGGGCTCCTCAGCAGGGAATCTGCTTGAAGATTTCTCTCCCTCTCCCTCTACCCCTCCCCACTCTGAAATAAATAAATAAATCTTTAAAAAATAAAATAAAATGTGCTTATTATTGTAAAAAATAAAAATCTTCTATGCCACATAAGAGAAAGTTCATACATTTTGGTCAATTGGATCAAGATTAGATAAAACCAAGGAAAACTAAGAGAGACAAGTTACCTCAGTAAAGGACTGAGGACTAAAGTGAGAAATTTGTTGGGAAAGTAGCAAATGAAATGTAATGTAAATGAAATGAAAGATTTTGGAAAGATATTTTCAAGGCTAATGTTTTTCAGTATAGTTGTTTCCCCCTTGTAAAATAAATTTGTCTCTGATCCATTTCATACAAATCATGTGTGCGTATGAAACCAAGATTAAATGCTAAAAGAAATAATAGTCAGAAATCCTACAGTCTTCAGAAAACTTGGGGAAACCCCAATGAACTTATTTTTAGAAATCATTCCCTAATTTATTTGGTATTATGTGGATTTGTGAAAACTAAATTTTTTTTTAAGATTTTATTTATTTATTTGAGAGAGAGAGAATGAGAGACAGAGAGCACGAGAGGGAAGAGGATCAGAGGGAGAAGCAGACCCCCAGCCGAGCAGGGAGCCCGATGCGGGACTCGATCCCGGGACTCCAGGATCATGACCTGAGCTGAAGGCAGTCGCTTAACCAACTGAGCCACCCAGGCGCCCAAAACTAAATTTTATTAATAGGTTTGATATACTAACTTAATTTCCAATTATATTAGTGATTTTTTTCTTATACAAAGATTATTACCCCTAGATCACTTGTAGTAAGAATAGGGTACACACCTAAAATATATATGGTAGCTAACTGACATACATTAAAAGAATTCCAGTTGGAGACTTCTGCTTCCAGCTGTGAGGAAGTAGCTTATAATAGAACAAACACTCATGACAAGAAAAATTATAAAGTATGAATAAAGTAAAAAAGAAAAATGCTTGGAAACACGTGAAAGAAACCATAGCAGTCAGGACTGAAGAGACTTGAAAAGCAAGAAACCACATTGAAGGTAACCTCACATTCTGTGCCACTTTTGTGAGTGGCACAGAGCTGATCACTGAGATATTTTTCAAATTCTAAGCTCTGCAGAATAAGAGTATAAGAAACTAGGCAGAAATTGGTGGGTGAGAGGCTAAAAAGCTAAGCAGTTTTTAGCAGACACATACTTCTGAGGAAATAGAAATTTGTACTTCAGAAAATATCAAGATGGAGGGCCTCATCTAAGCTTTTAATTGAGACCCCTGAAAGGCTAGGGCTTAGGGAAAAAAGGGAAAAATGAAATATATCAAGGCTCACTAATACAGAAGCATAAGCTTGAGTCATCTTAATTACTGATTGGATTAAGGTGTTCTTTCCCAAATCTTATTACATGTTTTTTTTTAAAAAGTAAATGATCTTGAAAGAAAGATATCATTAGCCATAATCTCCACAATCTCTATGATAATTTAGTAAAAACATTATTCAGTATGAAAGTAGATAAGACTAAATGAATGAAAATAAAGAGAAGAAACTGTCATCATAAACAGACCTCAGGTCACCAAGATATTGATATTATCAGACACAGACTTGACAATTATAGTGATTAATATATTTTTAAAAATAAACTAGAGGATAAAGAATTTCAGACAAATGAGAATCTATAGAAAAAGTTAAATAGTAATTCTAGAATTAAAAATAAAATAACTGAAATTAATAATTTAATAAACAGTATAACAGCTGTTGGAGTAAAAGTTATGATTAGTGAAACAGAAGAAATATCAGTATAAAATAACCAGACTTCAGCATGAAGAAAAAGGGAAAGAAATGAAGAAGAAAAAGGATAAAAGATACACAGCAAAAAGGTCTAATGTATGTATATCTGGTATCCAAGAAAAAGAAGAAAGTGTAAATGGGCAAGTAGAGACATTAAGTCACAGATTCAAAAAGCTTGACAAAGCCTTAGCCACGTATATACAAAGAAAAAACAGGGCTTGAAACATCATAGTAAAAGTGCTGAAGGCAAAACACAAACAGAAAATACTGAAAGCACCAGAGAATAAAAGACATTGCCTTCTATATGTTAAGAAAAAAATAGAAGAAGAACGTAGCGGGAGGGGAAGAATGAAGCGGGGGAAATCGGAGGGGTAGACGAACCATGAGAGACGATGGACTCTGAAAAACAAACTGAGGGTTCTAGAGGGGAGGGGGGTGGGAGGATGGGTTAGCCTGGTGGTGGGTATTGAGGAGGGCACATTCTGCATGGAGCACTGGGTGTTATGCACAAACAATGAATCATGGAACACTTCATCTAAAACTAATGATGTAATGTATGGGGATTAACATAAGAATTAAAAAAAATAAAATAAAAAATAAAAAATAATTTAGTTCTAATCCCATGAGCAAAAAAAAAAAAAAAAAAAAAGATATTGCCTTCAAAGTAATACATATCAGATGTACAACTAACTCTCCAAAGAAAGTATGAAAGTGAAAAGACACTGGAATAACATCTTTAGGCTGATGAAAGAAAACAACTGGCCACTTAGAATTCTATACCAGGCAAAGATACCCTTTGAAAAATGAATGTCAAATAAAGATATTTTCAGCCACACAAAAACTAAAAGAATTCATTGCCAGTACACTCACATAAAAAGAAACAATAAACGGGATTTCTTCAAGCTAAATAAAAATGAGGAAAGCACAGAAATTAGAAAGGCCTGAAGAGCACTGGACAGGGTAAATATTAGCTATTTTTAAATCATATTAACTTTAAAAAGCCAGGAAGTTGTAAATGGAGGTAGAGTATTCTAAGGTAGTCATTGCTTATGAAATTATGAGAGCTCTAATTCATAGCAGACTCTAACCAGTTAAAGATACATGCTGCAATCTCTAGAATAACCACTTAGAGAATAAAATAAAAGTATGACTAACAAAAGGTATAGCTATACTAATATCAGGCAAAGTTTACAGTAAAGCAGGAATATTCTTAGAGATAAAAAGAGGCATTTCTTAATGTTAAAAGAGATAATCAACCAGGAAGATATAGAAATTCTAAAATTATACACTGACAGTCCTGATTTTATACATGCACAAGTTCCCATATGCACAAATATCAATTATCACAATTTAGTTATATAACACCAGAGTCCCAATGATAGGATTTAAATTACAATTAGCACAATATATTAATTGTAAGTACAGGAAGTACAAACTTCACTAATAGTCTTTCAATCCACAAATCACAATGATCAGTGACCAATCACTTCTTTCAAAGTCTGTCACTGATTGGTCACTGTGTATCTGTTATCCAGTTAATGCAGAGACAGAAAAGTGTGTAGTTGTGTTGCCTCCTTGTTTCTCAGTGATAAACCTACACGACATTTTACAAAAATGGGTAATTGAAAGGGGGAATTGGCCAATAAGGATGAACATGTAGAAAAAAAAGTGATAATGCTGGAGGAGAAATGTGAACTAAAGGTAAGCAGAGTTATAGAAGAAAAAGCTGATGGGTGGGAATGTCAATTCTGCTGCCAATTGGAGGGACTCTAGAGAAGCAGCCAGAGGGACTTAGTGAAAGTAAAATTATCAACATAAATGAGAAAAGTGGTTGTGACAAATAGGATGAAGATGTCCCAGAGGAAGTGATGCCAAGAAAAAATTCACATTAAAAGAACTCTCAGAGATATTTCATAACATTGAAAGTGCAAAGGATAAAATGTTGGAAGTTGATCCAAACTTAGAATGGAATATGACAATTCACAAAGGCATAAAAAAACTGCTAGCTTTGTAATGTAAGTCATATGATGAAAAAGAAAAAGTCAAGTGCTGTTCAAACTACTGTTGGTAACATTTTTACAATGAAAGGAAACACTTTAATTCTCTATGTTTTTAAATGTTTTATATTTAATGAACTAAATAAATACCAGTTCTACTATTTAAAAATTTGTCCTTCACATGAGTTTAACATTGTGGCAAAAACTTTGAGTTCATGTAACAAATTACAATTTTTCCTCATTGATTATTAAGTTTGCTTTGCATAAATTTAGCTTGCATGATCATTTTGAGGTTCCACACTACCACACAAAGTGAGAATTGTATGTATATTTAGTAAGATAGCCTCAAAATGTATAAATCAAAAACTGATAAAAAATAAAGGAGAAATAGACAAACCCAAGATTATAGTGGGAGTTTCTAAAACATATCACTCATTAACTGATAGAAACAGTACACAGAATATCAAGAAAATATATCTATATATACAAAATATATATGATATAGAAACTTTCAACACGATGATGGGTGAATTTGATTTATCTTAAATATATAGAATGCTCTATCCAATAATTTCAGAGTACATATCCCTTTCAAAGTACAGGTAATATTTACCAGTATTGACCATACACTAGTCCATAATTCAAGGCTCAACAAATTACAAAGGATTGGAACCATACAAGATATACTCTTTGACCATAGCGACTTCACCCTAACCCTAACCCTAACCCTAACCCTGAGAATCAAAAACAAAAAGGTAACCAGAAAATCCACAAATGTTTAGAAGTTAAACAGCACACTTGTATATAATGCAGTGGTCAAAAAAAAAAAAAAAAAAAGAAATCAAATGAAAATTGCAAAAATATGTTTGAACCAAGTGATAACAGAAATAAGATAATGCAAAACTTTTAGGATGTCACCAAAGCCATGCTTATATATGGAAATATTTAAGGAAATATATGGCCTTAATACACATATTAAAAAAGAAAAGAAGCCAAAAAATAATTATCTAAGCATCATCTCAAGTTATTAGAAAAAGAAGAGCAAGTTAAATACAAACATAAAAGAAAGTAAATAATGAAAATAAGAGCACATGAGTATGTTCTTTTTTTAATTATTTCCTTCCTTTTAGGTTTATACGTATACATTCCTTTTATCTATATGTACATACAGATATATGGATATGCACATAGACTATACATATTTTCTTTGGCTGGTTCTATAAAAAGATTAATAAAACTAATAAACCTTTTAGCAAGACTGACCAAAAATAAATAGAGAAGCCAAAATGTAACAATATCATGAGTGAAAAAATTTCTAGAGGTGGAAACATTACAAAGAAAATAAGAGAACATTATAGAAAACTTAATGCCAATAAATTCAAATTTTTAGGAAAAAAATGCACAAATTACTTGAAAAACCCAACTTACCAAAACTGACCTAAGAAGAAATAGAAAACCCAAATTCTTCTACATTTGTTTTAAAATTTTAACTCATAATTTAAATTTTTTCTCAAAGAAAACACAGGATCATATTGCTTTACTGATGAATACCTCTAGAATTAGCACCAACTTTACATAACATATCCCATAACTAGCGGGGAAAAAAACTTTTTAGAAGTCAATCATAAAACTTGATAAAACAGTAAAATAAAATTTAAAAATAGGAGTCAAGCTCTAATGAACAAAGATGAAAAAACACTTAAAATATTCACAAACAGAATCCAAAATTATTGACAAAGGATTATACATTTTACACATGTATATATATAAAACAACTCCAAGTTGTTATTTTTTTTTTTCCAGGTATGTAAGCTTAGTTTAACATTTAGAAGTTTATCAAAGTAAGTCAAGACTTTGGCAGAACAGAAGACAACCTAATATGATCAACTCAACAGATGCAGAAAAAAGCATTTGATAAAATTCAGCTCTCTTCTCTCAGAAAACTATAAAATATTAAGAGAAATTAAGGAAGAAAGTAATTGAAGGAATACATTAGAAGACTCAATATTTTGTCTTTTTTTTTATTATGTTATGTTAATCACCATACATTACATCATTAGTTTTTGATGTAGAGAAGACTCAATATTTTAAAGAAAAACTCTCCCCAAATTGACTTAAAGTTTCAATGATATCCCAATCAAAATTACATCAGGGTTTTTTTTTTCCATATGTGGAAATGGAAGCTGATTCCAAAGTTAATATAAAAATTCAAAGGACCAAGAACAGCTAATGTAATCTGGAAAAAAAAGGAACAAAGTTTTAGGGCTTAAATTATCCAATTTTAAGATTCACCAAAAATGTGCCATAATTTAGAGTATAATATTAAAGCAAGAATATAAAGATCAGTAAAACAAAATATAGAATCAATAAATGAACCAAATACATATTGCTAGTTGACTTATGACAAAGGTGCACAGCGCAACACAGTGGGAAAAAGAAATTTTTAGTTTGAATAACAGTGGTTCTAGATGTATTGCATATCCATAGGGGAAAAATTCTTGATCTTTACCTCACACAATATATAAAAATTCCAGATGGTTTGTAGACCTATATATGGAAGGTAAAATAATAACATGTCTAAAAGATAATACAAGAGGGCATCTGGGTGGCTCAGTTGGTTAAGCAACTGACTTCAGCTCAGGTCATGATCCTGGAGTCCGGGGATCAAGTCCCACGTTGGGAGATTGCTTCTCCCTCTGACCCTCCCCCCTTTCATGCTCTCTCTCTCTCTCAAATAAATAAAATCTTTTTTAAAAAAAGATAATACAAGAAAGTATGTTTGTGACAGGCAAAGATTTCTTAATACCATACTTAATACCATAATGAAAAGCACTTAACCATAAAGGGAAAGAAAGATAAACTGGACTTTTGTAAAATTTAGACATTCTATTTGTCTAAAGATACCATAAAAAGTAAGAAAAAGTAAGCCACAATATTGGAACATACTAAATAACATATAACCAAAAAAGGGTTACATTCAGAAACTTGTAAAGAAATCACATAAATGAAGAAGAAAATGACAGATAACCCACATCAAAATTGGGCAAAAGATTTGAATATGTCCTCCAGGAAAAAAAAGAAAAGAAAAGAAAAAGGATATACAAATGGCAGTATACATTTAAAAAACTCATTAGTTGACATGTAAAAGCAATGGACACCACTGAGGGGACACTTTTATATGTCCAACAGCATGACTAAAATTAAGACTTGACATACCAAGTATTGGTGAAAATGTGAAGCATTTGGAATACTCATAAGCCCCTGGTGGGAGTTTAAATTAGTACAACCACTGTGGAAGCTTATTTGGAATTATCTAGTAAAGCTTGTCATCTGCATACCAATGATCTAGCAGTTCCAAATATACCCAACTGTTTATATACATTCACCAAAAGAAATGTATAGAAATGTTTATAGCAGAATTATGCATAATACCGTAGAGAAAAACTGGAAATAACCCAAAAGTCCATCCATATGGATAAATAAATTGTGGTGTATTCATACACTGGAATGGTACACAGCCATAGAAATGAACTCTACTGCTAAATGCCATGGCATTCTTACAAACAGAATGCTGAGTAAGAAGGAATGACACACAAAATTACATACTCAAGTGTTTCACACAAAGTTCAAACACAGGCAATCTCTGATGATATAACTTAAAAGAGTAGATGCCTCTGTGGTATCATGACCGAGAAGGGCAAGGATAATGCTTTATGGGGTGATCACTACTCTGTTTCTTGATCTGTGTGATGGTTGAAGAGGATGTTCACTCTGTAAAAATGTATGGATCTGTGCATTTCTGATGTTTGCATTTTTCTGTGTATATGTTACACTTTGATAAATGGATTTACTTACAAAGAAAGAAGTCCAAAATTCAAAAAGAGGTGAAAATAAATTCAAAATATTAAAGATGTTGAGAAAAACAAAAGGAAATTTCCTGACAAGCCATTGCAATGTATCATTTTACACACACACACACACACACACACACTATCCATTCACAAAAAACCATCTGGGTCACTTACTTTTAGCCACACATCCTCTCTCTCCAGGCTACCTTCTGTCTGCTCACTTCTTTTATCCTGAGGTCTATTTCCATTGGTGACACAGGGAAACCAGCCAGTAAGGGGATAGTGCTCTGGTGAATCTGGATGGTGTGATGTGCAAATCTGAAATGCAATTTCGACCAAAAAGTAAATGTGGAGGGTGAAAGATAAGTAAAGACAATGAAACTCTGTAGCTCAAAACCAAAGTTTTCCTCTCTTTCTGAGTACTTAATGATTACTGGCAGAAAACTTTTCTTAGTGTAGAAGAATGCTCTCTGCTAGTCTCAGGATATAACTTTTCTGGGTAGAAAAACACACATGATAACCCTCAGCCCACCATAAACCCAGAGAACTTGCCCAATGAACAGTCCTGGCTCATTTCAGGCAACTGCTCCTAGAATCAGCCACAGACGTCTGTCCAAGATGATGGTTATATCCTTACCAGGCAGGATCCACCAGTCCCGGCAGTGAGGCTACTGAGTTAGGGAGCCACTGAGCATTCAGCTGGGTTTAGAAGCCAGGGAACAGAAACTCCAGAAAATTTCTCCTACTTTAGTTAAGGAAGACAGACAAGCTAGACGACAAGCAACTTCAGAGAGCTGTTACTAACTCAGAATCTTCCAACTTCCCTGGCTTCCTGTCCTTGGGCACCAAGAACTCTTGAGAAAGATGACAGATTTCACTGTAGAAGTGTGGCAGACACGGCTACTTGCCTCCCCCATATCCTTTCCCCTTACTTTCAAACTCTGATTTTGTTCAAGAGGGCAGTGAATCCAGTTAAAAATGCTCATCTCCTCAGACGCCTTTACAACTGAGGGTGATGAAGTGACCTGGGTATGACCAATAAAATGTTGATGGAAATCTGTAGTATTAAACTTCCAAAAAAGCTGCCATGATTTTCCCAATAAAAAGGGAAAGACTCAGTTAGCATATACCTATTTCCCTGTGAACTTCCCCCATCTTCCTGCCTGGAATGCTGACGTCATGCCTGGAGGAGTCATCTTATGAGGAGGAGGAAGGAAGCTGCAAGCCAAGGATAGAAAGAGCTAGAATCTAGAAGATGCCTGGGTCCTTGAGGAGTTTCTTGAACTAGAGCACCAGCCCTGGCTGGTTCCTCGATTTCCTGGGGGTGTCTGCTTAAGTATAAAATCCAGTGATTTCATCCTGGCCTAAAATACCTAGAGAGCTTAATCTCACTTCTGTTGAAAGGACGGTATTGCTTATTGTTATGATGAATGGAAGAGTTTAGTTGGCAATGGATGCATCTAGAATAGTACCCAAAAGCCAAAGCCCTTAATTTTCTTTTCAGTATTGCACTATAATTCACAAAAGTCAGTCCTTAAAGTCCTCAGAGGATCTCCTATTTATTTAGGTGGAGATTCATAGAAAATTGTATACCTAAGGATTTGTTTTTAGTACTAACTGTAGAATTTCTTCAAGAATAACAATTCTTTAAATTGAGTTATACTTTGATCTTTAATATATTTAAATTCCATTTGATCCTTGTAATAAACATATTGAGTTAAATCCAAAAGTTATTACTATGACCCATTTTATATATGAGAACATTGGGGTCTGGAGAGGTTAAGTGACCTGTCAAACCTCGCTTAGTAATAATAATAGTAATACTGGTGAATTCAGTATTGTAATCCAGGCATTCTGACTCTTTACTACTTCTTTTTAAAATAAATCCTCCCATACACAAAAATCAAGTGTAATTTCTGGTATTTATATATTTGAGATTAATTTTGAGATGCTCTGTATCCCTTAGAGTTAGTTACTGCACAGCCAAAGGCTCCTGGATGAAACCTGGTGCGGGTAAGTAGGGTATGGGGGCGGGGGGGTGGAGGCGCGGAGAGGAGACTTAATTGCCAGCCTAGCAGTGTCCCATTTAACGTTACCTTATTCTGAGTTCAGTAGGGACTAAATTTGATATCAAAGACAGGAGAGAATGTAAGCCCCCATAAAGCATCTGAGAGAGAGCATCACTTGACAATTCTGCTCAGCCTTAACTCAATTCTTCTGGCTTGATTTACCATTGAATGAGGTTCTCCAGTTACCAAGGAAGCAGGACACTTCTTGTCTTCATGAGAGGAGTAAGCTTGGGTGGCCCATTGATCCAGGTATCCTTTGGGAGTATAGAGGCCACAGTCTATGATGCTGGTTTCCTTCTCAAAAGGTTCACATATCCCGTCTCCCTCATATATGTAACATAGGCTTGGCTCCCCTGCCAAAAAATATTGTATGTTTAAAAAAGTGTTGTTATATATGTTATGCAAAAATCATTATATTTTTTCTCTAATCCATGAAAGAGAATCCTGCTACTGTCAGCAGGTCTAATGCTCACCCCAAACATGCAGACAACACACACACACACACACGCACGCACGCATGCGCATACACATGTGCAAGGAAAAAGGATCCTTTTTCATGGGGAGAGGAGTAGACTCCATCTGTATAATAAAAGGTATAGAAAGTGGTGGGATTTGTGGACAAAGAATAGGGAGAAAAAAGTAAGCTGGAGGTAGAAAGAAATGTTAAGGCATCATTGAACAAGAACCTGAGGGAAGAAGGAGCTAAAAGAGCAGTAGATAAAAGAAGAAAGAGAAGTTAAAGAAATGGTATGATGTGTTATGCACTTGGATCCCCTTCATGGTTTTTGAAATATTAAAGTAGTTGAGGAATTTGTTTTCAATTACTCTTTGTGGAGGAATTCTTTCTTCAACTAAGTATGCCACAGCTCGGACACGGACAATATGGGCACTGGGTTTTCAAGGCTTACATAGGTCTTTCCTTTAGACTTACAACAACCATGTGGGGTGGGTAATTTTTGTTTGTATCATACATGGGAAACATTTTGCCAAAGGTCCCTTGATACACGAGCAATAGAGCTTGTATTTGAGCCAGGTCCACAGAAGGCAGGTTCATGGGGGTTTCCATCAAGCTGAGGGAGAGGCACTGTCTTCAAGAGCAAACAGGTGAGGAGTGAGGCTGTACGCAAACCTGTTGGACTACTGTGCAGCGAGCTTGTATTCCCTGGACAAGTCCCACCTTGCTCCCAGGATAACTCCGCCTAAGTGAACAGTACCAACTACAGTACGTAACTAGCTTTCTTCAAGTGTGGAAATCTAAGGTGCAATCAGAAAGCCACTTATTAAGTTCTACTGATTTTTCTACCAAAATGTAGGACAATGAACATTAGTAGCATGATTCTAATCTCCTAGTTCCACTTAAAATAATAGGACGTGAAAATAATATCAAGATTTGAAAATCAATCAACATATAGGTACACATTCAGTACCATCATTACTAAAATTTACTGTTACTATACCATTCTTGTTATTTTTCATTCTTCACAATACCACAGGGATATTGAAGTGATTTTTCAGTGGCTTATCAACATGTAGCTACTAATTATTTTCCTTCATAATTTCTTCCAGTCTAAGACCCTTCTGTGGTAAATCTGTCTCTACTTGCCAGGAATAAGCCAATGTTCTTGGACTTGGTTCTAAGCCTATTTGGGGTTTTAAACTCCTGCATTCCATCAAACCCATGGTCTTCCCAAATCACTCCCCCCAAACCAATATATATGCACATATATGTATATACACATGTACATGTGTTCATGTACATAATCATGTGTGTTTATATGTATGTTTGCATGTATTTTATGTGTATATATTTTACAATATATTTTATAATGTGTATATATTTTACAATATATTTTATAATGTGTATATATATGTTTTGTTTCTCTATTTATAACACAGTGAATGTTTCTTCTTGCTTCTTCTATTTTTTTTTACCATGGACTTAAAATTTTTGCCTGTTTTTTCAAGCCCATCTAAAAATAACAGACCACTTTTAAAACACATTTCACAATAGTTCCTTCAAACCTAATCTTCTTTTAAAAGAAGATTTATTTATTTACTTTAGAGAGAGAGCATGCATGAGCCGGGGGGGGGGGTAAGGGGAGAGGGAGGGAAAGAGAGAGAGAAGAAGACTCCCCGTTGAGTGTGGAGCTCAATGTGGGGCTTGATCTCACAACCCTGAGATCTGACCTGAGCCAAAGTCAAGAGTTGGACGCTTAACCAACTGAGCCACCCAGGCACCCCTCCAACCTAATCTTTTAAGAAATAATGGAATATATGCTTAGCATACTATGAGCTTATTATACAATGAAACAGAAGTCTAACTGTGGAATAGATCCTTTTAGTCTTACCCTGTAAAGTTAAAATAATTTAGACATAGTCTTACTGGATTTGGAGGCTAAGGAAATAAGAGCCAAATGTAATGGAATCAAATGTGTTAGAAACAAAGCAAGGTGGGCTCTTAAGTTAAATGAGGCTTGGGCTGTACTAAAGACACAGCATTTGGAGAATATATGTGTGTGTGTATGTGTGTGTGTATTCAACATAAGCCCATTATGTTACCAAAATAAACCCAAAAAACAAAAAAAAACACAATGCAAACAGAGGTGGCATTAACAAATACTTGTGTACAGAAGAGGGGAGGTAATCGGTTCAGTGTATTCTGCATAGCCAGACCACATCTGGAGTATTGAATTCCTTTCTGGGCATTGACCACACAAAACATGCCAGGTTAGGGTAAATAAGAATGGGTCTGGAAACCTAATCACATGAGGGGATGTTTGGATTGGAAAGGAGAATAATGGGGAGGCATTTCAAATATCTGCATGGTAGTCAAATAAAACAGGGGGAAGAAATTATCCTCTGTAGTTTCACAGCAAGGAAAAAGCACTTGATTAAGCATTAGGAAGCTGAGCTCCAGTGCTGGCCTGCAAAGCTTTGCTGTATGCCTGTGGATGAGTCACTACAATGCTCTGAGCCTCAGTTTCCAAACCAGAAAAAGGGAGAAGAATTTTATAACAGATAAAGCCATTCCTAAGTAGAATGGTGCATTTCAAGGTGTGTCCTTCACTGCTCGTAGTATGTAAGCAGGAGCTAGAGGCCCCTCTCTCAAGAACTGGCAGAAGAGATTTCTATATGGGAAGGATGCTGGACTCCAAATCGCTGTTAGACTGTATACAGGAAGGAATCAGGGTATCTATCAGACTCATGGTACATGGCAGATACTGAATATGGTTTATTAGATGGATGGATGGAAGACTACTAAGATTCTATAATTTTATGATCCTGCTCTAGATAGCAGAGGCATTTGTGTGTTCTATCCAGTATTTAACACCTTAATAAATTATACATAATTATAATCATATCCTCCTTTACCTTGAGATTTAGAGGCATTAAAATATTTTTCAATGCACTGCTCTTTAAAATAACTTTGGTGAATGGTTATGTTCCACTGAACACTGCAATGTATGCAGATGGTAATTTAAAAAAATAATCTACGTGTTAGAAGCCCACTGATGATGTATTTAACCAGAATTGGGAGAAGTGTTCTGGAGAGCCTTCCTGTGTGGCAAGAACCTAGAGTCAAAGCCACCTAGTGATAATTTATTACTAGTGATTTTCCAGGATTAAGCAGTGTTAGGACCCCCTGTCATCTGTCATGATCTTATCTATTAAGCACAACCACCAAGAGGTACCTTGTACTCCCTTTGGCTTAGAATGCTTCCTACACTGATTTTGATGTAGAACCTCTATGATTGTACTGCTTGGCTGATGCTTTGATGTTAGACATGAGGACCCAAGAGCAACTGGTAACATTAATCAAGGAGGCGATGTAACCCAGTGGTTTCACATGTAGATCCTAGAGCCTCACTTCCTTGGTTCAAATCCCATATAAAAGAAAGCAAGTTATTTGAACTCTCTGTGCCTCAGTTTAGTCTCTTCATACTTAATGTAGGGACTAAATGAAATGCTATATGTGAAACAGCTAATGCCTGGCACACAACAGACACATCAAATATCATTGTTATTAGCATCTCACTATATGTTATAGGATATTAAAAGCTCAGGGAAATAAGACACAGAGACACCTGCAGAAATAGGACATAAGCCTAGGGGGCGCTCCTCAACCCACCTGCACAGTGGAAGCCTTCCTCCAGCTGGCACGCCCTTGAGCAGCCATCTCCGCTCAGAAGGTCCCCATCATCACACTCTTCTCCCAGGCTCCTGGAAAGTAAAAATATACATTCTTATATACATACATATATAAAATAGTTTTTCTTGTTTAGTTACCATTATTTTAAATTCTTAAAATTCCCAATTACATATTAAGAAGTACGAGTTGGAGAAAAGCAGGAGTTAAAAAAAATGCTTTTACAGAAAAAGTAGCTCGTGGCTCAGAAACATCTAGGAGACCCATGAGGGCCCTGCCAGTGTTTCCAGTGGATGGCATTAAGGTAGAAAATGCATACCAGCCCTATGATAAGTGAAATCTTAGAAATAGCTGGTTTGGTGAGGAGGAAACCTGCCTGCCTGTGTGTGGTTCTGTTTTCTATTCGTTTTTACCTGATATTTCTTCATGTTTTCATTGTTTTATTCTATCTAGATGCAGTTGTTAAAGTTAGGATTTTGTAGAACTGAAAGTTCCTGTTTTATATACCAAGAGACTCAGTAGTCTGCTTGCTGCCAGGTCTCAGTCCAGGGCAAAGCTAAGGCTCGGTCCTGGTCCTCACTCCCTACTACCACCTGGTGGCAGCTATCATATATTGCAGGGGAGAAATGAATACTGGGAAAAGAAAAATGTCATTGTTTTGTTTTGAACCTCAAATGCTGACACAGCTGATGACTAATTTGGATTTGAGTGGGAAAGTTAGTTTAGACTAAGAGCTACAAGAAGCATGTTATGAGAACAAAACAGATAACACAGATGCGGCCATTGTAAATGGATTGAGGGTTGGAGCCCCCCGGGTGGCTCAGTTGGTTGAGCATCTGCCTCTTGATTTCAGCTCAGGTCCTGATCTTGGGGTCCTGGAATCTAGCCCTGAGTCGGGCTTTGTGCTCAGCGGGGAGTCTGCTGGAGATTCTCTCCCTCTCCCTTTCCCTCTGCCCCTCCACTCACTCACTCTCTCTCTCTCTCTCAAATAAATAAATAAATAAATAAATAAATAAATAAATAAATAATTTAAAAAATGGACTGAGGGTTACCATTTTTTTCTTCTTGGCTTTGCACCACATCCAAAACAGACACATATTTTAACTCAAGTAGATAAAGGGTGTTGGCATGCTAATGTGTTTTCAGACCCAGGGCATGACTAACCTTTGTTTAAAGAATACCTCCTCATGGGGACAGAGTAAAGATTAAGTAATTAGATATGAGAAAGCTTTAAAATGAATTAAAAGCATGCTATAAATGCAATTATATAATGATATTTTAAATGGTAGGATGGAAATGGAGAAAAGATAACAGAGCTGTGAAAACCATGACTGAAGAAATTAAGGAAACTTCAAATTCCTTTATTTTGGGGGTGCCTGGGTGGCTCAGTCGTTAAGCGTCTGCCTTCGGCTCAGGTCATGATCCCAGGGTCCTGGATTGAGCCCCACATCGGGCTCTCTGTTCAGCGGGGAGCCTGCTTCTCTCTCTCCCACTCTGCCTGCCTGTGTTCTCTCTCTCACTGTCTCTCTCTGTCAAATAAATAAATAAAATCTTTAAAAAAAAAACAAAAACAAAAAAACAAATTCCTTTATTTTGAAGATAATCTCAACAGCTAATATAAGCATGTTGTGTATCATCTCATGTACTGCTGCCCAGCAGAAACAGGAGTAGTCACATTTAAAAAAAGAAACAGGTAAAATTAGTTTTGATACCACATTTCATCTAACCCAATATATCCAAAATATTGTCATCCAGTAAGTAATCAGTACAAAAATTATTAATGAAGCAATTACATTCTTCCTTATGCATCCTACGTCTTTGAAATCTGATGTGTCTTTCTCACTTACAACACATCTGAGTTCAAACACTTGATCCGTATTTAGATTCACCGGCCTAAGTTGTTCCAAATATACTTAAAAGTTTTCTGGGGCGCCTGGGTGGCTCAGTTGGTTAAGCGGCTGCCTTCAGCTCAGGTCATGATCCTGGAGTCTCCGGATCGAGTCCCGCATTGGGCTCCCTGCTCGGCAGGGAGTCTGCTTCTCCCTCTGACCCTCCTCCCTCTCATGCTCTCTGTCTCTCATTCTCTCTCTCTCAAATAAATAAATAAAATCTTAAAAAAAAAAAAAAGTTTTCTGACAACTGAATCGAGTTTTTAAATTAAATTTAAATTACTTAAAATTCAATACAATTCAGTTCCTAGCCGCACTTGCCCCACTGCAAAGGCTCGACGGCACACGTGGCTGCGATGTCCCACATTGGACAGATGGAGGTGGTCCCTTCCAAATGAAGGCAGCTCACGAGTTCAAGGTCCCTGCTGTTTGTTTGGCAGTCTTATTGCTGTGTTATCCAATGTGACAAAAAAATTTATTAAAACTAGAGTCTCGGGGCGCCTGGGTGGCTCAGTCGGTTAAGCGACTGCCTTCGGCTCAGGTCATGATCCTGGAGTCCCGGGATCGAGTCCCGCATCGGGCTCCCTGCTCGGCAGGGAGTCTGCTTCTCCCTCTGATCCTCCCCCTCTCATGCTCTCTGTCTCTCATTCTCTCTCTCGCAAATAAATAAAATCTTTAAAAAAATATATATATATATATATATATATTTTTTAGGGGCGCCTGGGTGGCTCAGTTGGTTGAGCGACTGCCTTCGGCTCGGGTCATGATCCTGGAGTCCCTGGATCGAGTCCCGCATCGGGCTCCCTGCTCGGCGGGGAGTCTGCTTCTCCCTCTGCCCCTCCCCCCTCTCATGTGCTCTCTCTCATTCTCTCTCTCTCAAATAAATTTAAAAAAAAAAAAGAAATATCTTAAAAAAAATAAATTTTAAAAAAAGACATTGGGCGCCTGGGTGGCTCAGTTGGTTAAGCAACTGCCTTCGGCTCAGGTCATGATCCCGGAGTCCCGGGATCGAGTCCCACATCGGGCTCCCTGCTCAGCGGGGTTCTGCTTCTCCCTCTGACCCGCTTCCCTCTCGTGCTCTCTGTCTCTCATTCTCTCTCTCAAATAAATAAATAAAATCTTTAAAGAAAAGGAAAACTAGAGTCTCAGGATGACTTCTTGGGGATCTGCGATTCCCTTGGATTGAATCTATACATTTCTCAAGTTTAAAACAGCGGGTTAAAAAATTCATGTCTCTCCTTCTTGTTGTGTGTGTGGTGGAGGGCCTCCAGCTGAGACAAAGCTACAATCACAGATACCTTCCCCCTGGAAGGCAGAACTAAGTATGACTCTTTACAGAGAGGGAAGACCGGGAGAAGTGTAAAGGGGCGTTTGGATGAGGAAGCTTGTGAGGCCTAGCAGCCAAGCAGCTGCTGCTTCAGGTGAAGTTGTTTCAAGACCCAGGAGACAATGTGTAAGAGCAAGTTAGGAAGATGGCTCTTCCACCCTTCCTGCCCAGACCCCCAGCCAGATGTGGCATCCTGGGGCCTTGAGGTGGCCTCTATCAGAGAATTGCTGGAGGAGATGCTACAACATAGGGCAGAGTCCTTTGCTCAAGGAGGGCTCTGGCTGGGTAGTAATGGTAACCAAGCCACCCCAAACACTGTAAGAAAGAGGTTGTCAAAGCAGGGACAGGAACAACAGCATGTGCACATGTGAAGCATCCCCAACTGAGATGGAGGAAGGGGACTAGAAAGCTGGGACTGGGTGAGGCAGAAGGTGGCAGCCAACTAGCAAGGTCTGGGTGTTAGCAAGGTTTGGCTTACACCAAAGGTTAAAAATCTTAGATCAAGAGAAGAAGCAATGTTTATTGATTGCTAAATGATGGGAGGGGATCCCAAGAAAGGCTACAGAATTCTTTCTATTAGGGCCTTGGGATACTATGTATTTTCACCTAGTCTGGGAAATTAATAATAGGGCATCTTATTAGGATGCAGAATCGAAGACAAATCACAGTGCATGGCCATCCAGCCTCCTACTCCCCCAGCTCTATATAACTAACAAATTAGGTTTGATGAGCATTCAGGACAGGTGAATATAGGGTGACTGGTGGGACATGGGAGTCTTCAGTGCTAGATTTGAGAAAGTCCCAGATAAACCAGAGTGAATTAGTTGCCTAGGCTGATATCACAAAAGGCAACAGAAAAAGGAACATAATATGTTCAGAAGCCAAAGTAGTGATTTCCTCTTTACCTTGGTGGTTTTATAGAATGGATGTAAATTACATTTTAGTCAGATCTTCCAGAGGCCAAATGAGCCAATGAAGCTCAGAAAGCTATACTGACTTTCCTCAGGTCACACAGCTCCTTGGTAGCATAAGACAAGCCACTGATCCAAAAGATACCCTCATGTTGTCTTTTAGCATCATCTCACAAGTAACCTTCTCCCCTATAAACTCCTTCTCTCTATCACTGCCCAGTAGTTGTCCTCTGAAACCTTAAGAGCTGCCCCCCACCGCCAAATCAGCCCCAATATCTCAGTGGGTGAGCTCTAAATAAAAGTGAGCTTCTCCTTAACTAAGATGTAGGTGACCTTTCAAGATCACTACCAGGTCCTAAATCTTGTTTAATGCTAGAATCACACAGCCCCCAAGTTCCAGAACAAGTCAAACTAAAACTCAAGATTAACCCTCCTGGTCTGAGCCGGGCAGGACATTCTCGCTCACACATTCTCACACACCCCGATACTCACCCCGCCACCTTCCCATCTCCACAGTAAGGAGCTCCATGGATATGGCTCAGCGGAGGTGAAGCTTCTCCCAGATCTGTCCCAGCTCCAGCTTGAACTTGGTATCGATACATCTGCCCCGGTGTGACCTCCCTGTGGAAACCAATGAGCCATGACCACTACATTCAGAAAGTGAGACGTTGCCCTGGGTCCTTCACAGATGGCTTACAGGAATTTAAAAGATATTTATGGGGAATGTTAAACATATGCCACGTTATGTGAAACAGAGATCAGGGCACAGAGTTTTACACAGCAGCAGAATGTTTGAAAGCATACCGGTTTCGGTATTCCCAGTATGTTCCCCATAGTGATCATGCAATAAATACTGGCTGAAATACCACTGAATTAACTAACGGTCCTGCACAATCTAGGAAGATGGCATTTCAAGTATACCTTTATCATGTTAAAAAAAAAAACAACAAGCAACTACTGTAAAACTAGTCTTCTGTATCCTCGAAGTAATCAAAGAAACTGAAGAAGAAAGCTTCAGTGTTTGGATTCAGCAAGGCCCTTCCTGGGTCTGCAGATCACAGTTTTCTCATCTCTCAAGAAAATTCTTATCTTAAAGAGATTGCATCCTTAGAGGGAAGGACGAACTGTCTCCCAGGAGGTGAGAACACCTTCTACCATCATTTTGGGGATGCCAGAAATCCTGCAGCTAGAAATATGTTAAATTACTCCCCACCTCTAAACCTGCCAAAATGCATAGATGCCAGGAATGGAGTTTTATTGGTTGACATCAGAGATGGAAGAAGTTTATCAGACTCTCTTTAGAACCCAAGTGCACTGATCAGGTGGAGAGCATGAGAGAGTGAACATTTAAGTGAGGTCAGGGTCTCAAGAGGGGGACTGCTATTTCCCAAAACAAATTCTTCCCTCCTCCTCTTGTCCCATGCCTGCCCTAATTGGAAAACGACCGCCAATATCAAGCGAGAATGGGAGTGACTTAGGAGGACAGGATCGCAAAGGGTTGTTGGGGCTGCCCCGATGGCCACCATAAACCTCCTGCCAAGACCCTCTCTTCTTTAACAGATGCTTCAACTCAGCCACAAAGCCTCCACTCTCTCACTTGATGGTGCAAACAGCAAATGGGAACTCTCATGGGGTTTCCAAAACATCTTCAAAAACCTCTGTACTGGCTTTTAGTTAAATAGGAAAGACACCTAAATATTAAAGACTTTTAAATTTACACATCAGCTTTCTTTAGGGAAACTATCTTCTCATGAGAGTGCCAGATATTTCAAAAGCAAAACCAATTTCATATCCTCATCAATTCTGATGGCTTCCCTTCTCAGGGCAGTTTCTCATCCAGCCATGCGTAAAAGCCTCACCTTGCCCTGCAGCTGGGAAAGGACTGGATGGTAGTGTCAAAATGTGTTTATACTTCTTGTGGAGAAAACTCAGCAGCAGGTAGCCCAACCTTCAATGATCTGAATTTATAAGAGGCAGTGTGTCACCAAGGAAAGGGAACCAAAATGAGACTTGGAAATTGGATTTTAATCTTGAGTCTGCCATGACTAGGTCTGTTCAACCAAATTAAGGTTACCCCTTAGTTTTCTCATCCATAAAATGGGATATTATTGACTTTAAAGGTTGCGTGTGTGTCTGTGTATGAGTGCATGTGTGGATATCATGTTAGATGCCAAATGTCATTTTAACTGCCTTATTAGAGGAGCCCGAAAACTAATTTTTGCTTTAAAATCTGTCCCATGATCTCTCCTTTCATTTGCATTAGCTTTGTGTCCGTTTCACTGTCTTCTAGTTCTGGTTCAGAGAGCAAGTGTGAGAAGAAAAATGTAGTAAAGCTCAAAGTGAACAATGCCCTCTACTTTTGTGTAGCAGCGGCAGACTGCAAAATGGCCACAGTTCCTCCTTCCCAGGTTCACACCCCTCTGCAATGCGACTTTGCTGTTCCTCCCATCAAGACGTAGAGTCCATTTTGCCACCCCTTAAATCTGGAATTGGCTGTGTGACTTGCTTTGACCGCAGGAATGTTATCATGAGTAATGTATGAGCGTGCAGGGGGCTTGCCCTCCCTGCTGCTGGAACCTTCCCACCACCACAAGAACAAGCCCACACAAAGCCTGCCAGGGATTGAGAGGTCATATGGAAAGAGGTCTTCATCTTCCCAGCCACTCCAGCCATTTGAGCTGAGCCCCCAGGATGTAGATGAGCTTGTCCTGGACCATCTACCCTGGCCATGCCAGTCCTGATGAGAGCACCCCGCCAACCCATAGAATCATGAAAAATAGTGTTTGTTGGTTTAACCCATTTCATTTTGTGATGATTTCCAATGCATCAAAAACTAACTAATATAACACTTCCAATAAAACTTTTGTTTTACCCCCAAGGCTCTGAGGAAAATGATGAGATGGGGATAATTTGCCTTTGGAGATACTAACCTCCTACTTTAGACCTTGAACTCTTCTGAGCCAATGATCTTACCTTAGTCTGTGTCCCCACCACTGAGCACACAGTGCCAGGAACACAGCAGAGCTCACTAAGAGTAAAAGGAACAGAAGAAAGAGAAAGAGGAGAGTTGGAAGAGAAGAGAGAGAGGGAAAGAGGGAGGAGAAAAAGAGGGATGCATGAAACACACATCAGGAATGAGTCTTGAAATGAAGCAGTGTCTGCAGGACCCTTGGCTTCCTTGCTTGGCTATAGAAGAGTTGACTACAATCTTCAAATGTTAGAGGAGCCATGGCAGATTATCCAAAAGTTACAGCAAGGAATCAGAAATTAAACTGTATCACCAGATAGAGGTTGACTCTGATCAACTTATTTGTGGCAAATACTTTCAGTCCAGCAGAAGCTCCTCATATAAGAACCTCCTTTTTCCATAATCCTAATGATGGCAATATTAGTCAGAACACCTGCTTGCCCCTTTCTTGGAAATATTTTTCTTCATCTCAGATATGCCACCTTAGAATAAAATCTTCTCTCAGATTCTTAACACTTCTCCAACTAAAGTCATGTCAGAATGGAAAAAAAAAAGTGGGGAAAAGGGAAACAAAACCCACTCCCAAAGCCCCAGGAAGCCCCATGGTTTAAAAAGCCCTACCGCCCAACTCACACGTCCGTGAACTTCCTGTGAGGATTTGTCACCACCATGGGCAAGCCATTGGCAAATGGGGGCTCACGGAGAACCTGGTACCTCACAGGCCTGCAGCCAGAGCACAAGGGACTGTGGGGCTGGGAAGTCAGCAGAGCTGCATCAATTTCCATCCGCTCATCAAAGGTGTAGACTTTCACCCCTGAGACCTTCCCATCGACATGCAGTTTGATAGTGAGTGGGGTGTCACAGAAAGTGTCTAAGGGGCCCAGGTGCACAGAATCCTGGTGTTCCAGCAAGATCTCCGTGTCAAAGAGTGCCCGGGAGGAGTCCATGGAGAGGTAGGTGACCCATAGGGTAAGGGTGTCAGCTTGGACCGGGTGCTGGAAGAGCAGCTCCAGGCTACAGCCTTCTGCAGGGCAGGGCACCGTCATGTTCATATGGTACAGGTGGAGCTCAGGACTCCAGGCCTGCAAGCTCGGCTCACAAGGCTGGTCCACGTCTGGAGGCCCTGAGGGAGATGAACAGAAAGACAGACTCATTAGGAACTGCCATTAAGTCTGAAAATGAGTAGCTCATATGAGCAACCAGAAAGAAGAATGAGGAAGAGAGCTTTGAGCTAATGCCTACAGAAGTTGGTCAACTGAATGGATTAGATCTTGAGTACTACGGAGGACAAAGGTGTAACAATGTAAAAGTATTCTGTCTTGCTCCATAGCCCCTCCACATGATGCCTTTAACAAGAGAAGTCTAGCAAGGCATCGGGAATGGAGTGGCCCAGATCCCAGGTGGAAACATGAGGCTGATGCAGAGAAGGTGAGTCATGTCCTTCAAGAGTCCTTGAGCAGAGCAGAATTATTTGTAGTTTATTAATAATTTATGATAAACCACTGCTTCTGAAACCCTTCTTTACTTATGAATAAGGCCAATGTTTGTTTTAGCATGTCATTACATCCTGTTTAACTAGTTCAGGTATGTGTGAGCAGTTAGGTCACTGCATGGAAGAAACTGCAGACAGGAAATAGAAACATGTATTCTTGACTGGAAAAAAAAATGGAGATCCCAAGTAGCTAAGTAAAATGAGATGATAAAAAGTCAAATATTGCAACTATATTAAGGTCAGTTCTGTGAAAATCATCTATCAAAAGGTTTTTTATTATCACATAAGGGGAAATTAAGAAAAAAGTGCTAAATTAGGAATCAGCAGAGTTACACTCTAATTGGTGTTGTGCTATTAGCTGTGTGACCGTGGCAAGTCTTTATAAAGCCTCAATTTCCTCATTTATGAAATAAGCATTATTTAACCTGTGGTTTACTAGGATAGTGTAGAAGATCTATACAACGTTCCCTAGAAACATAAATAGAATTATTTAGTCCTTCAGAATTTGGAAAATAAAGAATATTTCAAAGCCCAGAGGAAACAAGTTCAAACGTGTGTGTGTGTGTGTGTGTGTGTGTGTTACATCTCAAAGCCTTTATCATCTTTTGCCTGTACTGTGAATCCATTCATTCACTTATTCATCCATTCAACAAAACTTGACTGTGTATCTCTTTCACATCTAGCACTGATGTAGGTATTGGATACAGAGTAGCAAACAAGAAAGATAAAGGTCCTGCCCTCATAATCCTTAGGGTAGGGTGATAAGTACAAAACTAAATTGATAAAGTGGTAATGGCATCTTTGAAGAAAAATAAAGAAGGATAAAAGACTAGAGAATGAAGGGGTAGGACTAGGGTCTCTTTTAGATTATAGAGCCAGGGAGGTTCTCTCCAGAAAGATGATATTTAAGCAGGGAATGTGTCTGGTTCAATTTCCTATTCCGCATAGCATTTTAGAAAGTGGTTGGTGTTCATTAAGTGTTGTTAAGTATATTTAGATCATATCTGTAGCTATATGTGTTTGTGCACACTCTGCTGGGGATTCACTCACCTTCGATGTGTATATTTTAAATATGACTTCGTTCTCCATCTTTTCAAAGCAAAGGAAGACCAGTATTTCTTAGCAGTATTTTCCAATAGCCATCCCCAAATATAGCAGAGTAAAAGCCCTTGGAAGCCACCCCAACAGCACTGTTGTCTCAGAAAGATTTTATTATGATCTCACATTAAGACATGAAGCGGAGGCCTTGAAAGTTGACCTGGTTTGCCTCAAAACACAATTAGAACCCAGAACTTCTAATTCCTTTCACCTCTACAACATAACTTTAAATTTTGCCAAGAATTAAAAAGAGAGAAGTGCAGGGCCAGGGGGTTGAATGGGCATTAGAACACTAGCACAGGACAATTTGTTTGCCACAGAGATGGCCTTTTATGAAAAGCCAATCTCTACATGAGTCCAACACAATACCAATGTGAATTTTATAGTCACTTTCCATTCTTCCTTGAAAACTCTCATTTGAAAAAAGTTCCATATGGTCAATCAAAATCAAGTATATTGTCTCCCTCCTAATTTCTCCTGGAGGCTCCTGTCATTTGAGTAACTGGGAGCTCAAGGGGACATTTTACAGATACTGTTGACTCTAAAACCAATGTCCTCCCTTTTTTTTTTTTTTTGGTCAGAGTCAAGATGGCAAACTAACTCAAATAGGACTGTGTCCAACTCATCTTACTAAGTAGTTTTTAGGATCTTAATAAATACAAAAGAAGGAAAAAGATGATAACTAGGTAAACATTGAAGATGGTGGTCATAGAAGACGCCAAGCCATTCAACAGAAGGTGCTGAAACTTGTCAACACCATTTTCCGGACTTGAACTGGGATAACATTCATGCTTTAATTTGTCCTAGAGGCCTTGATATTCATATGTGAGTGAATATTAACTGAGAAGTAGGGCGAGGAATAGGAAAAGGGACAGCTAAAAACATTTTCCCCCTCCTAGAGCCTAACTAAGATCACATCCAAAGCACAACGAGTACCAGTGATTAACAGACTCATAAAATAACATAGAAGAGAACAATCAGTTTGGAACACCTAGTCCACCCCACCCCCACCCAGACCAGCTTGGGCCGTGCATCGATGTTTCCTGCAATGTGTTCTCTATTACTCTCCTGATAGAGATCAGCTTACACTGTTACGTGGCAAGGCTGCTCCATGGGCCGGTAGGTGTGCATAACACAGAACGCCTGAGCTCTCACCCTGAAGTCACCCCCTGAGCTCAGCTGTCTTCTCCATCGCTCTGTTCTCTATGCTGACCTCTGCTTCACCACAGCCATTGGGCCTCCATGCTAAGCACATGTGGGACACAGGCCCCCAGAGATATCCAGCAAATCATGCACATGCACGCGCACGCACACACACACTACCTTTTTCTCACCACACCACCATTCGACTCTGTACCCCCACCCCCATTCTCAGCAGCCACAAAGTATAAACAAAAAAGCTATGGTCCTTTACCCACAGCCTCCTCTGGAGTCCAGTAACCTGAGGAGTCACACACACGCCGGGAGGAAGCTGTGTGCACGTACTGACGGAATGTCCCATCTTCAGTGCAGGCACCACACACACTGCCTGGGACCCTGTAAAGACGAAGGGGGAAGGGAGGTGAGGAGAAGTGGTAGGATGAACTGGGATCATGAAATTCGGAAAGCCTCTGGGGGTGGGGAGTGGTGACAGGTAGTGAGGTCCTAGGGGGTACCTGGGAACACAACCACTTCTCAACTCATTTCCTTCTTGTGTAGACCTCATCTTTTAAAAATTCACAGTGACATGAAAATCTCAAGGTTATGAAGCAGAAGAATTTAACTAAGTCATAAAGGAGGCCTGTGGAGATGAAAGTGGGCAGCTTCTATCCTAGGAACATTCAACACAAAATAATTATAATCTAAATCTTTCAACACAAAACTCCTTACTAGGCTGACTTTCAATAAGTCATCCAAAGGCCCCTTACATTCCCCCAACTAAAACAGACAGCAGTTTGCAGAGTAAAGTTATTAGCTATATGTGATCTTATGTTTTAAACTCCCTACTTTAAATCACATATATAAAATAAAAGTCATATGAAATGTGATGTCCCTTGGCTCTGCATCACCTATGGCAAATACATCCAAATTTCTTACCATGATCCAAGGTTCTTCACTAGCTAACTCCAGCCTTACTCACTTGAGCTCCTCTATGAACTTATGTTCCAAGCACAATGAACAAATCACCATTCTTCAAATACATCCTACCCTTCTCACAGTTCTGTGAAACATGCTCTTTTCTCTCCTGACAAATAGCCTTTTCAAACCTCTCTGCTTAGCAAACTCCTACTCATCCTTCAAAGCCCATTCAAATGTAACCTTTGCAATGGCACTTAGCTTTACTCCTCTGCATGGAGAGCACTCTCTCCTCTAGGCACCCACCACAGCTTCTGGCTCCTGTCTTCAGCCATTGCTCTGTGATGTTGAAAATCCCACTTCCATTCTCTCCTTTGCCTGTGAGCGGTCCAGACCAAGCTGTGTTCTTTCTGTGCCCAGCAGTTAGTACAGGGACTGGCCTCAGCAGTCCCTCTGTGAGAGCTTGTTTTATGGGCATCCCTGAGACTATTAGTACAGTTTACAAAGAGCCCTTTAACTGCTAAATAACAAGAGGAGATGAGGCTCTTCTCTGATATTTAGATGAGGCTCCTCTCTGATACTTGATGAGGCTCCTTTCTGATATTTAGAATCTTTTTAGAAGCTCAACTGTGAATGATGCATCTGAAAATGAAGACATCAAGTCAAGGTCTCCCACAGGTAGGGACAGAAAATGAATATCTTGTAATATACCAGAAAAATAATATAACTATTAAATAGAGGTAATAATTATGTTACCAGCTCCCTCTTTTTCCCAGCTCCCATTTCTAAGCACTTTATATGCCTGTCATTGTGCCACTAGGTGCTTTCATAAATCATTTCTAATCCCTACAAGAACTCTGTGTTTATAAATGAGGACACTCAGGCTCAGAGAGATTAAGTCAATTGCCTAAGGTCACAGCAAGTTCCTTAATTCCTTTGAGCAAGTTCCCCAAAACCATCAAGTGTCCAGCACTTTGGCAATGAAAAGGTGCAGTTAACTGCAACCTCTGACTCTGGTCAGCACCCACTTCTAGTGTGGACACAACTCCAAACCACATTTCCTTGATGTACTTGGCCTCTCCGGGGCCGCTGCTGAGTACGTGGTTGGGCTCCTCTCTGACATAAGAATCCCAAATACCTACTGGGGAGGAGTAAACATAACTCCAAGCATGACACAAATCGCTGGGTATGTGACGTGAGTCTCCCCGACACACATGTTGGGAGGCCTCCACACTGTGGCCCACCTAGCTGAGGAAAGGAAGCAAATTACAGCCTTTTCTGCCAACAGACTCACAGCCTGCCAGTACTGATGTCTGCTTTATCGTGACGTTTGTACCAGAGGGAGAATTGAAAGATTAAATTGTTTACATGTGTTACATAAACTGATATAAAACTCCAGGCTGCACATGCCCACGGAGGACTTAACTGTTCAGCCAGTCCGACCAAAGCTGCACAGGGTCACCCTTGCAGGAAGAAGATTCTTAAACACATCACATTTGTTGACTTGCAGATGGAGCCCACGAAAGCTGGGGTGCTGACGACAGTCAGAACTGCTTTGTAGGATTGTTAAGTTCCAAGTGACGTCATGCATTAAGCATACATCAAGGTATCGAGGACAGGTATCAAGATCCAGAAGGCTGGGAACACCACTTTGAAAAAGGATTCACTTGCTTCCTCCCATCCCTGTCTCTCCCTGTCTTCTCTGCCAGGCTTTCAGGAAAGATGGAGTACATGGAAACATGCTCCAGGGACATCCAGCGCCGTGGCCGGGGCCTGATACCCAGTGGGGAAGTGTGACACCTAGAAGGGGGGCTATCTGCCTGCTAAGTGGGAAAGCTCTAAGTTCAAAGAAATAATCTATGCCAGGTTTCCTGTTTCTGAAATTCCAGTGGATGCCCCACATTCGCCTCTCTTCAGTTGTGGGGTCTTGAGCTAGCCACCGTGCACTTCTCTGTGCCTTGGATTTCTCACTCATAGGGCAGTTGTGTTTATCTCAAGGACTGAATAAGACACCTGCAGGTAAAATACCCAGCACAATGCTTCACACAAAGATGGACCAAAGAGACAAGAGCTACTGTTGTTCTTTAAAATATGGTGGCAGGAAAAAATTAATTAATTAAAAAAAAAATAAAATACAGTGGCAGGGCTTGAAAGTAGAGAGCCTGCACAGGCCACCTAGATGGAGTTCTGGCCCTGCTTGGGGAAACCACGTTCCCCCATCCTCCCACCAACTGTCAGATGTGCTGTTTTTCCTACCTTCTCCCCTTTTTACAGAACTTTCCCTGGTATCCATGTATCCCAATATGCAAAGGATGAATAAAAGCTAATTTTAGATATAATGACTCTCTTTAAAAAACATGTATCGGGGCGCCTGGGTGGCTCAGTTGGTTAAGCGACTGCCTTCGGCTCAGGTCATGATCCTGGAGTCCTGGGATCGAGTCCCGCATTGGGCTCCCTGCTCAGCGGGGGGTCTGCTTCTCCCTCTGACCCTCCTCCCTCTCATGCTCTCTGTCTCTCATTCTCTCTGTCTCAAATAAATAAATAATAAAAAAAATCTTTAAAAAAAAAAAAACATGTATCAGGTGTCCATTGTGGCAGGCCAAGAGACAAAGACGCAAAGAATAGTCCTTCCCCAGGGAGCTGCGGTTGAGCGGGGCAAACAGGAAAATACACAGATAACGATTCCACAAGGCAGCAGCCCTAAGTGGGACAGGCACCAGGTCCAACAGGAAGCAGAGAAGGCATTAGAAACACCACACGAGCCAGTGAAGGCCCTGTGCCCAGCTTATAGCGGAGGGTAGCCTGCCACCCCCCTCCCCCCAGAACTGCCTGAAGGAACGCACCTCCCCTCCTTCCCCCCAACTCCGCTGTGCAAGCAGCAAGCCTCTGCACCACCCTCGCGCCAGGGGGCAATGGCTGACCTGGACAGGTAGCAAAGGGCACCTCAGCTTTGTCAGTCCACCTCTTCATGGCTCCTGGAAGCCTGCCAGCTATGACATTCTGAAGGAAGCACGTGCCAGGCCCCTCGCCAAGGAGTGAGCACACATGGTGAGCCACTGGTTTACCTGAGAGCCCCGTGAGCTCTGCTAAGGAGATGAGGATGGGGCAGGATGGAGGGGCAGCCCTGAGCAGCGGTGCACATGTTTATTGGTCCAAGCCGGGTCTCCCCTCACTTCACGTTCTTCCCCTTGTGCATAAAAAATGCCACAGAGAAGACAGAGCATGGCAAGTGCCTCTCACCTGTCATACACAACCCCACTAATTGGAGGAAGCCAGTGGATGGTGAGGGATGTGTGGGTCTGCCCAATGACCATGGGTGGGAGGGGAATGGGGGTGGGCTTCCGATTTTGACTCCACTGCTGATACACAAGATCCAAATAGCAATGCATCCGGGCCACTTGGTTAGGGGTGAAGCTGTTGGTGCAGTCATCATCTGTGGAGACAAAAAAAGGAACAGGAGAGATAAAGGTCTTAACCTGCAAAGACCACCAAGGCGGGGATGAAGTCCACCTTGCTCATGCCCTAAGTCACTAGCACCCGACACAATGCCTCACACTTACTGGGTTCCATAAAGACTTGTCAAATGACTAAATGTATTCTGTTCCAGAGAGTATCTAAGCTGCAAGTGGGAAAGAGAAGGCAGAGAATAGCGCTTGCTTATCCCTAAAGCAGGACCATTACCCTACTGTTGGGCCAAGCCAGGGTGAGACTCATGCCCTGGGGTGGAAGATTGCTCCTAGCTGATGGTTACTTATTCAGGAAACCACAAGATGGCAGTGTTTAAGCATATGGGCTTTTTATTCATGAACGTTTCTGGAGTTGCAGACACCTGCTTTATGCCCAGTGACTCTACCAAGGTTAGGGAGAATTCAGTGGAGATGCTCAAAGAAAGAGCAAACCAAAACATCAAGGATGCAGTAGGACTGGGAATGGAGGTCCCAACCTTATCTTTGGAGCCTGCAACATCTCCCTGTTAGATACAATTTTCATAGGGCTGGAAAAGGAGTTATCTTAGTTTCAGAGCCTTTTTTAATGAGAGCACACCAGTCAAACACTGCCCCCTGTTTCTTAGATGTTTTCTCTGCCCACTTCAAAGGTGGTAACTAAACAGCTCTGCCTCCTGCACCCCATTGTCTGGTCTCCCCTGGCAAGGGCCACTGTGTCCTTGCTGAGGGAGGTAGGGATGCTGGTCCTTATGAATTCAATGCACCTGAATTATATACCAAAATGAGACTTGGATTGAAATATATCGATAAGTCACAAGCAGGACCAGCTCACCACTCTTTTCTTCCCTTCAAAGGCATGACCAAGGTCTTGTGATTTATCTTTTTTTTTTTTTTTTTCTGGATAGTCCTAGAATTTATCACCAAACAAGCCCCTGGACCTTACAAAAAAATCATCTCCTTCCTTCTCCCTAGAATAAATCATCAGATCAAATCAGTCCTTACTTTTAGGGATAAATTTGAGTCCGTTATCAAGAGACTATGATTAGTACTACTTTTTGCCAGAAATGAGGAAGATAAAAGAGGACAGGAAGAGACATAATCCAGGATACCGAGACCAAATAATAGGGTTGTTCCCAGGACCAGGAGAGCAGTACCATTTTTTAAATGAGACAGTATTTTTTTAAACTATCCAAGATAAAAGAGTATTCTTCTTTTGACCTCTAGCAGAGGAGAATCCAGTCCACAAGACCCCTTTATGTCATATTTCTTTAAGTTCTTCAAAGACATGAGAAAAAAAAACATGGCATGATAGATACACTTCAGCTCTCTGGCATGAATGACCACTTCACGGGCCTCTCCACCTCCCACCCCTCCACAGCCAAGTGGAGTCAAAGTTGGAAGCCCATCCCCACGCCCCTCCACACCCCACCCCAGCCACAAAGGGCTCCCATGTAATCTTAATAGAAAATAGTCACATTGAGACTGTTGTGGTACCTGTATAGCTCATGTAGTTGCTGAATGGAGCCCCTGGGAAGTGGGTAAAGCCACAGGTGTCATTGGTAGGCTCTGGGTCCTGGCACAGCTTACTCTTGGGAGTAGGGGCAGTGTCGGCACAGAGGTCTCCTGTATCCATGGATGGCACTGTCTCCCTACAGGGGTCATCACAGGATTCCCTCTCACTGACCCCTTTGAAGACATGGTAGAGTCCCAGGACATGTCCCACCTCATGGATCATAATGTTGGTATGGCCAGACATGCCATAATAGGCTGGGTTGAGGACAACACCACCTGCAATGGAAGGTTTGGAAAACATCTCTAAGCATGTAATGAATAGCAGCCCACTGATCCTTAATTATGCCTTCTGGTAAACATCGTGTTCAATTTCAACCTCTAAGGGAACACTTTATAACTTCTAGTGGCATTCAGTCCCTGCTCTTCCCTTTGGTAAGAAACACTCTCTAAACTAATCAATAAACACATCTTTAACCCCTAACATAGATGAGTGCTGTACTAGAAGCCAGGGATAGCAATAAAGACAACATGACATGATAGAGGGCCAGGATTCTCAGGGCTGGCTGCGCATTAACATCACCTAGTGGAGTTAAAAAACACAGATGTCCTAAAGAGCTAAATGTGAGTCCTAAAACTATAAAAATCCTAGAAGGGAGCACAGGCAGTAATATCTCTGACATTGGCTGTAGCAATATTTTTCTAGCTATATCTCCTGAGGCAAGGGAAATAAAAGCAAAAATTAACAATTGAGACTGCATCAAAATAAAAAGCTTCTGCACAGTGAAGGAAACAATCAATAAAACTAAAAAGCAACCCACTGAATGGGAGAATATTTGCAAATGACATATCTGATAAAGAGCTAATATCCAAAGTATATGAAGAAGTTATACAACTCAACATCCAAAAAACAAATAATCCTATTTAAAAATGGGCAGAAGAAATGAACAGACATTCATCAAAGAAGACATCCAGATGACCAACAGACATATGAAAAGATTCAACATCACTCATCATCAGGGAAATGCAGATCAAAACTACAATGAGGTATCATCTCACACCTGTTAGAACAGCTAAAATCAAAAACACAAGAAACAGTAAGTACTGAGGAGGATGTGGAGAAATGGGAACGCTCTTGCACTGTTGGTGGGAATGCAAACTGGTGCAGCCGCTCTGGAGAATAGTATGGAGGTGCCTCAAAAAGTTAAAAACAGAACTACTCTACTGTCCAATAATCACACCACTGGGTATTTACTCCCAACATACAAAAATACTAACTCAAAGGGCTACATACACCCCGATGTCTATAGCAACATTATCTACCATAGCCAAATTATGGAAGCAGCCCAAGTGTACATTGATGGATGAATGGATAAAGAAGAGATAGTATGTATATATATTCCATTGTGTATACACACACACAGTGGAAGAGTATGTGTGTGTATACACACACACACACATATACACTGGAATATTATTTAGTCATTAAAAATAATGAAATCTTGCCATTTGCAATGACATAAATGGAGCTAGAGAATATAATGCTAAGGGAAATAAGTCAGTCAGAGAAAGGCAAATACCATATGATTTCACTCATATGTGGAACTTAAGAAACAAAATAATTGAGAAAAGGACAAAAAAGGGATAGAGACATAAGCCAAGAAACAGACTCTTAACTACAGAGAACAAATTGATGGTTACCAGAGGAGAGGTGGGTGGCGGGATGAGCAAAATATGTGATGGGGATTAAGGAGTACCCTTGTTATGATGAGCACTAGGTAATGTATGGAATTGTTGAATCACTATATTGTACACCTGAAATTAATATAACACTGTATGTTAACTATACTAGGATTAAAAGAAAAAATTAAAAATCTATTACACTGTTGGTAGAAATATAAATTGGTACAATTATGGAAAAGAGAATGGATGTTCCCCAAGCTATGCTTTTTAATTATAATTAATTCATTTCAAAAAAATAAACTTATATGTAGAAGCAGAAACAAATAAACAAACAAAAAACCCCACAGATGTCCAAATGCTAGCCCAAATGAAATGAATCCAAATATTCAAGGATGAGGATATATGCCTCAGTATTTTTTTAAAGATTTTATTTATTTATTGACAGAGAGAGAGAGTACAAGCAGGGGAAGCAGCAAGGAGAGGAAGAAGCAGGCTCCCGCTGAGCAGAAAGCCTAATGTGGGGCTCAATCCCAGGACCCCGGGATCATGACCTGAGCTGAAGGCAGATGCTTAACCAACTAAGTTATGCAGGCGCCCTACCTCAGTATTTTTTGAAACTTCTCCAGTAGAGATCCATTGGTCTCGGTGAACGCATATGGGGTTTAGAGCCAGGGAAGTCTGGGTCTGAATCCTGACCCTCCACATACCAGCTCTGAGTTCTTGAACAGCTATTTGACCTTCTAGAACCTCAGTTTCGTTGTCTGTAAAGCGAAGATGATGACACCTACTTCTTTGTTTTTGTGGGTTTGGGCTTTCTAAAGCATCTGGCACACCATAGGAGTTTAGTAAATGAGAGTTATGTGCACTGCTTTTGATTTCATGACCCCTACTCACAAGAAGCCAACAACCATTAAGACAAAAGACAAGTCCAACTTAATGACCATGCAATTCAGAATGTCAGAGGCATTGCAGGAATATGTCCTACCCTCACCTCTCCAAAATCTCCCTGAGAACACCAGGGGAGGTGTTTCAGAGAAGAGTTCATTGGATCCAATCTTAGCTTGGATGAAAGTAGTGGTATCATTGTAAATTTACAAAAGGAAAGGCTAAAGAATTCTAAGTGCCCCAACTTCTATGTGTCCAGCTTCCCAATCCCAGCTTTCCAATCCCAGATTCCAAACCCCTGCTTCCTTCCTCTCCCCATGTTTGAAACCACTTGACCTTCCTTCTTCATCTCCAAAAATTGTCAGAATCAGGCCTCATCCTCATCTCTAAGTCCTGAAACAGGTCATATCAATAGCTGTTTGGACCAATGGTCCAAATGGACGAACAAATGGACCAACCCTCTGGTTGTGTTTCCAGGCTGCACCTGCCCCTCTGTCCCAGATCTGATCCCAATTCCCAAGACTTGCTTCATTCATCCTACCTGAGCCCTCCCTATATCAATAGTCTAGTGAGTACAGCAGTCCCCCCAAAAGAATAGCCCTGCCTCTCATTCACAAGATCATATTCCAGGGACTATGTCTCATTCCTGAATTCTATGTGATGCCCTACACACAGCTACATAAATGGTTTTATGGGCCAGAACAGAATCACAGGGTATCTGGTGCCACATCCACTGGTTTCTGCAATAAGTGACTCAATCTGCCCATTTAGTGACTACCTTACTGCAAATGGCAGTTTCTAAATTCAAGTTCTAGGTTCTTCCCTTCTACTCAGACATGCTGACATTAACCAAGGCATGCTAAGACCATCCTGAAATATACTGTCTACTCTCACATCGAAAACAGAGCTAAACCTTATCTCCCTTGTGTATCATTTCTATCACTTCCAGTAAAAGTTCTTATTCTCCGACATTAACCTTATTTCCTTTTATAAAATTATTTTCTGTATATTTCTTTCATTTGTGCATCATTATGTCAACATAAAGTTAAAGTAATTTGAAAACAGATCTATTGCAGTAACAACCAGAATGCCCCGTATTTGAATAAAGCCAGCAAAATACAGTATTTCCACATTTCAAGATGGATATATTTTTTATTCCAGAATATTCCAGATCATGTTTACATCAATTGCAGTAGTATTCATCATCAAAGTTCATGCACCATTATGCTCTCAGCTCTCCTTCATTCACATCAACAAAGGTGCTCTAAGAGCACAGTGTTGTTTGTAAGTGCCTTCACTCCCTTATAGCTTCCTCTACCTACATACACGTCTTTCCTTCTTCCTTTCCCTTCCCCCACCTCTAAGCAAGGTTTGGAATCAAAAAACCAATCTGACAGAAACAGGTCTTTGAAAGGCTACAATTCACCTATAAAGTTGAAGTATCCACATGGAGTAGTTAGTTCTTCCTAAATTGAGTAGTATCCCATGGTTAAGTAGGCTTGAGAAAAATGCAGCATGCCACACCCACCTCCTGCAGATTTACACTGTGCCTGAGAATTTGTTCTGCTGAAGGCCCTGAAAAGCCCTGTAGCAATTGTTTAACCTTCTGCTTCCCAAACTCATTTGAACACAGAATCTGTTTGAGGTAGAATACCTTTTGACATAAGGAATACTAGATTCCTTAGAGCACAATTCATGGAATGCTACCAAAGACAAAGAAAACTCCCAATCAATAGTTACTTTCTACCCATACATATGGTCAGTACAACCCCAAGACCTCTTGGGATCTTCTCCAGTGATAGGAGAAAGGGGTTATGGGGGTGCCTGTTGGCTGAGTTGGTTAAGCATCTGCCTTTGGCTCTGGGTCATGATCTCATGGTACTGGGATAGAGCCCCTCGTCAGTTGGGCGCCCTGCTCAGTGGGGAGCCTGCTTCTCCCTCTCCTTCTGCTGCTCCCCCTGCCTGTGCTCTCTCTCTGGCTCTCTCTCTATCTCAAATAAATAAATAAAAATTTTTAATTAAAAAGAAGAAGAAGAAGAAAGGGGTTATAGCTGAACAGAAATAAGATTCTGGGAGGAAGGGATGGCAAAAAATAGGAAGGAGGAATGACTGGGAGTGTAGTCAGAGAAGGATATGAGGGTGGTCATTATCATAGTGGGTGTCTCATCAACCTCCAGAAGTTTTTGCCTCAACCCCAAATGAGATATTTCCAAATCTAGAATATTCTCTTTTCAATAAACCAGCTTACTTATAAGGAGAGGAAGAAGCATAAAAATGCAAATCCTCAACACACCCAGCAAATCTCCTCCACACCAATGACAGGAGGCCAGGGTTTTCCTCCATAGCACTCTTAATGCACATTCCCCAAACAGGAGAATATAGATTTAACACACAGCACTTAAATTTTAATTAAAAACATAAATCTTCTAACACACTTACTGTTGTATTTTTTATTCCAGAAAGATGGGATTTTTGCCCCTAAATTATCGTATGGAACAGAGTAGTGAGCTTAGTTGCTATGTGTGTGTTAGATAGAATATTGTATATTCTAATTTAGAAGTAAGTGCTCTGTATACCAATACATGTTGAGGAAAAAGCCCAAGGTCCTCTTACAGTAATTCTGCTCAATAGGGCCAAGTGATTATGGAATCACACTGGACCAGAACTTAAGGAACTTGGAATGTGGTCCTGACCCTAACTAGCTGTATGACCTTGGCTCTGCTCTTTCACCTTTCCCTAGGTTATCTGCATAATGAGAGGGCCAGCCAGAATTATCACTAAGATTCCCTTTTATTCTCATCCTGTGCCGCTAAGAGCTAACATTCAGGATTGTGTGAGACAATCATAAATACCACATGAAGAAAAACTTGTATTATCATGGATCGTCACCTTGTAACTTGTATTCCAAGACTCCCACCTCTCAGGAGCCTGGGGGGAAGGGAAAAGCCAGTGTGAACAGCCGCAGACATTCTACCCTCAGATCTGCTAGATTTTCAAGTGATCCAGATTCACTGCCTGCTGGTCCTAAAGCCCTCCCCTCCCTCTCCCTTGTGCATGGGGTCCCACATGGTTCTTCTAATCACCTTATACTCCACTAAAATAAACTTGTGAAATTATTAAGGGAGTGGGTTTTAATCACACATATACTCATACACCCATGTGGGTAGGAAAGGAGAAACATTAATTTATTTCATGGTTTAGTTTATAAAAGTTCTTTCATGTTTTGATAAAAGTCACACACACACACACACACACACGGAGGTATTCACACCAAAGCCTGAGTGAAGCATAAAGATTTCCTGCCAAAAATCTAAAAAGAAGAATGTGAGAACTTCTTTTCATTAAGAAGGAACAAGACCTGATAAGTAATAAGTAAAAACAGCATCCCCAGAATGACAACCCTCTCTTGCCCTCTCTGTTATTTCAGTCTGACCAAGGAGGGTCTGAGGAGCTGTGAATTCCCACCCGCTGAGGGAAATATGCAATTCTCTTCCGGGAGCAACTTAATAGGAATAATAAAAATATAGTACAAAATGCTACTTTCCAGTTCCTATTCTATGTTAGTATTTTTTTAAAAAGTAGCAACATCAGGGAGCCTGGGTGGCTCAGTTGTTAAGCATCTGCCTTCGGCTCAGGTCATGATCCCAGGGTCCTGAGATCTAGCCCCCACATCAGGCTCCCTGCTCTGCAGGAAACCTGTTTCTCCCTCTCCCACCTCCCCCTTCTTGTGTTCCTCCTCTCACTGTCTCTCTCTCTCTGTCAAATAAATAAATAAAATCTTTTTTTTTTTTAAAAGTAGCAACATCTTCTGAAGCTGATACCTATGCCCCACACTTTCCTCCATTTCCATTACTAGCATGGGTCAGGCTCTGAGTGGTTACACGTGGGTCCTTAGAGCACTCCACAGAAGCCTCTCACACAAGATGACCTTTGGAGTGACATGGGCCCCTTCTTTGGCTGTCACACTCACTGGAAATGTATTGATCCTTCTCTTTGGGAATATTCCTTAAAAGCTCTCAAGGCTATTTCCTGATCTGTTTTATGGTAATATGAGAGTTCCTACCTCAAAGGGTTGTTATGGAGATTGAAATAGTGATGTAGACAAATAAGCATTTAGCTTAATTTCTGGAACAAAGTAATCCCAAATGCATATTAGACCATTTGTCAATATTACTATAATTATATAATGTAGCCTAACCACACAGGCTCATTTGCCCCAACCTCTTGTTGGCTTCCTCCTAACCATCTTCATTCATCAAGAAAATGGGAAGGCTAGGGTCTGGCTACAAACAGGACAGACTTTCCAGAGTGAAACCAGGCATCGCCAGGCAAGGGAGACAAACACCTCCACATGAGGAGCTCTGATTTGCCCCAGGCTGCTCACACTTTATTTCCATGTTGTTCTGTTCCTGAGACCCATGGGCACCCAGAAGACAGACAAGACTTGGACAAAGTTACAGACAGACAAGTGTCCATTCAATCCACAGACAATACACTGACATTCAAAAATTATTTGTGATAGCTTAAAAGTAGTGATTGTGTATGGAAAGGAAATCTTACAAGATTGGACTGTTAGTTTAATTCTTCATAGACCTTGCAAGTAGGTCAGATTTATACAAGACACCTTTTTTTTCTGTAATGCCAATAATCTTTTCCTTCCTACTTCCCTAGTTATAGAGAATATAATTATCATATCTTCTACTCAAAACCACTGTTTCTTTTTGTTTCTCCTCATCTTAGAGGATAAAACTAAAACACAAATAAGGGATAAAATATGGTGGTGGAATTGGGGGCTGGGATTCCCTTCCCTACAATTGAATCCCTTTCTTTGTGTTCTCTGCTTTTATTTACTACAGTGAAACAGGAAGTAGAAGAAAGACATGCCAATATATGTTTTCAACAGTATCTTCGTTCCTCAATCTTCACTCTAAGACACTATCAGACTCTACCTTCATTCATCTCCCCAACACCTGTCCTACAAGGCTGCCTAGGAACTGACGACAAAACCCCAGGAGTGCCTACTCAGGCACTTTGAAGCAACAATGTGAATGGAGGGCAACATTTTGGAAATACTCACATTTTATCCCAGTGGCTTCTGGCCCCTTACCAAATTGCCAATTCGGGAAGCCAGACTCTTCTGCATTCATCCATTACCTCACTAGGAGGTATAAGATAGAGTGAAAAGCATAAAAAGAAGCCCTTTTCTGACTGTGAGATTTCCAAAGTCTATGCCATTTGGGCCCTGAGGGGATGCAGGATTTAGCTAGCATGGTAGGTGAATGGAGGGTAGTGATCTTTGCCTCACATTACCAATGCCATCATTACATCATAGCCTGGAACAAATTCTTCTAAGCTGGACGAAGAGAAAAGAGATAAAAGGGAAATAATGGGAATATACAGATGGTGATGGGTTCAGATAAAGTACACTACAATCTATATTTCAATACCCCAGTAAAAGGATTCAAAACAGGTACATGTGATCTGACAGCAGAGGGATCCTCCCTTATTCTAGGAATGGATTCCTAAGTAAGAGCCCTAGTTCTAGAGAAAAATGGCTACAAGGGAAGAATGACAGAGAGCCTCCCAGAGATCTCCTGAAGGTGGGACCCTGTGATGGAAACAATGGCCATCTCATGTGACCAGCATCCCTATTTTTTTATTTTTTATTATTATGTTAATCACCATACATTACATCATTAGTTTTTGATGTAGTGTTCCATGATTCATTGTTTGTGCATAACACCCAGTGCTCCACGCAGAACATGCCCTCTTTAGTACCCATCACCAGGCTAACCCATCCTCCCACCCCCCTCCCCTCTAGAACAATCAGTTTCTTTTTCAGAATCCATCATCTCTCATGGTTCGTCTACCCTCTGATTTCCCCTGCTTCATTCTTCCCCTCCTGCTATCTTCTTTTTTTTTTTCTTAACATATATTGCATTATTTGTTTCAGAGGTACAGATCTGTGATTCAACAGTCTTGCACAATTCACAGCATTCACCATAGCACATACCCTCCCCAGTGTCTATCACCCAGCCACCCCATCCCTCCCACCCCCCACCACTCCAGCAATCCTCAGTTTATTTCCTGAGATTAAGAATTCCTCATATCAGTGAGGTCATATGATACATGTCTTTCTCTGATTGACTTATTTCACTCAGCATAACACCCTCCAGTTCCATCTATGTCATTGCAAATGGCAAGATCTCATTCCTTTTGATGGCTGCATAATATTCCATTGTATATATATACCACATCTTCTTTATCCATTCATCTGTCGATGGACATCTTGGTTCTTTCCACAGTTTGGCTATTGTGGACATTGCTGCTATAAACATCGGGGTGCACGTACCCCTTCGGATCCCTACATTTGTATCTTTGGGGTAAATACCCAGTAGGGGAATTGCTGGATCGTATGGTAGCTCTATTTTCAACTTTTTGAGGAACCTCCATACTGTTTTCCAGAGTGGTTGCACCAGCTTGCATTCCCACCAACAGTGTAGGAGGGTTCCCCTTTCTCCGCATCACCGCCAACATCGGTTGTTTCCTGACTTGTTAATTTTAGCCATTCTGACTGGTGTGAGGTGGTATCTCATTGAGGTTTTGATTTGGATTTCCCTGATACCGAGCGATGTTGAGCACTTTTTCATGTGTCTGTTGGCCATTTCAGCATCCCTGACTATTAAGGACAAAATGCATCCTTTCCCCTATGACCTTGGCATTCATAAGCCATCTCTAGACTTAGATACAGCCCCAGGCAAAAGAAGCTAATTGACTAAGAGTAAATGTCTACTACCCAGGTAAGTAGGGACTCAAAATAGAAATTAAGTTCAATTATAGAATAAATAAAAGTTACATTTCTTGTATACCTGAATGTATATACTGAGACTTGAAGTCAATCCACGCCAGTACCACTAACTTGTACATAGAACATAATATGAATGGGACTCCCTGGATGTAGCAACTGGTGGCCACATGTGGACTGACAGGGGGAGCACAAATACAGTCTTAGAAGACCTTTCAGCCTTGATTATAAGGGACAAGCTAAAACAATAAGACAGGGTTGTTGCGTGGTCTAGGGGATGGTGCAGGGGAAGAAAAAAGAAAAGTTGCTGATTAAAAGATGAAATCTCAGTAGCAAAGAGCCAAAGTCCCAAGGTGATGCTGCATTCCCAAGTTCCAGCTGGCTTTTCCCAGCTTTAGTACAAGACCGCCAGAGTGGCATATAGTAAAGAGAATGATTCCCAAAGCTACTACTATTTAGAAAGAAAAAAAAAACAACAAAAAACACAGGCAATTTGAGGAAAGGACACAAGTTGAAATGACTTTAAAACAGCTCTGTAAAATTTTTAGGGCCGAATGTTATATGGCCATAAAACAAGGAGGTTGAGGGCTGGTCTGCAGGTGCCTACATAATTACTTACAGTTACTGGCTAAAATACACTCCTCCAAACACACTTTCCACAATGAAGGGACAAAGCTATCATATGCACAGAGGTTCAAGGAAGGAACACTTTGGGGCAGGGCAAGGGAAGAAAGTGCAGAGGTAGATGGAAAGACAAAGGGAGAGAAAGAAATGAAGAAAGTTAAAAAAAAAAAAAAGAAGAGGTCACAAGAGCTAGAAAAAGAAGTAAGCTTTTAACAAAACCAGCCCAGAATCCATTCATCTCCAAATTTTGTATTGGCTTCTTAGTTTTACAGCCTGTGGTCTCATAGAAGGAAGTCCTTGTTCTGGACAAGACTGAACCAAGACAAGAATGCCGAGAGGGTAAAGAGTTTACAGTATGATGTCATTTTCTGTCTTCTTTTATAGTCTCTCAGCCACTCCTATTGTCAAGTGTCAAGCACTCAGGGCTCTCCAGCGACCTCCACATCATGGGAGAAAAGTAATCCGATTAATAAAAGCTGGAAGATGTTATTACTGAGGCATCAGAGACAGTATGTTAATCCCTTCTTGCTTGTGGATGAGGGTAGTGCTACACACACACACACACACACACACACACTCATATCAGAATTTTAGGCACCACAAAGTATTAATGGGAAAGATATTTTAAAAATTCATTTATTAACTCAGCATTTATTGAACATCTACTCTATGTCAGGCACTGTTCTGGGCTCCAGGGATTCAGTGATTACTAGGTCATGTTTTAAAAGAGGAGATCTTTGGGGCACCTGGGTGGCTTAGTTGGTTAAGCATCCAACTCTTTCTTTTAGCTCAGGTCATGATCTCAGGGTCATAAGATCGAGCCCCACATTGGGCTCTGCTCTGAGAGTGGAGCCTACTTGGGATTCTCTCTCTCCCTCTCCCTGTGCCACTTCTCCCCCTACCCCCTGCTCACATGCTCTCTCTCTCTCTAAAAAAAATAAGAATTTATAAATAAATAAAAGAGATCTTTCAAGTCATCACCTAAAAGGTGATTATTTATTCCCCCTATTTACAAGTGCATGAACCCACCTTTGGAGCACCCCAGTTTGAGGGTATGAAATTCACATCCTAGGGCAATTTTGTCTAAAGATTTCAATATCCCCGAGTGCTGCCTGTGTTCAAAACCCCAAGAGACCCAGAATAACCCCATTTGCTAAATGTCACTTTCTGACAAATAATTTATAATAGCAGCTAGTGGGTAATTCTCAGTCTTCATCTTGTTCATCGTGTAGCTTGTCTCATGAATGCTTCTATAATTCCTCATATTTACACATGCTCTCCAGTTTATATATCTCATTCACTCCTTATTTCCTGGGAGAATCATCCTGCTTTGGCATAGTAAAGGGAAGAACAGTGGACTGAGGACAAAATCTGTTTCACTCTAGTCCAGCCATCTAATGACTACTTGTACCAGAGTGCTCCTGGTTACCTACAGTAGATTCTTCCACCTATTCCACTCTGTAGTCTGAACCTGCACTCCACAGAAACAATCTGGCTGTGATTACCAAAGACTTCCCACGTGTCAAATCCGTGGCTATTTCTCAGCACTTGCTGCCTTATCAACCTGTGCATCCATGTGTCACAATTGATAAAACACCCTAATATCAACGTCCAACAGTTTGGTTGGAAGGAAGCTGGGGTTTGTCCTGGGGGACTCCTACAAAAGTTCTGGTTGGGGGAGAGATATTTTACCTCTGAGCAAATTTTGCTGCTCTTACCTTCCCCTGCCCCCTATAGTACTATTACTTTGCCTTTCCCCAGATATCTGCCACAACTACATCACCCTCTCTCCTCCCATCCACTGAGTCCCAAAGGAGCCAATATCTTTCCCGGGGACGAAAAATCTCCAGGTTGAAGGTAAGGTGGTAGGCTGAGGGCATAGCCAGGAAGGTTAACCACAGACATGTGGTATTTGGGGCTTCTACTACTTTTGCTGCTACTACTAATGAAGCTAATATTTACTGAGGCCCTACTATGTGCTAGGTTCTCTTCCTTGTGCTTATTATCCCCATTTTATATATGGGAAAATAAGGCTCAGAGAGGAGATTTGCTCAAGATTCCATTTGTTCTTATCCAAGAAGCCCTAACCCACTCTATCATTCAAAGACTTTTTTTCCTACAACGGTCACGTTATCTGGACCACTTGAAGACCCTATATGTTTAAACCCCCATTATGAGCCAGGTTCAAGTTCCCTCCCACACAGTTCTTGGGTCCCCTGGACATTGGTGCATGTTGCTAGCAATCCAATCAGGATACCTGAGTGTTCTTTGGCAGTACAGACATTCCCAAGAACAATTAGGAAGCTGATTGGCCCAGAAAACTCTGAAGTGTTTAACTTCTGTGCCTGAGAGTGACAGACTCGACTCTCTAACCTAGCCAAAATGACTTGTACTGATTTCATCTCTCTGCAGCAGCTGCATTTGTGGGCCACTGGGGACTTTCTCAAGATTCTCTCTCTTTAGGTTTCTGTATACCCCTGAATCCTGCTCCTCCTCCTGCTTCTGTGAAAGTCCCTGCATAGTCAGATTGCAGAGATCCCAAACTCAACATATCCAAACCAAACTAGCTCCGCATTCGCTCTCCTTTCCCTGTATTTTCTACCTTGGCATCATTATCCATTCAGTCAATCAAATAGGTCCATTTTTTCCCATCTACTTATTTATGTGAACAAACTTCTTAACACTCAGAGCTACAGAAGAAAGAAAAAAGCAATATAACTGGTGCTAAATCCTGTTTCAATGTAGCAATAATTACATTCATCCATCCACAGAGACAAGAACTAATTTGGGGAAGAAAAGCCACACTTATCTCATTAAAATATGCATTCCTCATTTTGTTTACTAGTTATTAATCAACATTTTAAAAGAGTGCTTTGATCAATTTTGGACAAGCAATCATTTGAAAAGATAACTCATAGAGAATAAATCTTTTAACATTTTATAACTTATGGTCAGTATCAATGTTAATATCCTGGTGTTGATATTGTACTATTGTTTTGCTGATGTTACCATTGGAAGACAATAGGTAAAGGGTATGTAGAATTTTTTTTTTTTTTAAGATTTTATTTATTTGACAGCGAGAGAGGGAACACAAGCAGCAGGAGTGGGAGAGGGAAAAGTAGGCTTCCCGCAGAGCAGGGAGCCCGATGCGGAGCTCGATCCCAGGACCCTGGGATCATGACCCGAGCTGAAGGCAGACGCTTAACGACTGAGCCACCCAGGTGCCCCGGTATGTGGAATTTTTATGTACTATCTCTTAGAACTACATGTGGATATACAATTATCTCAAAATAAAAAGTTTAATTAAAAAATTATCACAAAAGAGTTGTTTTACTTAAAATATGTCTTTGGCAGAGAAATAGATGACTAAAGATGTTAAAAAATACGCATATGTTACATTAGTATAAAGTTCTACAGGAGAAATGAAATGGAAACACAAATTCAAACAGAAAAAGGTGCAATGAATAATTTCCCAATGTTAAAAAAAAAAGTGCATGGCCATGAATTTGTGAATGATGGTGATTATGAAACCATTATGTTACTGAAGTTTCATTTAGGAGAGTAGATTTAAAATTTATCTTTAATTGTCGATAATTTAAAATAATACGGCAGGAATTACATTCTTTGCCGCTATTTTAGATGTTGCTCTTAGAATGTATGAAGGGGTTCAGAGTTTTTCAAAAGTGTTTTAGGGGTTACAAGAGAGCAAAAATAAGTTTGAAAAGCACTGCACTAGCCATTCCAAGTACATTCCACTTCTAAGCATGTCCAGGTTTTTAACAGCCTGAACCTTGGCATCTATCAGTTCTTTCGCTCTGGAATGCTGTCTCATTGTCTGCCAAGCCAGCTCCTGCTTATCTTTCAACTCTCCTCTCCAGCCTCTGCCCCTGTGGGAATTCTTCTCTGATGTTTTGAGCACAGTTGGGCACTTTCTCTTCATGTTCCTACCTACCTCATAGGAAGTATCACACAGCAGTGGAAGTGTCTATCTGCATGTCTGCCTCGCGGTTATTTTGTACAGACCCTTAGGGTGATCTCATTTTATTATTGTATCTCCACTACTGCCAAAAACAGATTCAACCACTTTTCTTTGAATGAATGATTATGAGCATGGTATTGATAGCTTAGGACAAGGCTAGTTTACCACAAATTTAAGTCTTCTGCCTTTAAAGATATATTTTCAGTTTAAGTGCTGTGTACTAAGGCTAAAGATGTTCAAATTACTGAACATTAGAGCTCAAGGGGAACTCATTCAATCATTTACTTATAAAAAAAATTCTATCCTGCATTACCATAGTATTAAAAGTACAAAGTCGTGCTAAAAGTCAGGAATGCTGTGGATAGAAAAGCACAACCAGGAATGACATCAGTCTTTCCATGTACTGACTTAAGCCATTGGTGGTCAGAAATTGGATTCAATCTTCCAACCTTGAGGCTGGTGTACTTATCTGCTGGGTCACTCAGACCCTCAAAATGCAGGGGTTCTTGAATGTTGACACAAATAGATAATCTTAAGCTGGAGCCTTAAAAAGACTCTATTTAGAAAATGCTAAATGTCTTCTGTCATGTGATGCCAGCTGTCTATACTACCCTATACCTGATTTAAGTCAATATGGTTCCTTTGTTCTGTCACAGCTATGACTGAACAGGAAGAAATAAAGAAGAACATGAGCAATTTCATATTGAGCCCGATCTTTCAGCTGTTCAGTCTAGTCTTCTGCTTTTGAAAAGCACATTAAGGAACATGTTATGGTAGTACAGTTATTCCTAAGAGGTTTAAGAATAAAATATAAATATACCTAGCCTCTTTTGCAATTCATTATGAGTCAGTGACTCATGAGATAATTTAAACATTTCTTGAAACCATTTACATTTAATACCTTCACTCATTTATTCATTTATCCCTTCATTGAGTATTTGCAGAATACCTACTAGATGTGGAATACTCTGCTTATGCGTAAAGGTCACAGTCCTTATTCTGATTTCACTACTTTTTACACACACTCATGTATATATGTGTGTGTGTGTCTTGCAGTTCTATACAATTTTATCACATGTATTCCTTTGTGTAACTATCACCACAATCAAGATATTGAGCTGTTCCATCACCATTAAGATCTTTCTTGCACACAATCATGTATATGTGTGTGTGTATGTCTTGCAATTCTATACAATTTTATCACATGTATTCCTTTGTGTAACTATTGCCACAATCAAGATATTGAGCTGTTGTTCCATCACCATTAAGATCTCTTTCTTGCTATCCTTCATATCACACCCATACCATATCCCTCCCCTCACACTCCAATCCTGACCCCTGGCAACCCCTCGCTTGTTCTTTATCTATAATTACCTCATTTTGAGACTACAACATAGAATTTTGAGAATACTACATAAACCATACAGCATATAACTTGTGAGATTGTCTTCATTCAGCATAATACCCTTGAGATCCATCAAAGTTGTTGTACGCATTCATAGTTTGTTTCTTTTTAGTTCTGGGTAGTATTCCATTGTGTGGATGTAGCACAGTTTGGTCAGGTGGCTAGCATGGAAGGATACTTCTGTCATTTCCAGTTATTAGGCTCTTACAAATAAAGCTGCTATGAAAACTGATGTACAGGTTTTTGAATGGACCTATGTTTTGATTTCTTGGGGATAAACATCTAAGGGTCCAGCTGCTGGATCATCAGGTAAGCGTAGGCTTAGTTTTATAAGAAATTGCCAAAGTATTCTCCAGAGTGGTTGTGCTATTTTACTTTCCCAACAACAATGTGTGAGAGATCTGGTTTCTCTGCCTCCCTACTGGCATTTACTATTGTCACTTTTTTTTATTCTAGCTCTTCTAAAAAGTGTGTTACAATACCTCATGGTCATTTTAATTTGCATTTCCCCAATGGCTAATGATACTGAACATCTTTTCATGTGCGTATTTTCTTTGGTAAGATGTCTTTTCATGTCTTTGCCCATTTTCTAACTGGAATATTTGTCTTACTATTGAATTTTAAAATTCTTTATATACAGATCCTTTATGAGATGTGTGGTCTGCAAATATTTTCTCCAGGTCTGCCATTTCTTTATTCATCTTAACAAAGTGTTTCTCAGAGAAAATGTTTTAAATTTTGATTAAGTCCAGTTTGTCAGTTTTTCTTTTTATGGACCATGCTATGGGTGTCATATATAAGCACTCTTCATTTAGCCCTGCCCTTAAGATTTTCTCTTATGTTTTCTTTTAAAAAATTCTATAGGTTTACTTGGGGGGGGGGTGTTTCTTTTTTTAACTTAAATTCAATTAATTAACATATAATGTATTACTAGTTTCAGAGGTAGAGTTCAGTGATTCATCAGTCTTATATGACACCCAGTGCTCATTACATCATGTGCCCTCCTTAATGTCCATCACCCAGTTACCCCATTCCCCCACCCCCATCCCCTCCAGCAACTCTCAGTTTGTTTCCTATTATTAAGAGTCTCTTATGGTTCGTCTCCTTCTCCGATTTCATCTTGTTTTATTTTTCCTGGGTTTGTTTCTTTTAGTAATCAGCTTCATGTTGTATGTATTGTTCTTTGATGTGCTTGTTGGCGATGTTCTCAGCCTAACACAGTCTTTTTATCCATTATATATTTCACAGAATTAGTGTCACTATTTGGGTCGCTTCATTCTGCTATCATAATTATGCCCACTTTTGTACACAAATTTTAGCACAGGGGTTGGAATTTGAGGGGAAGAGTGTCAGTTTGAGTACTTGTTGATTTGAGATGAAGGCATATTGACTTGACATTGAGCAGATGGCAGGCAGTGCATGCTGACTCAGGCAGGAGAGCGGCTAGACTGTGGATTTGGAACCCACAGGCTGATGGCATTGTGTGTGATGGGGATGTGGCTGGTTTTGCTCCTGGTCATGAATTCCTTTATCTTTTGTTTTTCTGGGAAACTCTATCTCTCCTTCTATTCTGAATGAAACCCTTGCTGGATAAAGTATTTCTGGCTGCAGATTTTTTCCTTTTAGCACTTTGAATATATCATGCCACTCTCTGCTAAAAAATCCACTGATAGACTTACAGGGTTTCCCTTGTATGTAACTGATTTCCTTTCTCTTGCTGCTTTCAAAATTCTCTCTCTAGACTATGGACTCTGAGAAACAAACTGAGGGTTCTAGAGGGGAGGGGGGTGGGGGGATGGGTTAGCCTGGTGATGGGTATTAAAGAGGGCACGTATTGAATGGAGCACTGGGTGTTATATGCAAACAATGAATCATGGAACGCTACATCAAAAACTAATGATGTAATGTATGGTGATTAACATAACATAATAAAAAAATTCTTTCTCTCTTTATCACTACTTTTGGCCATCTTATTTATTTTGTAAAAATACGGAATGTTTCACAAATTTGTATGTCATCTTTGCACAGGGGCCATGCTCATCTTCTCTATATCGTTCCAATTTTAGTATATGTGCTGCTGAAGCAAGCACTAGTTTTGCTTTTTATATTTAAATCTCTGATCTATGTTAATTTTTTTACAAGGTATAAGATTCATATTGAAATTCATTTTCCTTTGTCTATGGATGTCCAATTGCTACAACACCATTTGCTGAAAATACTTATGGTATTAATGTCTATAGTATATATAAAAATATTATTCCTCTCATTTCTCATAGCGGTTATATATTCTTTCTTATTTTCATTTCTTGGTCAGTTTTTTTAAGGGTTTATCAGTTCTCTGCCCCTCTCCCCCAAAATTTAACTCTGTTAATTTATGTTTATTTTCTCTTTTATTTCTTCTCTTGTTTTTATTAATTCCTTCTGTCATCATTTTTTAAATTTAATATGTTATTCTTTGCTGGTTTCTTGAGATGGATACCTAGCTGAGACATTTCCTTTTCTAATGTACAAAACTATAGATCTCACTCTACTTACAGCTTCTTGTATATGCCATAAATTTTGATAGGCCCTATTGTCATAATCATTTCATTTAAAATATGTTCCTATTTTCACTGCAGTTTATTCCTTGAGCCATGAGGTAATTAGAAGTGTATCATAGTTTACAAATATTTGGGGATTTCCTAGTTTTTTGTTGTTTTTGTTATTATTGATTTCTACCTTATTTCCAGTGATATGAGAGAGCAAAGACTTTGTGATTACAACCCTTTGTAGTTTACTTTTTGGCCCAGAACTCTCAGTTAATTTTCCATGTACATGAGAACAATGTATATTTTTCGTTGTTCAAGTATACTACATTAATTTTGTTAATTAAGTCATATATTAATTATTTTTCAAATATTCTAGATCTCTACTAGATATTTATTCAGTTATTATTTTCTGGGAAAATTCTTTTTAAAATAAAAACTATGATTGTGGATTTTTCTGTCTTCTTTTTATTTTTGTCAAATTTTCCTTTACATATTTTAGGGCATGTTATTGGGTGCATAAAATTTATCATGGTTACATTTTCCAATTGAATTTACTTTTTATCATAAAATATTCCTATTTATCTCTGGCAATATGTACCACCTTAAAGTTTACTTTATCTGATATAAGAAAGCTACACCGATTTTCTTTGGACTAGTATTTTCATTATGTGATGTATATATACATCTTCTGATACTTTTTTTAAATTTAATTTAATTTTATTATGTTATGTTAGTCACCATACAGTACATCATTAGTTTTTGATGTAGTGGTCCATGATTCACCGTTTACATATAACACCCAGTAGTCCATACAATACATGCCCTCCTTAATACCCATCACTGGGCTAACCCATCCCCCCACTCCCCTCCCCTCTAAAACCCTCAGTTTGTTTCTCAGAGTCCATAGTCTCTCATGGTTCATCTCCCCCTGATTCCCCACCTTCATTTTTCCCTTCCTTCTCCTAATATCCTCCATGCTATTCCTTATGTTCCACATATAAATGAAACCGTACAATAATTGACTTTCTCTGCTTGACTTATTTCACTTAGCATAATCTCCTCCAGTGCCATCCATGTTGATGTAAAAGTTGGGTATTCATCCTTTCTGATGGCTGAGTAATATTCCATATATATATGGACCACATCTTCTTTATCCATTCATCCGTTGAAGGGCATCTCAGCTCTTTCCACAGTTTGGCTGTTGCCTACATAGCTGCTATGAACATTGGGGTGCATATGGCCCTTCTTTTCACTACATCTGTGTCTTTGGAGTAAATAACCAGTAGTGCAATTGCTGGGTCATAGGGTAGCTCTATTTTTAAAATTTTGAGGCACCTCCACACTGTTTTCCAAAGTGGCTGTACCAACTTACATTCCCACCAACAGTGTTAGAGGGTTCCCCTTTCTCCACAACCTCTCCAACATTTGTTGTTTCTTTCCCTGTCCATTTTTGCCATTCTAACTGGTGTAAGGTGGTATCTCAGTGTGGTTTTGATTTGAATTTCCCTGATGGCTAATGATGATGAACATTTTTTCATGTGTCTGTTAGTCATTTGTATGTCTCCTTTTGAGAAGTGTCTGTTCATGTCTTCTGACCATTTTTTGAGTTGATTATTTGTTTTTTATGGTGTTGAGTTTGAGAAGTTCTCTATAGATCTTGGATACCAATCCTTTGTCTGTAATGTCATTTGCAAATATCTTCTCCCATTCTGTGGGTTGCCTCTTTGTTTTGTTGACTGTTTCCTTTGCTGTGCAGAAGCTTTTTATCTTGATGAAGTCCCAAAAGTTCATTTTTGCTTTTGTTTCATTTGCCTTTGGAGATGTATCTTGAAAGAAGTTGCTGTGGGCAATGTCAAAGAGGTTACTGCCTATGTTCTCCTCTAGGATTTTGATGGATTCCTGTCTTACATTGAGGTGTTTCATCCACTTTGAGTTTATCTTTGTGTATGGTGTTAGGGAATGGTCGAGTTTCATTCTTCTGCATGTGGCTGTCCAATTTTCCCAGCACCATTTATTGAAGAGACTGTCTTTTTTCCATTGCATGTTTTTTCCTGCTTTGTCAAAGATTATTTGACCATAGAGTTGAGGGTCCATATCTGGGTTCTCTATTCTGTTCCATTGGTCTATATGTCTGTTTTTGTGCCAGTACCATGCTGTCTTGGTGATCACAGCTTTGTAATATAGCTTGAAATTGGACAACGTGATGCCCCCAGCTTTGTTTTTCTTTTTCAACATTTCCCGGGTGATTCAGGGTCTTTTCTGATTCCATACAAATTTTAAGATTGTTTGTCCCAGCACTTTGAAAAATGTCATTGGGATTTTGATCCGGATGGCGCTGAAGGTATAGATTGTTCTGGGCAGCATAGACATTTTAACAATGTTTATTCTTCCAATCCATGAGCATGGAATGTTTTTCCATCTTTTTCTGTCTTCTTCAATTTCTTTCCTGAGTGTTCTGTAGTTCCTAGAGTATAGATCCTTCACCTCTTTGGTTAGGTTTATTCCGAGGTATCTTATGGTTTTTGGTGCTATTGTAAATGGAATCATTTCTCTAACTTCTCTTCCTACAGTTGCATTGTTGACATCTTCTGATTCTTATACTTTCAGTCTTTTTTGTTCTCATATTTAAGATGTGTCTCTTACAAGCACCATGGTTGGGTTTTGTTTTCGGTCTGACAATTTTTGGCTTTAAAGTGGTATGTTTAGTCCATTTGCATTTAATGTAATTACTAATATGTTAGGTCATAATCAGTATCTTATTTTTTTATTTCTATTTGTTCTGTTATTTATTCCTATTTTCTTTCCCTTTGTTGCCTTCACTGGATCATTTCATTTCCTGCTCTGTTAGCTTACAAAAGATCATTTATCATTTAATGGTCACCCTAAAGATTACAACATGCATTTTTGACTTATTACTGTCTAAAATTACTAAAATCAGCACTTCTTTTAGATATAGGAAAGGACCTTACATTCTTTAACTTCATTTACTATCTTTTCTGTCTTTTGTACAATTGTTGTCATATTTTAATTCTACATATATTTTAAACCAAAAAGACATTATTATTATTACTTTTAATATTTTTATCCTTTCTAGTATCATTCATTTCTTTTTGCATGTCTCTACTTCCCATCTGGAGTCATTTTCTTTCTGCTTGCATAACTTTCTTCGGTATGATTTTACTGCTGATGTTAAATTATTTTGGTTTTTATCTGTCTGAAAATATTTTTAATTTTTCTTTACTTTTAAAGATATTTTTGCTGAGTGGGCGCCTGGGTGGCTCAGTTGGTTAAGCGACTGCCTTTGGCTCAGGTCATGATCCTGGAGTCCCTGGATCGAGTCCCGCATTGGGCTCCCTGCTCGGCAGGGAGTCTGCTTCTCCCTCTGACCATCCCCCCTCTCATGTGCTCTTTCTCTCCTCTCATCCTCTCTCTCAAATAAATAAATAAAATCTTTAAAAAAAAAAAGATATTTTTGCTGAGTATAGTATTCTAAGTTGACAATTATTTTCTTTTTGCATTTAAAAAATGATATTTGTTGGAGAGGAAGGAAAGATGGCAGAGGAGTAAGGGACCCTATTTCAACTGGTCCCCGGAATTGAGCTGGATATCTACCAGACCACTCTGAGCACCCATGAAACCAGCCTGAGATGTAAGAAGATCTGGACCTCTATAAGCAGAATATCGCAGGCAGTTGGTTTTGAGGTATGAAGCAGGGAGCCCTGATTCCATGGGCAGATATCAAAGGATAAACAGCAGTGGGAGAGTGCCTGGCGGTGGTGATCCTACACCACTGGTGAGTGACAGCCTCACGCACTGGGGGCGGGGCATGGACTCGCAGACCAGTAGCGGTGGGGAAAGGACTTTAGGGCAGCCCCCGGGGCGGAAACCCAGAGCGGCGGGGTCACACGGGTGAACTAGGAGCGGCTGGCGGTTTTAGAAGCACAAAGGGCAGAGACATGCCCCAACCTGGAGGCAGGACTGGCGGTGCTGTGGAGGGGCGCACAACCCAGGATGCTGCAGTGTATAGCAGCATGGACAGAAATGGAGACAGTGTGGCCTGGAGAGCTCACTGAAGAACAGACTGCGGTCTCTCTGCTCTGAGGCGGAGGGTTGGAAACGGTCTCTTCTGCTCTGACTCATGGAAGAGACACGGAAAGCCACCAGGGAAAGCTGCCAGAGAACAAAAGCCCCAAAAACTGATTCCTGCTGAGCCCATCCCCCGCCACAGGGGGGCAGGGCAACTCCACCCAAACAGGGTTGCCTGAGTAACAGCACCACAGGCCCCTCCTGCAGAAGACAGGCTAGGAAAACAAGAGGCCAGCAACCCTAAGGTCCCAAGAAAACAGGTGCATCTTGCTTGGGTTCTGGTAAATAATTTGGACTCTATACATTCCCTCAAACACCCATCAACAAAATGACTAGGAGGAGGAACCCCAAAATAGAAAAGACTCAGAGATTAGGACTTATGCTGCAGATTTACAAATGGATACAGATATAACCAAGATGTCAGAGATGGAATTCAGGCTAGCAATTGTGAAGACAATGGCTAGAATGGAGAAATCAATTAATGGCAACATAGAGTCTCTAAAGGCAGAAATGAAAGCTGAATTGGCAGAACTTAAAAATGCTATCAATGAGATCCAATCTAATCTAGATAATCTAACAGCTAGGGTAAGTGAGGCAGAACGAGTAAGTGACCTGGAAGACAATATAATAGATAAAAACGGAAAAGAGGAGGCCAGGGAAAAACAACTCAGAATCCATGAAAATAGAATCAGAGAAATAAGTGACACCATGAAGCGTTCCAATGTCAGAATAATTGGAATCCCGGAGGGAGTAGAGAGAGAGAGAGGACTAGAAGATGTATTTGAACAAATTGTAGCTGAGAACTTCCCTAATCTGGGGAATGAAACAAACATTCGCATCCTAGAGGCAGAGAGGACCCCTCCCAAGATCAAGGAAAACAGGTCAACACCCCGGCATGTGATAGTAAAACTTGCAAATCTTAGAACCAAGGAAACCATCTTAAGGGCAGGTAGGGGGAAGAGATTCCTTATGTACAGAGGGAGGAACATCAGAATAACATCAGACCGATCCACAGAGACCTGGCAAGCCAGAAAGGCCTGGCAAGACATATTCAGGGTACTAAATGAGAAGAACATGTAGCCAAGAACACTTTATCCAGCAAGGCTATCATTTAGAATGGATGGAGAGATGCAGAGCTTCCATGACTGGCAGAAACTCAAAGAATATGTGACCACTAAGCTGGCCCTGCAAGAAATATTAAGGGGGGTTCTATAAAAGGAGAAAGACCCTAAGAGTGATATACAACAGAAATTTACAGGGGCAATCTATAAAAACAACGTCTTCACAGGCAACATGATGACAATTAATTCATATCTTTCAATAATCACTCTCAACGTGAATGGCCTAAATGCTCCCATAAAATGGCACAGGGTTACAGACTGGATAAAAAGACAGGACCCATCCATATGCTGCCTACAAGAGACTCATTTTGAACCTACAGATACATCCAGACTGAAAGTGAAGGGATGGAGATCCACCTTTCATGCCAGCGGACCTCAAAAGAAAGCTGGGGTAGCAATTCTTCTATAAGACAAATTAGATTTTAAACTAAAGACTGTAATTAGAGACACAGAAGGACACTATATCATTCTTAAAGGGTCTATCCAACAAGAAGATCTAACGTTGTAAATATCTATGTCCCCAACATGGGAGCAGCCATCTACATAAGCCAACTGTTAACCAAAATAGTCATACTGATAACAATACGTTAATTGTAGGAGACCTCAATACTCCACTCTCAGCAACAGACAGATCATCTAAGCAGAAAATCAACAAGGAAACAAGAGCTTTGAATGATACATTGGGCCAGATGGACCTCAGAGATATTTACAGAACATTCCACCCTAAAACAACAGAATACTCATTCTTCTCGAGCATGCATGGAACTTTCTCCAGAACAGACCACATACCGAGTCACAAATCAGGTCTCAACCAATACCAAAAGATTGAGATTATTCCCTGCATATTCTCAGACCACAATGCTTTAAAACTGGAACTCAATCACAAGAAAAAATTTGGCAGAAATTCAAACACTTGGAAGCTAAAGACCACTCTGCTCAAGAATGTTTGGGTCAACCAGGAAATCAAAGAAGAACTTAAACAATTCATGGAAATCAATGAGAACGAAAACACATCGGTCCAAAATCTATGGGATACTGCAAAGGCGGTGCTAAGGGGGAAATACATAGCCATCCAAGCCTCACTCAAAAAAATAGAAAAATCCCGAATTCACCAGCTAACTCTATACCTTAAAGAACTAGAGAAAAAGCAACAAATGATGCCTGAGCCATGCATTAGAAGAGAAATAATTAAAATTAGAGCAGAAATCAATGAATTAGAAACCAGAAACACAGTAGATCAGATCAACGAAACTAGAAGTGGTTCTTTTAAAGAATTAATAAGATCAATAAACCACTGGCCAGACTTATCCAAAAGAAAAGAGAAAGGACCCAAATTAATAAAATTATGAATAAAAGGGGAGAGATCACGACTAACACCAAAGAAATAGAAACAATTATTAGAAATTATTATCAACAACTACATGCCAATAAACTGAGCAATCTGGATGAAATGGAGGCCTTCCTGGAAACCTATAAGCTGCCAAGACTGAAACAGGAAGAAATTGACAACCTGAATAGGCCAGTAACCAGTAACGACATTGAAGCAGTGATCAAAAACCTCCCAAAAAACAAGAGTCCAGGGCCTGATGGATTCCCTGGGGAATTCTACCAAACATTCAAAGAAGAAATAATACCTATTCTACTGAAGTTGTTTCAAAAAATAGAAACAGACGGAAAACTTCCAAACTCATCCTATGAGGCCAGCATTACCTTAATCCCCAAACCAGGCAAAGACTCCATCAAAAAGGAGAATTTCAGACCGATATCCCTGATGAATATGGATTCCAAAATCCTCAACAAAATCCTAGCTAATAGGATCCAACAATACATTAAAAGGATCACCCACCACGACCAAGTGGGATTTATCCCCAGGATGCAAGGGTGGTTCAACATTCACAAATCAATCAGTGTGATAGAACACATTAATAAGAGGAGGAAGAAGAACCATATGGTCCTTTCAATTGATGCAGAAAAAGCATTCAACAAAATACAACATCCTTTCCTGATTAAAACTCTTCAGAGTATAGGGATAGAGGGAACATTCCTCAAGTTCATAAAATCCATCTATGAAAAACCCACAGCGAATATCATCCACAATGGGGAAAAGCTGAGAGCCTTTCCCTTAAGATCAGGAACATGTCAAGGATGCCCACTCTCACCACCCCATTGTTCAACATAGTACTAGAAGTCCTAGCAACAGCAATCAGACAACAAAAAAGAAATAAAAGGTATTCAAATTGGCAAAGAAGAAGTCAAACTCTCTTTTTTCGCAGACGACATGATACTTTATGTGGAAAATCCAAAAGACTCCACCCCCAAATTACTAGAACTCATCCAGCAATTCAGTAATGTGGCAGGATACAAAATCAATGCACAGAAATCAGTTGCTTTCTTATACACTAACAACGCAACTGTAGAAAGAGAAATTAGAAAAACGATTCCATTTACAATAGCATCAAAAACCATAAGATACCTCGGAATAAACCTAACCAAAGAGGTAAAGGATCTATACTCTAGGAACTACAGAACACTCAGGAAAGAAATTAAAGAAGACACAAAAAGATGGAAAAATATTCCATGCTCATGGATCGGAAGAATAAACATTGTTAAAATGTCTATGCTGCCCAGAGCAATCTATACCTTCAATGCCATCCCGATCAAAATTCCAATGACATTTTTCAAAGTGCTGGGACAAACAATCCTAAAATTTGTATGGAATCAGAAAAGACCCTGAATCACCCGGGAAATGTTGAAAAAGAAAAACAAAGCTGGGGGCATCACGTTGTCCGATTTCAAGCTATATTACAAAGCTGTGATCACCAAGACAGCATGGTACTGGCACAAAAACAGACATATAGACCAGTGGAACAGAATAGAGAACCCAGATATGGACCCTCAACTCTATGGTCAAATAATCTTTGACAAAGCAGGAAAAAACATGCAATGGAAAAAAGACAGTCTCTTCAATAAAGGATGCTGGGATAATTGGACAGCCACATGCAGAAGAATGAAACTCGACCATTCTCTAACACCATTCACAAAGATAAACTCAAAGTGGATGAAACACCTCAATGTGAGACAGGAATCCATCAAAATCCTAGAGGAGAACTTAGGCAGTAACCTCTTTGACATCGCCCACAGCAACTTCTTTCAAGATACATCTCCAAAAGCTAGTGAAACAAAAGCAAAAATGAACTTTTGGGACTTCATCAAGATAAAAAGCTTCTGCACAGCAAAGGAATCAGTCAACAAAACAAAGAGGCAACCGACAGACTGGGAGAAGATATTTGCAAATGACACTACAGATAAAGGGCTGGTATCCAAGATCTATAAAGAACTTCTCAAATTCAACACCCAAAAAACAAATAATCAAGTCAAAAAGTGGGCAGAAGATATGAAAAGACACTTCTCTGAAGAAGACATACAAATGACTAACAGACACATGAAAAAATGTTTATCATCATTAGCCATCAGGGAAATTCAAATCAAAACCACACTGAGATACCACTTTACATCAGTTAGAATGGCAAAAATGGACAGGGAAAGAAACAACAAATGTTGGAGAGGTTGTGGAGAAAGGGGAACCCTCTTACACTGTTGGTGGGAATGCAAGTTGGTACAGCCACTTTGGAAAACAGTGTGGAGGTGCCTCAAAAATTTAAAAATAGAGCTACCCTATGACCCAGCAATTGCACTACTGGGCATTTACCCCAAAGACACAGATGTAATGAAAAGAAGGGCCATATGCACCCCAACGTTCATAGCAGCAATGTCCGCAATAGCCAAACTGTGGAAAGAGCCGAGATGCCCTTCAACAGATGAATGGATAAAGATGTGGTCCATATATATATGGAATATTACTCAGCCATCAGAAAGGATGAATACCTAACTTTTACATCAACATGGATGGCACTGGAGATTATGCTAAGTGAAATAAGTCAAGCAGAGAAAGTCAATTATCATATGATTTCACTTATTTGTGGAACATAAGGAATAGCATGGAGGACATTAGGAGAAGGAAGGGAAAAATGCGGGGGGGAATTGGAGGGAGATATGAACCATGAGAGACTATGGACTCTGAGAAACAAACAGGGTTTTAGAGGGGAGGGGGGAGGGGGGATGGGTTAGCCCGGTGATGGGTATTAAGGAGGGCACGTACTGCATGGAGCACTGGGTGTTATACGAAAACAATGGATCGTGGATCACCACATCAAAAACTAATGATATATTGTATGGTGACTAACATAATAACATAATAAAATTTAAAAAAATAAAAAATGATAAAAAATGATATTTGTTGTCTTAAGACTTCCACAGTTTCTGTTGAAAAGTCCTCATATGAATCTCACTGTTTGCCCTTTTAAAGTAATGTACATTTTTTCTCTAGCTACTTTTAAGCATTTTTTTCTTTGTCTTTGGTTGTTAAGCACTTTTGCTATAATGGATCTAGTTGTGATTTTCTTTCTATTTTATCCTTCCTGGGGTCTGTAAAACATTTTGAATCTGTTGTTTCATATCTTCTGTCACTTTACAAGTCTCAGCCATTATCTCCTTGATATTTTTTCTGTCCCAATATCTTTCTCTTCTTCTAGAACTCTAATTTACATTAGAAAATTTTCATCAGGTCTCAAGTGTCTGAAGTTATTTTCTATATTTTTCCAACACTTTTTCTCTATGAGCTTCAATACAAATGTTTTCTATATTTTTCTAGTTCTTTAATTCCCTCCCCTGCTCATAAACTTATCTATTAATTTCCTAAATTCAGTCTGTATTTTTTGTTCTAAAATTTCCACTTAACTCATTATTACAAATTCCAGCTCTCAGAAGATATTCTGCATTTTTAATATATATTTTATAATGTATTAATCATAATTATCTTAAAACCAATATCCTATAACAACAATATCTGGGTAATCTGTGAGTCTGTATTTATTAATGATTCCTTGCTTCTTTGTTTAGCTAAGTTTACCATCAGTTGGCCCTGTTTCTTGACATAACTGATAATTTTTTACTGATTGCTGGACATTGTGCATGATAACTTGTAGAGACAACTGTCTTCCTCCAGAGGAAGGTAGAAAATATTTGATTTTCTTTTGTTAGGCAGTTAAGTGTAGGCAAATGACTTTCTTTCATACAGGGATTTAAGAGTATTTCAGGCTGGATTTCAGGCTTTGTGTAATCTGGAGTATTTCTGTTTGCTGTCACACACAGGGTGTCTCAGGGCCCCTCCTCCTCCATAAGGTCTCAACTCCAGTTTTTTCTTCCCTACATTATGAGACTCCTGAAACCATTGTTTGACTTTTTAATCTCTTAGAAGTTATTTTATACTTGTTTTCTTGGCTGCTGGCCCTGAGAATGCATGGGTTAGTAGTTAGCAAATATCTTAAAAGAAAATAATGAGCAGAATATCAGGCTTTTTTGGGGATTTCTATTTCTATGGGCGTCTTGGATGACTTGGATGGCCTGACCTTTAATTTTTGTCTCCCCAGTAGTGAGACTTCAGCAGACTCTAGGCTGCTCTCTGCTCTGCCTCTATTCCTTTCACTGAGAATTTGGCAATTTCCCTGAATGGAAAAAAAACAACTGAGTTATATATAGAGCTCACTTCAATGCATTTTTCTTCTCACTGGGATTGGGCCCTCAAATCCTTGTTGTTTTAGCTACTGTCTGATGTCTTCAAATAGTTTTTTTTTTCCTGGTATTTTATCCATTTTTATAGTTAAATGAATCTTATCAATGGCCCAGTTCCAATAAAGTTAGAAAACATTCAGTGGTCTGCTCTCAGCCCAGTGATTCTTATCAGGAGGCCAAGACTTGTCTTCATAATGGCCAGGCAGATAGATCATTTCTAAAGGTTTTCAAACAGATTCAGTTCCCAATGATAGACTTGCGACTCATGAAAACCATTGCTGGGTAAACCTTGCTGTCAGGACCCCCTGACATATACACCAAAAATGTTACCATTGGCAAATCAGGTATGCACTAATTTAGGGAAACTTTTCTACAGTGTTATATGCTCCTCTGCTACCATTGTTTTTGATGAGGATAAGTCAAGACACTCAAACTCACTATTAATTAGATTATTGGAATATGACCTTCTAGCCTACCACAAAGGCTGGAATGACACATTTGCTTTCATCTAGAAAGCACCAGTAACTTCACAAATTTCTGACTTCTCATGTACTCTGAGCTGAGAATACAAAATTTAGTGATAAAAGGACTGCAGAGCCCTAAAACTGTATCAGATACTGTAGAGCCAATGTAACCAAGCATGCTAAGCAAAGCATTCAGTTTGGATCACCACATGTTTAATTTTTTTATCGTCGTCTCCTTTGCTTGATATATGTAGCCTTTCTAAATGTTGACCTCATTCATTCCAGAGATTTTCATATTCTGGTTTCCTCCTGAACAGCAATAATATTTTTTCATCTATTGCTAACCTACTGCTCATCTTCCTTCTTCTCCAATCCATGATACTAGCTGTCCTTTGGAAACTTTCCCATATTTTCTTTAATTGTCAATTCAACATGTTCTGGACTCCACTTCACAATGACCCCATTAAACATGGGTTTGACATATATAGCATTATGTGATCTTCCTTCAATTTATTTCTCTCTGCTCCATATTTGATTACTAAGAAGATTCACTTTGCATAACCTTTTTAAAATCATTTATAAAGTGATTTCCAGTCTCTATAATCATTTTCTTTCCAACATGAAGATTTCTCCCAATTGTGGTAATTCAGTTTTAAAATAAATTTTGGTAGAATCCTACTCAAGATTCTTTGAAAGTACATACAAATTATATTGAATAATTACTCTTTAGCCACATTAACTTACTTAATGACTTATTGACTGACCAGGAAGATTTCCTTTACAATAGCAATAACACATTATAAAGGGAATTATCTTTCTTAAGAATGTAGAGGTTCCACTCAGTATTAAGGTGTCACCCTTTTCCTAGGTAAGCAGGCAAGCCCCACCTGCCTAAACTTCCCAGGATTCCCTCAGGAGCCCAATCCTGGATCCATGGATTCTGAGGAGCCATGCATGAAGCCCACAGGTCTTCTGTCACATTGATTACCATAAACCAAGTTTCACAGTCTAGCCGTCTTCTTTGCTAATTTCCCCCTTGAGGCTCTCCAAGACATAAAATGGATCTTATTACACATCAGCAACTCAGCAACTTATTTACATCTAGATCATATATTTGTCTAGAACATCCTGAGTATTTGCCACCGTTTGCTCTAATACCTCCTTCTTGTCTATATTGAAACATTTTGACAGAATCTCCCAAAAGCCATTCTCAGCCCAAGGCAGCTAATTCATTGAGTAAATTTAATTTTCTTTCTTTTTTCCTCAAACTCATTTCACATAATAATTTGGGGCCTGCTCAATTTTTCTACCATATTTGGTCTTCACTTCACTTACCCAGGTGACTGATGGCTTCTTTGTCCCAAGGCCAGGTGGCAGCACCAGCAAGGTCTTCCCGCACTGAGCTAGCAAAGTAGACATTGAGGAAGTGCGTACTGTTGAGCTGCAGTGCCTCCTTCAGCTCCTTCACACTCATGTATGCCCTGGAGAGCACACAAGAGCACAAACGTCACACCAAAGGATCAGTACATAGAAAGCAGAACCATACCTAATCAGACTGACACTCCCAGCCAGCATTGCCCTTTGGAGGGGCAGAGAGACAGAGACCAGGCTGTCATGAAGATAACAAAGAAGGCACTAGTACACATTTGGGATATTTATTCCAAGATAAATAATATCTTACCTTTTTAGCACTATATTATTTATATGAATGCTCAGTGTTTGACATCATACTCAATTCCCACTCTACATCTAGATTATTTCTTCAAGATAAATCCAATGATACTCCTAATTATTTGCCCTGAGTATTAACCCCAGGTCATGGTGAAGAAGGCCTTCCAACTCTCAGTTCCTGGTTCCTTCTATCACACTGCATGAACATTATTATGATCAGAGGACCAACTGAATCTATTTCAGTATATGCTTGCTTCGGGCATTATTAAAAAAAAAAAACAGTGGCCAGGAAACATAAGTAAAAAAGAGGAAAAAATAGATGAGTTATAGGTAGAAGAGGATATCATAAGGTTACTGCAAAGAATGTTAATTGTATATATGTATTCCTTTCTAGTCCCTTAATCCATAGAAACTACTACAACTCCAACTACCTTATGCTACTTACCAAGTATCTTTACTGGTAGCCTTCAATGTACTAGGCAATATCATGTTTGCAGTGATGCACAGAATTAAAGGTCTATTAAAAACATATGCCATATGGCCCATAAAAAAAGGGAAACAGGCATTTTATCTCTTTATAAGCTCATATATAGTCAAAGACTTTCATCTTCCTGGCATCAGTGAAACTTTAAACTTACTATAAGCAAACAGGCTCACTCAACATTCTCACTGAAGAGCTATTTTAAGAACAAACAACTAAAGCAGAGCTCAGTGGCCCTTTGGATTCACAGGATGCTTCCCATAGTGACCACAGTCTGCCACTCAAAAGGGAGAATATTCCTATCACAGCTTCAACTGGGCAGACAGTTCCCTCAACATTAGTTGGAAATTTCCTTTATAGATCATGCTTCATTGTTGCTGTTCTGATAGACAAGCTGAAATCCAGAAGCTCATGTTAGGACAGCATGACCCTTCTTCTCTTGCTTGCTCTGCCTCCCAACCACACTGTTGATGCAATCTATTTAATCCACATGTAGGATATACTGGCAAGGAGTACCCAAGAAATAGAGATCCCAAGGAAGATTGTTTTTGTATTCTTTGGAACAGAACCAAAAAGCGGAATACAAGTTAAGAAACAAAAAAGATTCGGCTTTAGAACCAAAGATACTTGGGAGAAAAGAGATTTAAAAATACTTTTTCATATTGACTTATAATATCTTGGAAAAATAGTTTTAAGCCCCAAGAAATCATCCAAATTCCATGAGGTGATGTCAGATGTGATCAGAGGGATATTCCTTCTGCTGCTTTCCTGGAGACACAATGTTTTCTGGACTGTTGCCTGGTTTTCCCTGGATATTAGTCACATTCTCTTTCTCTTTCTCCTTTATTAAAAATAATTACAATTTCCTGTATTGACAAATTGATGGTTTGGAGCTGTGATGACATCAAGTAATTCTTCAACATGGAGATGTAGGCCAGAAGAATGAAGCAGAGAGAGGGTGAATGGGAAAAGAGAGAAGGAAAGGATGGGAAACGAAAAGAATGGAAAGGACAAATAAGGGCAGAGAGAATCAGAGACTGAGCCTACACATAGCTCAGGATACCAAGGAAGACAAGTCACACCCTTTCTCTGTTCCTATTCCAGAGTTTCCACTAAAATTGGGAGTTGGTAACTTGACAGTTTTCTCTCTTTTCTCCTCCCTCACTTTCCCCAAATCCCCCAGGTCCTGGCATGGTTTACTTGGGCTATCTGTGTGTTACTGGCTTCTCCATCTGCCATTTACCAGTCTTGGCTGCCATCCTTCTGTCCTCCCTCAACCCAGCAGTTCCACTAATTTCCCTTGAGCACCCTCCAAGAGGCCTCCTCCTCCACCACCAACCTCATTAGCTGGTTCTACTCATCTCCCTTTTTCTTCTTTCCCCAAACCTCTCTCCAGCCATAAATTACCCTTCCAGATGAGAGTATTTATGTCATGCTGGTGACAAACTGGGTGTGGTTACTCTGACTCCTACACTCCACAGAGATAAATGTGGACAGAAGTCAGCAAGTATAAGAAGCAGAACACATTTTAAAAAGCTAGAGACAGTTGGAAACTGTCATTAATTGAAATGATAGAAGAAAATCTTATTTTGTTGGAAACAAAGACTTTTTTCTAGATTATTCCTTAATCTAAAAAGGGTAAAACTTAGATATCAGTGTGTCTGTTTTATATGTTGAATGCCCTACCTATTATAAGGTGTACACCTTTTCACAAGTTGATTGGAGCTAATAAAGATAAACATCTTATTAATGTGATCAGAGCCTGGCTTAGACATTGGGTATGGAAAATGAATATTACTCTTAAATTCAGAGCTTTAGAAATGATTTGTGAAGAGATAGATTTGACATCTAAAATAACTTAATATTCAAGGAAAGGTCAAATAATACACATAAATGTCATAAAAAGCGTAAGTGCCTTGAACTGACCAGAACTATGTATGAAAAGGAAGATGAACTGCATTAATCTGCTTAATTTCTGCCAGGATCTCCCTTTGATCATACTGTCCATACTCTAGACTGAAGTACTCACCATAGACTTCTCCCTGAGACTCAGACCAACCAAAGTGAAGTTGTGTTTTGATTTTTATAAAAGTTGTCTCAGAAACAAGCTCTGCTTGAGACTGACATATTAAGTTGTTCTGTCCACTGCTCAAATCTGTTATTTCTGACATGGCCCCTGGAAGAATGCACACCTGCCTCACCATTTTATGACTGTGACCTACTGGGATTAACCACTACCTGGTATCCAGCACTTGTGTTTCTTTGTCCCCCAGACTTAGTGCATTCATTTTGATCCATGCCATGCTCCCTGACTGCTGACCCCACTCCAGTGTCTAAGTGTACATGCAAGCCCCAACTTTTGCTTAGTTTCTGACTAAGTAAAAGTGAAAAAATATTTTAAAATGCCTATTTGTGCTCTAGCTTAATAGTCAGCTGAGTAAGTAACTCCTTTATAGACTGATAGAAATAACTGCAAGAATGAAGCCAGAAAGAAGAAAAATATCATGAACTGTCTGAAGGATGTTGAACCAGTAACAAAAATTGGCACGTTGAAAAACAAGACATAAAGGATGCTTGTGTGCCCTGAGATCTCAGAGCAAGTCCTCTCCAGAGGAAGACCCTGACTGCACTCTACAGGGTGTAAGGTAGCCTCCATGACAACAAAACAAGATGCCCCCTAGGACCCTTGGGTCATGGAAACAACTGTGCCAACATGGGAATACTTTGGTTTGGCTAAACCAAAACCTTTCTGTTGTTACTGTATACCATGGTTCTCTATCCAACATATACAGAAGGGTTCCATCTGCCATCCCATCTACTATCTACTTTGCCAAACATGCTTCCTCCTCCTGGTGAATATCACCTTTGGCCTGCTCTCCCAAATCCTTTCACTGTGCTCACACCATGGGCTTATCAATCTGCAGAGTACCAACCAGCGCTCTCCCTGTGCCCAGTGCAACTCTAAAAACTTAGTTTTTCTCCTTCTCTTAAATTCCTCCTGCTCTTAGGTGTCTGGCACTCTACTACATCACCATACACTTTACTCTTTTTATTTTCCTACCTCCTGGTTAGTCCCTACACATCAAGGGTTCAGTGCCTTGCCCACAGCCTTCTCCTTCCCCACCTCCTATCATCCATTACTTAGGAAATTTCTTTTTTTTTTTTTTAATTTATTTTATTTTATTTTTTTTTCTTTTTTCTTTTTTTTTATTCTTATGTTAATCCCCATACATTACAACATTAGTTTTAGATGAAGTGTTCCATGATTCATTGTTTGTGCACAACACCCAGTGCTCCATGCAGAATGTGCCCTCCTCAATACCCACCACCAGGCTAACCCATCCTCTCACCCCCTCCCCTCTAAAACCCTGTTTGTTTTTCAGAGTCCATCGTCTCTCATGGTTCGTCTACCCCTCCGATTTCCCCCGCTTCATTCTTCCCCTCCCGCTACCTTCTTCTTCTTCTTTTTTTTTTTCTTAACATATATTGCATTATTTGTTTCAGAGGTACAGATCTGAGATTCAACAGTCTTGCACAATTCACAGCGCTTACCATAGCACATACCCTCCCCAGTGTCTATCACCCAGTCCCCCGATCCCTCCCGCCCCACCCCCCACTCCAACCACACTCAGTTTGTTTCCTGCGATTAAGAATTCCTCATATCAGTGAGATCATATGATACATGTCTTTCTTTTTGACTTATTTCACTCAACATAATACCCTCCAGTTCCATCCATGTCATTGCAAATGGCAAGATCTCATTCCTTTTGATGGCTGCATAATATTCCATTGTATATATATACCACATCTTCTTTATCCATTCATCTGTCGATGGACATCTTGGCTCTTTCCACAGTTTGGCTATTGTGGACATTGCTGCTATAAACATCGGGGTGCACGTACCCCTTCAGATCCCTACTTTTGTATCTTTGGGGTAAATACCCAGTAGTGCAATTGCTGGATCGTATGGTAGCTCTATTTTCAACTTTTTGAGGAACCTCCATACAGTTTTCCAGAGTGGCTGCACCAGTTTGCATTCCCACCAACAGTGTAGGAGGGTTCCCCTTTCTCTGCATCACCGCCAACATCTGTCGTTTCCTGACTTGTTAATTTTAGCCATTCTGACTGGTGTGAGGTGGTATCTCATTGAGGTTTTGATTTGGATTTCCCTGATGCAGAGCGATATTGAGCACTTTTTCATGTGTCTGTTGGCCATTTGGATATCTTCTTTGGAAAAATGTCTGTTCATGTCTTCTGCCCATTTCTTGATTGGATTCTTTGTTCTTTGGGTGTTGAGTTTGATGAGTTCTTTATAGATTTTGGATACTAGCCCTTTATCTGATATGTCATTTGCAAATATCTTCTCCCATTCTGTCGGTTGTCTTTTGGTTTTGTTAACTGTTTCCTTTGCTTTGCAAAAGCTTTTTATCTTGATGAAGTCCCAATAGTTCATTTTTGCCCTTGCTTCCCTTGCCTTTGGCGATGTTTCTAGGAAGAAGTTGCTTAGGCTGAGGTCAAAGAGGTTGCTGCCTGTGTTCTCCTTTAGGATTTTGATGGACTCCTGTCTCACATTGAGGTCTTTCAACCATTTGGAGTCTATTTTTGTGTGTGGTGTAAGGAAATGGTCCAGTTTCATTCTTCTGCATGTGGCTATCCAATTTTCCCAACACCATTTGTTGAAGAGACTGTCTTTGTTCCATTGGACATTCTTTCCTGCTTTGTCGAAGATTAGTTGACCATAGAGTTGAGGGTCCATTTCTGGGCTCTCTATTCTGTTCCATTGATCTATGTGTCTGTTTTTGTGCCAGTACCATGCTGTCTTGATGATGACAGCTTTGTAATAGAGCTTGAAGTCCGGAATTGTGATGCCACCAGCTTTGCTTTTCTTTTTCAATATTCCTCTGGCTATGCGGGGTCTTTTCTGGTTCCATACAAATTTTAGGATTATTTGTTCCATTTCTTTGAAAAAAGTGGATGGTATTTTGATGGGGATTGCATTGAATGTGTAGATTGCTCTAGGTAGCATTGACATCTTCACAATATTTGTTCTTCCAATCCATGAGCATGGAACGTTTTTCCATTTCTTTGTGTCTTCCTCAATTTCTTTCATGAGTATTTTATAGTTTTCTGAGTACAGATCCTTTGTCTCTTTGGTTAGATTTATTCCTAGGTATCTTATGGTTTTGGATGCAATTGTAAATGGGATCGACTCCTTAATTTCTCTTTCTTCTGTCTTGTTGTTGGTGTATAGGAATGCCACTGACTTCTGTGCATTGATTTTATATCCTGCCACTTTACTGAATTCCTGTATGAGTTCTAGCAGTTTTGGGGTGGAGTCTTTTGGGTTTTCCACATAAAGTATCATATCATATGCAAAGAGTGAGAGTTTGACTTCTTCTTTGCCAATTTGGGTGCCTTTGATTTCTTTTTGTTGTCTGATTGCTGTGGCTAGGACTTCCAATACTATGTTGAATAGCAGTGGTGATAGTGGACATCCCTGCCGCGTTTCTGACCTTAGGGGGAAAGCTCTCAGTTTTTCCCCATTGAGAATAATATCTGCTGTAGGTTTTTCATAGATGGCTTTTATGATATTGAGGTATGTACCCTCTATCCCTATACTCTGAAGAGTTTTGATCAAGAAAGGATGCTGTACTTTGTCAAAAGCTTTTTCTGCACCTATTGAGAGGATCATATGATTCTTGTTCTTTCTTTTGTTAATGTACTGTATCACATTGATTGATTTGCGGATGTTGAACCAACCTTGCAGCCCAGGGATAAAGCCCACTTGGTCATGGTGAATAATCCTTTTAATGTACTGTTGGATCCTATTGGCTAGTATTTTGGTGAGAATTTTTGCATCCATGTTCATCAGGGATATTGGTCTGTAATTCTCCTTTTTGATGGGGTCTTTGTCTGGTTTTGGGATCAAGGTAATGCTGGCCTCATAAAATGAGTTTGGAAGTTTTCCTTCTGTTTCTATTTTTTGGAACAGTTTCAGAAGAATAGGTATGAATTCTTCTTGAAATGTTTGGTAGAATTCCCCTGGGAAGCCATCTGGCCCTGGGCTTTTGTTTGTTGGGAGATTTTTGATGACTGCTTCAATTTCCTTAGTGGTTATAGGTCTGTTCAGGTTTTCTATTTCATCCTGGTTCAGTTTTGGTAGTTGATACATCTCTAGGAATGCATCCATCTCTTCCAGGTTATCTAATTTGCTGGCATAGAGTTGCTCATAATATGTTCTTATAATTGTTTGTATTTCTTTGGTGTTGGTTGTGATCTCTCCTCTTTCATTCATGATTTTGTTGATTTGGGTCATTTCTCTTCTCTTTTTGATAAGTCCGGCCAGGGGTTTATCAATCTTGTTAATTCTTTCAAAGAACCAGCTCCTAGTTTCGTTGATCTGTTCTACTGTTCTTTTAGTTTCTATTTCATTGATTTCTGCTCTGATCTTTATTATTTCTCTTCTCCTGCTTGGTTTAGGCTTTATTTGCTCTTCTTTCTCCAGCTCCTTTAGGTGTAGGGTTAGGTTGTGTACTTGAGACCTTTCTTGTTTCTTGAGAAAGGCTTGTATTGCTATATACTTTCCCCTTAGGACTGCCTTTGCTGCATCCCAAAGATTTTGAACAGTTGTGTTTTCATTTTCATTGGTTTCCATGTATTTTTTTAATTCTTCTTTAATTTCCTGGTTGACCCATTCATTCTTCAGTAGGACGCTCTTTAGCCTCCATGTATTTGAGTTCTTTCCGACTTTCCTCTTGTGATTGAGTTCTAGTTTCAAAGCATTGTGGTCTGAAAATAGGCAGGGAATGATCCCAATCTTTTGGTACCGGTTGAGACCTGATTTATGACCTAGGATGTGATCTATTCGGGAGAATGTTCCATGGGCACTAGAGAAGAATGTGTATTCCGTTGCTTTGGGGTGGAATGTTCTGAATATGTCTGTGAAGTCCATTTGGTCCAGTGTGTCATTTAAAGTCTTTATTTCCTTGTTGATCTTTTGCTTAGATGATCTGTCCATTTCAGTGAGGGGGATGTTAAAGTCCCCCACTATTATTGTATTGTTGTTGATGTGTTTCTTTGCTTTTGTTATTAATTGCCTTATATAATTGGCTGCTCCCATGTTAGGGGCATAGATATTTACAATTGTTAGATTTTCTTGTTGGATAGATCCTTTAAGTATGATATAGTGTCCTTCCTCATCTCTTATTACAGTCTTTGGTTTAAAATCTAATTTGTCTGATATAAGGATTGCCACCCCAGCTTTCTTTTGGTGTCCATTAGCATGGTAAATGGTTTTCCACCCCCTCATTTTCAATCTGGGGGTGTCTTTGGGTCTAAAATGAGTCTCTTGCAGACAGCATATCGATGGATCTTGTTTTTTAATCCAGTCTGTTAGCCTGTGTCTTTTGATTGGGGCATTTAGCCCATTTACATTCAAGGTAACTATTGAAAGATAGGAATTTAGTGCCATTGTATTGCCTATAAGGTGACTGTTACCGTATATTGTCTGTGTTCCTTTCTGGTCTATGTTGCTTTTAGGGTCTCTCTTTGCTTAGAGGACCCCTTTCAAGATTTCCTGTAGGGCTGGTTTTGTGTTTACAAATTCCTTTAGTTTTTGTTTGTCCTGGAAGCTTTTTATCTCTCCTTCAATTTTCAATGACAGCCTAGCTGGATAGAGTATTCTTGGCTGCATATTTTTCTCATTTAGTGCTCTGAATATATCCTGCCAGTCCTTTCTGGCCTGCCAGGTCTCTGTGGATAGGTCTGTTGCCAATCTAATGTTTCTACCATTGTAGGTTACATATCTCTTCTCCCGAGCTGCTTTCAGGATTTTCTCTTTGTCTATGAGACTTGTAAGTTTTACTATTAGATGTCGGGGAGTTGACCTATTTTTATTGATTTTGAGAGGGGTTCTCTGTGCTTCCTGGATTTTCATGCCTGTTTCTTTCCCCAAATTAGGGAAGTTCTCTGCTATAATTTGCTCCATTATACCTTCTGGCCCTCTCTCTCTTTCTTCTTCTTCTGGGATCCCAATTATTCTAATGTTGTTTCGTCTTATGGTATCACTTATCTCTCGAATCCTGCTCTCATGATCCAGTAGTTGTCTATCTCTCTTTTTCTCAGCTTCTTTATTTTCCATCATTTCATCTTCTATATTACTGATTCTCTCTTCTGCCTCATTTATTCTAGCAGTTAGCGCCCCCATTTTTGATTGCACCTCATTAATAGCCTTTTTGATTTTTACTTGGTTGGATTTTAGCTCTTTTACTTCTCCAGAAAGAGTTTCTCTAATAACTTCCATATTTTTTTCAAGCCCAGCTTATATCTTTAAAGTGATGATTCTGAACTCTAGATCTGACATCGTACTAATGTCTGTATTGAGTAGGTCCCTGGCAGTTGGTACTGCCTCTTGTTCTTTTTGTTGAGGTGATTTTTTCCATCTTGTCATTTTGTGCAGAGGAGAATAGATTAATGAGAGAACAAAACGCTAGCAGAGTAACCACGTCCCCAGAAAATATACTCTAAACAAATCAGAAAAGACCTGAAGCAGTGGGATAAGAAGGGGAAAGAGAGAAAAAAGAAAAAGAAAAAAAAGATAAAGATAAAGATAAAAACAAAAACAAACAAAACAAAACAACAACAACAAAAGAAAAAACAGAATGTGATCAAATATGATCTATATGGTATATAGATCAGTGCCACACACTAGATTTGGGGTGTATTTTGGTCTTTTAGAAGAAAGTGTCTCCCAAAATTTTAAAGAAAGAAAAACATATTATATATGTACAAAAATAAGGGTTGATATGATGAAGGGATGGAAAATGACTGTAAAAATGGAAATTATAAAAAATTTTATAAAAGGAATTGATAAGAAGTTGTTTGAAAAAAGAAAGAAGAGGATTTAAAAAAAGAAAAAAGAAAAAGAAAAAAAAAAGGGAGAGGATGTGATCAGGCAGGGGAATAGAAAACACCATATACTAGAGATTTGGGGTATATTTTAATCTGTTAGAAGAAACTATCTCAAAATTTTAAAGAGAGAACAACTTATATATATAAGCCAAAAATATGGGTAACTACTATGAAGGGGTAGAATATGACTCTAAAAATGAAAAATAAAAATGTTTTTTTTAAAAAAAGGGATTGATAAGATGTTGTTTGAAAAAGGGAAAAAGAAAAATTCAAAAAGAAATAAAAAGACAAAAAGACAGTTAAAAAAAATTAACTTTAAAAGACTAAGGAATCATGGTAAAAAAGCCGTGAATTCTATGTGCAGTAGTCCCCTAGCGCTGGAGTTCTGCTGTTCTCATTGATCGGTAAACTTGGTCTTGGCTGGCTGTTCTCGCTGATCTTCTGGGGAGAGGCCTGTTGCCGTGGTTTCCAAATGTCTCTGCCGGAGGCGGAATTGCCCCGCCCTTGACCCCTCCCGGCTAAGTAATCTGCTCGGGTTTGCTTTCCGGGACTTTTGTTCCCTGCGAGCTTTCCGTACAGCTTTGGAGGCGGAGAGTGAAGATGGCGGCCTCCCAATCTCTGCCCCGGAGGAGCCGAGAACTCGGGGCCTGCTCCTCAGTGAGCCCCCAGAGAAAAGCCTCCAGTCACTCCCGTCTCCCCGGTCTGCAGCTGCACTCCGTGCTCAACCGGCCTGTGACCGCGCGTTTCTATCTCTGGCACCCGACCCGGTCTGGAGTCGCCAAACCCAGCAGATCCCTGCGGTGCACTCCCGCGTGGCTCCTCCCAGAGGAGGAAGGTGAGTCTCCCCGGATCTGCCGCTTGTTGGGTCCCTGCTGGAGGAGCAGTGGCCCGACTGTGCCGCGGATCACGGTTTATGGCCACCCCGAGCTGAGAGCCCGCGCCTCGGTTCTGCCTCTGCAGCCGGCTTCCCTGCTCCGTTACCTGGGAGCTCTGCCGCCCTCAGGCACCCCCGGTCTTTCTGTGACCCCGAGGGTCCGGAGACCACACTGTCCCAGAGGGTTCCACCCCCCGCTTAGCCACCGGAGTGACGTCCCTCAGCGGAGCAGACTTTTAAAAGTTCCGATTTTGTGCTCCACGGCTCTATCACTTGCCAGAAGCGGCCGACGGAGGCCCCTCCCCCGCCGTCTATCCTCCCGAATATCGCTGCGGATTCACTTCTCCGCACATCCTACCTTCCAGAAAGTGGTCGCTTTTCTGATGAGAGAGTTGTTGCTCTTCTTTTCTTTGATCTCCCGTTGGGTTTGTAGGTGTTCAGAATGGTTTGATCCCTATCCAGCTGAATTCCTGAGAGGAGACGAAATCCAGGTCTCCTACTCCTCTGCCATCTTGCTCCGCCCCCTTTATTTTATTTTTTAATTGTTATGTTAATCACCATACATCACATCATTAGTTTTTGATGTAGTGTTCCATGATTCATTATTTGCATATAACACCCAGTGCTCCATGCAGAACGTGCCCTCTTTCCTACCCATCACCAGACTAACCCATCCTCCCCCCCCCCCCCCCCCCCTAGAACCCTCAGTTTGTTTTTCAGAGTCCATCATCTCTCATGGTTTATCTTCCCCTCCGATTTTCCCCCCTTCATTATTCTTTGTGAAACGTCACTGAAAACAGTCTTCTTTTTGAATTCCCTACCTCCAATTGCCCCTACACCTCATATTCATGGTCACCCTTACTCAGAGTGGTTCTTATTCCTGATCTTCTGTAGATCTTTAATTCGACTTGTTTATACTTTCACTTGTTTATGGTCACCTCCTCTCCAGGAATGATTTGAGATCACCATTCTTCTTTTGCTCCTCCTCTCCCACCAACCTCAATCTCTTATTCTGCTGACTCTTAGTAAATGATCATGCCTCTTTCTTCAATGATGGAATTGAAGCCATTCATCATGGACTCTAACACACACACACACACACACACATACACACACATGCACACATATTCACTTCCTTACCTATTTTTATGCCCTTATCTCTGGTCCCACAGGATGAGGTTTCTGAGCAAATCATAGCTAACACCCTCTCTTTTTCCTTTTCCCTTTCTAATTCAAACTTCTTGAAAGAATAATTTTCTGATCTCCTATTCATTTCTTTTTTCCATGTACCCCCTAATCCTATTGTAACCTAGCTTTCACTGGCATCACTTTATCAAAACTGCTTTTGTTAAAATGTCAGTGACCTCCAAACTGTCCCTCCTCACAAAATGAAAAAAATTCAGTCACCTTCTTATGATAATTCTTTGTTGGATTTTTATATTTAGTTATTTACTGCTTCTTAAAGTTCTCTACTTCCTCTGCTTCTTTTTGCAATGTTCTTTTCTGATTGTATTCTTGCTTTTGAGACCACTCTCAAAAGGATTCCTCTTTCCCCTTCTAATCCTTAAAAGTTATTATATATATATATATATATATATATATATATATATATATATATATAT